>NC_045644.1:37364287-37671732 GCF_009829145.1 Chiroxiphia lanceolata
TTGAAAGCCACATTGCTTCCCTGTCCTTAGAAAATACTGAGCCTGCAGGTTTTTGATGCCGAACTGTTCATTTTAATCTTGCAAGGGTTGTTCTTTGATAAACTGCTCCTGGAAATGTGTATTTAGAGATGTAAAAGGAAGGAAATGGCCCTTGCGAGGGGTAAGTAAAGTATTTTGCTTTCTCTGTTCATCCCCCATCTGCACAAATGGGATGTGCTATTTTTATATATTATATATGTTAGACTACATTATCTGTATTATGTTTTCTTAAAAAAAGGGGGGAAACCCAAAAGCCAGTTTTTAACAAGGAGTAACAAATTTTCCAATCTCAAAATAAACCTGGCAGAGAAAATGGGGGAAGAAGGATGGGATGTGTTGATTGCTCTTTTTCTGGAATCTTGTAATTAGATTAGAGTTTTGCATATTCCTCCTCTTCCTCATAGAGGAAATATCTCTCCATGCAATGCTAGACAGAGGAAATTGCCTCCAGGCTTTCACGCAGCACTTGCAATTAGAGTGAATATGTTTTATTTAAATATTAAGACAGTAGTTGGAAGCTTGTTGCTCCTCGAGAAAACGGGGGATTCATGGCTGGAGGTTCTGGATGGATACAGAGGAGGCTTTTTGCATAAATCCCTTAAATTAGATGTATCATTGGAGAGGTTATGAAGGTGGTGTTGGGGACAGGGGGACCAGCTGTCCCCAGCTCAATTAACACTGGATTAATGAGGGAGGGCAAGCAGAGGTCTCCCATCCCAGCAGCAGGGTGGAGGGCAGGGCAGGGATGTGGGTGGAAGGGGGGTGACCCACCACGTGCTGCTGGTTACAGGAGCCCTTGTTTATGCACGTGGTGTTTGGCATTCAAGGCTGGCAGGGGGAAATGGGGAATGCTGTGTTTATCAAGTGGGTAGTGACAGGCTGTTCCTGCCATCAGCTTTAGTGTCACTGTACGTCTGTTTGGGGCACAGAGTTGTTTGGGAAAAGGGATCTCATTAACATGTTTGTTGAATCTTTTTGTGATAAAGTGCTACCAGTTATTACAGCGAGGAGAAAACAGCATGTAGAAGTTTCCTGGTCTTGGATTAGAGCTGCAGCTAACGTAAAAAATCCACTTTGGTTCGTTCCATATTAATTTCATTTTGTCTGAGTGATTCCTCTTTGCCTTCCCCCTACCAAGGAGATGCCTTGCCACAGAAGGGTGGTTGCAGAAACTCATTATTTTTTGAGCATCCACAGGAGATATTCCAAGTTGATTGCACAGATGAGGTTAAAGAGGGGTGAGCCTCACCAGTGAGCTACTCCTGCTGCCAGATTTGGGTGGGGAATGAAAAAAGGGCTAAGTTTTAATTGAACATTTCAGATGACAGCCTAAGCACTAGTTATAGCCTAGAGGATTCCCTAGAAATCCCAGCAAGCACCAAAATTCCTGTAGGTGGTGTGTATTTGAAAGTAGCAGAGGAAGAGAAATTCTCATCTATTTGCTTAATATGGAAAAAAATTGTGGCACTGTGTTGTAGCTTCAAATGGTGATGGGTTACAGAGCCCAGAATGGAAAGGTACTAAAATCCTGTGGTGGGATGCAGGGGAAAGAGCGTGGTTTGCTGGGATGGGTGGCTGGGAAGTGCTGCCTTTGCAGAGTTCTGCCTAAATAAATCATGACAGCACAGACTAAATGCAGTGAAAAATAAGGTACAGCAGTGTCTCAGCTGGTGAGCTCCAGCCCACATGTTGTCTCAGTGTCATAACTGGACTGAGACAGAGTGGGAGTGATTTGTTTAAATTTGTGCAGTGAGACAGGAGCTGAGTCTGGAGGAGAATTACCCAAATTCCAGGTCTGCCCCTCACCCGTGGACTGCTTCAGGGGGCACACAAAGTGCTCTGTGGCACCTGGGGAACCTCCTCTGGCCAAACTGGGGTTATTGCCGTTAGAAATTGTCATTGGAAATGTCAAATAGTGTCTTGCTTTCAAGCTTTTTCCACCTCTAAATGGAATAAATGTTGTTCAAGAAACATCTCATCCCAACTCCTTGTCTTGAGGTTCCCAAGAGCTGCATTTTCTTATTAAAATTGCGAGAATTAGGGAAAACTTCTTTTGGATAAAGTCTTTCAGAACCTGTGCCATTTTAATGGACTTTTGTGTCTTTGTTAACTGTTCTTTTTATTGTGTTTTTTGTTGTGTTTTTTTTAATGTAGCTCCCCAGAGGAATTTTGAAATTGCCTTTAAGATGTTTGATCTGAACGGTGACGGCGAGGTGGACATGGAAGAGTTTGAGCAGGCAAGTTGAACAAAAGGTTGATTTCTTAATGCTACAGCATCTCAGTCACAAGTGCAGTGCTCCTCTATGATGTTGCTGTTTTCTATTTGTGGTTAGTGCTGGTTTACATCTTTTCCTCGTGTGCTCTGCTGCGTTGCCTCAGTTTGTGGGGTTTTTTAACTGGATATTTCAAGGCAGAATTTTTCATTCAACCAGGACAACCATTTCAGATTTCCTGTGGCTTTGTCACCAATGTCCCAAGGCCAGGTTGGATGGGGATTGAAGCAGCCTGGTCTAGTGGAAGGTGTCCTTGCCCATGGCAGGGGGTTGGAACGAGATGGGCTTTAAAATCCCTTCCAACCCAAGCCACTCTGTGATTCTATAACAATTCTTTAGAAGATGTCACCTCCAAAGTAGATAAAGAACTTCTTTTCACTCTGCTGATGTCATGGGATTTTGATCCTACTTCCTTCCACAACTTCTACTGTGTTTCTTAATCTTATTTGTCTTCAGAGAATAACCAAGGTGAGTGTGCTTTAGGAGAATTTATCCACTTACTCTAATATAATCCAAAAAAGTGTTATTAAGAGCATATTTTCATTAGTCCTCTACTTCTTACAAGACTTCATCAGCAGGGAGTTGGATGCTGGCTTTTTAATGAGCTCAGCCTTTGTGTCTGGTGTTGGTGAGCTCCTCCTATGAGCTGTGGTTTGTGGGTGTGTCCGAGTGAGTTGTCAGAGGGGAAAAGATCTGCCCTCCCCAGGCAGGAGTGTGTGATTTTCTTGCCTACTTAGGAAACAGTCTTAGGGTTCTGGGAACTCACAACCACCCTGAAATCACAGTATATTAGCAAAGCTCCCTGCTTGTGCTGCTCATAAAAGGCAATTTAAATGCCCTTGCAAACTGATAGCTGGGACCACAGCAGCCCTGAATAATCCAGTCACAGGTTCTTAGCAGTTATTCAGTGACTAGTTCACTTCAAAAGAGTCTCTGCGAGGTCATGCTTGTGGCACTTGCTATAAGTGGGAGGATCTAGTGGCAAAGGAGGTCCGTTAAATTAATTCTCCCCATCTAATCTCTTGCTGTCATCCTGCTGAAATTATTACCTGTGGGGATGATGTCATCATCACGAGTTTGCTGCAGAGCCAGGGAATAGAGCTGGGTAGCTGTGGGGGTTTGGATGCACGCTTTGCACTCTGAGGAGAATGGAATATGTGTATCTGCAATCTGATATCCCTTCACTTGACAGCTTGAAATGTAAACCCAGGGGTTTGTTCATTTTCCTTCCTCTCCTTTCTTTTCCAAAGCAAAAAGCGCTGGTTTTCCTTCCATCCACGTAGTGCACTCCACTGCAGCTCTCTGATCAGCTTTAACATCTCCAGACGTGTTTTACGGCACTTCACATGTTCTGGAATTAAATCAATTATGGCGATATCTGAGTTTAGGAGAAGCAGAGAACGATTAACCTCCTGCTAAAGATGCAGTGGCACTGAGGTGCCAACACAGGTGCCATGTTCAGCTTTTTTATGAGCCATGTGAAGTGAGGAAGAACGTTTCTAGAGGATGAACGTTTGCAAAGTGCTATGCAGATGAAGGTGCAAAATTGAATTAAATGATTTCCAGTCATCCAGTAGGCCAAGGGAAGTTATACATCCATTAAGTCATATAAAAATCCTTAGGAAGGGGAAGGTGTTTTTGTTAAGCTTGTTACGTGTGTCAGTGCCTCTGTAGGAAGGAATAAAGTTCCTGGTTAGCATCAGAATATTTTGGTGAAGGCTGATCTTCCAGAGCTTGGGAGTCAGAGGATGAAGGAGCTGTTCTGGGAAGTGAGGAAAGCTGACACTTCTGGTGGTGTCTGAGGATACTGATTTGCTGCACTTCCCAAATAGAAATAAAACAAACACACAGCTTCTTCAGTGGGAGGCACCTGTACCACACTATGCACATATATCATGTAACAAACAGTCATTTATATGATAAATACTCTTGTTCACTCTTTATGCAAGTGCCTCAGTAAGGGCATGAAGGGTGTGGCAGGGTCTGCAGCCCCTCCTATAAACATCCTACCTGGAAGGAGCAGCTGGAACTGGCCCTTCCAGGGGATTGTGCTGCTGGAGGTGACCTCAGTTTATATGAGCAATATCTTTTGGGGGAAAATGGGTAGAAAAGGAAGAGGAAGAAAAGTGAGCACGTGGGAAGGAACTTCCTACTCCTCCTTCACACGTCTCTTAGGAGACAGCCAAAAGCAGGTCCTTCTTCTCATTAATGTCTGGAAACCCTAGGAGTATTCAGGGAAAAAGATTGCTTCACTAATTTAGCTAGTATGTGAGTTGGAGGCTTTAACTACCTAATAAAAAATGTTGAATTTCTTCAGGCCTTGCTGAAAAGCCTCAGATTTTCTTATCCAGTTGATGCATGTGGTTAGTGCATAGTGCTGAATAATGTGGTACCTGCATCAGTATCAGCTCCAACTCTTCATCCATCAGCATGTAAATAGTGAGTTTACTCCTTTATTTTTAATTACAAAGTTGGCTGAGAAGTGATGAACTCGCAGACAGTGTTACTGGTGGTTTCTCTTCAAACCATTAACTATTTTCATCGATTTTTATTTTTTTACTTCTTCTCCCCTTCATCTGGTGCAAAAGATGAAGCATCACAAACACTTAGGCTGAAATATGAACAAAAACAGTGGAGCATCTCAGTGCTTCACATCCTGGTACAATTGATGAGCTGTGGGTGAGGACAGCTCTTTGCTTTCTGGGCATTAGAAAGATCACTCAAAACAGGGAAATAATTTTGTCTCCCGTGCCCACAGGTGGATTTTCAAACAGTCCACTGCTTGTTATAGATGGGAGAGGAGAAGAGAGCTGGTGGGATGCCTCATAAATAACAGCCAGGAGCAGCTGCTCTGTGGAGCAGTCTGCAGTGGTAAACACTCGTGAGGAAACAGGGGCAGTTTTCCAGGCTGGTCACAAACTGCATTGCATCAGACAGTTTGGAGATATTTGTCTCTGGAATGTGCTGCGTGCAGAGCTCACGGTGGAAGTGGAGCACAGCAAAATGGGGAGTGCAATAATCTAGGAATCCCACAATGGACCTTAAAGACCGTCTCATTCCACCCCCTGCCATGGGCAGGGACACCTCCCACTAGCCCAGGTTGCTTCAAACCCTGTCCAACCTGGCCTTGGACACTTCCAGGGATCCAGGGGCAGCCACAGCTTCTCTGGGCAACCTGTGCCAGGGCCTCAGCACCCTCACAGGGAAGGATTCCTTCCCAATATCCCATCTATCCCCGCCATCTGGCAGTGGGAAGCCATTCCCCCTTTTTCCTGTCACTCCAGACCCTTGTAAATAGTCCCTCTCCATATTTCTTGTAGGTTCCCTTCAGGCCCTGGAAGGCCACAATTAGGTCACCCCACATCCCTCCTCACATCACAGAGCATATTTAAAACAAACAAACAGACAAACAAACAAAAAACCACCAAAACCTTTTTTATGTATTTTTTTCCTCTTTATTTTCTCCTCATTTTAATTTTCCTTGTAATTGAAGAACAGCCAGCAGTGCCTGTTGGAGGCAGCATTTCAGCTGAGGTGAGCCCAGCAGTGATAATGCAGCATTTTCCTCCCGAGCATCCCCTGTGGGATTGTTCCAGCGCTTTCTCCCTCGTTAGGAAAAAATTGAACACGCCAAATACCACACTAATGAGGTTCTAGTATCCTTTTGACAGCTGGAGCTCTTGGCAGCTGTTTTTCTTCCTCCCTTCCAACTTCTGTCAGCGGGAGGAAGAGGCTGAAGGCAAAGCAGTGGTGTTTGCTGGAGCTTTGGGAAGCCTGTGCTGTCAGGTGGCTTTTTTTTTCCCCCCTTCTTTCTCACACTCATTATCTTTAACACAAGTCCTTCTGCTGCCTTGTTGGAAGAGATCAATTTTTACACAGAGAACAAGTCTGGCTTCTCATGTCCCAGCAATAATCATTCAGAGGGGCGGGTGCTGGGAAGGTTTAGTGGGATACTTAGGGGATGGAGGGAGGAGGTGAGTGTGTATTTGCATTGGCTGCCCCATTACATTAGCACAGGACCCTTAAAATAACAAACTCTGGGATTTTTCAGGCTGTCCCATCCTTCAAATTCAACCTTTTGGCACACTTTAGGGGGTAGGGAAGTTTTTTGGAGAGCCCTTTGCTCTGGCTGAGACATCCCTAGGGATGGAGGAGCTTCCAGAGCAACAGGCAGCAAGGAGGGGAGTGCACTGGAGTAGAAACCCCCTGGATTTGTGCACAAGTGGAAAAGAAGCGTGTTGTGAGCTAACTGTTGTTGCTGTGAGCTCACAAGGATGTGCAGTAAAGGAGTGGAAGGTCCAAAACACATGCAGGGTGTTTTCTTCCTCACAAGTGCCATGGTTTTCTCACCTCCTGCGACTTTGCCAGGAACAAGCTGGTCTCTGCTGACCAGGCACGGGATCAGCACTGGAATGTTCATCTGCAGACTGGGTGAATTGTTTCTTAAAACTCACTTTAAGCATGTCATGCTTTTCATTCTTTAAAGAGGACTGAAAAAGCAAAGCTTAAGTTGCCCAGAGTGGTTGTGGACTCCTCATCCCTGGAAGTGTTCAAGGCCAGGCTGGACGGGGCTTGGAGCAACCTGGTCTAATGGGAGGTGTCCCTGCCCATGGTAGGGGGGTGGAACTAGATGGTCTTTAAGATCTTTTCCGACCCAAACCATTCTGTGATTCTGTAAGTTCAGCCAAATTTTTGAATTGTCGTGTCTTTTAAGAATTATTTTAGGAAAAAAAAAAAAAAAACCCAAACCAAGAGGATGCTGATCTTGGAGTTCTTTATACTGGTACCCCCAGGTGGTGGTAGTTTTGGTTGTGACCTCCTGCCTGTTGTCATCTCCAGGTGCAGAGCATCATCCGTTCCCAGACCAGCATGGGGATGCGGCACAGGGACCGCTCCACCACCGGCAACACCCTCAAAACCGGCTTCAACTCCGCCCTCACCACCTACTTCTTCGGGGCAGACCTGAGGGGCAAGCTCACCATCTCCCACTTCCTGGAGTTCCAGCGCAAGCTGCAGCACGACATCCTCAAGCTGGAGGTTTGGGCTGTCTCTGGGCACGGGGAGGGCTGTGCTGCAGGACCTGGCTTTGGGAGCAGGGGTTCAGAGGGGATTTCTGCTCCTGGATCAGGGCTGCCGTTACATTTCTGGGGAGCGTTGTGGTGCCTGTGGCAGCCCCCCCCGGGAATGTCTCCAGCACTTGCAGGTTGCTGGAGCTGGAGCAGCGTGTGGCATGTCCTGGGTGTGCCTCCCTGCACCTGGTGCTTGCCTGGCTGTTGCCTTGGCACTGCTGCTGGGGATGACTGAGGTGATTTAGGGAAAAGCAGTAGAGGCTGTGAGGGGCCTTGCAGAGGAGGGTTTGTGGCAGTCCTAATCAGTGAGCTGTGCCCTGAAGGACCGGGGTTTATAACCTTCCCCAACCTCTTCATCTCTGCTTTTGTCCCCACCTTTTTGTTTGCTTCTTTATTCTGAGTATTGTTGCTGTGTTCAAGCCTTGTTGGAATCCTGCTAAGGAGGTGTTCTCTGTTATATGACCTCTGTGGTTCACTCCTGGATTAATATGTTCTATAAGAAATGTTGTCCATCTCTCTTGAGGTTTTTACCTTTCGATTGTATTGAAAATCTCTTTTTTTCTTGGCATTACTGTGAGTTAACAGCAGCTCCCAACCTCCTGCTCCTAACCACTTAATCTGGATTCAAGCATCAAGCTTCAAAATGTGGTTCTTTTGTATGAAATGAGTACAAGAACAGCAATGGGGTACTTGCTGGTCTGTGTCCCAGCTCCCAAGTGGAGCTGACTCAGTTAGAAATGGTGCCCAGCACTGCATCAGGCTCAAAGGTTCGACCTGGCTTGAGCAAAGCCAGGCTTTTATTTGCAGTGGAGATGAGGATTTGTGCACAAGAAGATCCACCATAACCTTTTAGCACAACAGCATTCAGAACACTGTTGTTTCAGTCTGCTGTCTGATTGTTCACATGCTCAGGGTGTGTGATCCAGCATTTTATTAAGTTCTTATTAAGTCAGTCTTGCGATCTTAAACTGAATTTATTCCCTTTTTTATTTGCAGTTTTACAATTCTAAGTGAAAAACTGATCCAAGGACTGCCTTTTTTTTATTATTATTTTTTATGAAGGTAATTGCCCAGTTCACTGACTTCATTTCATGGTCATTAGAACAGTGGTGTGGGGGGAATAGGCTGGTTGAAGACAAGGTTCTTTGTGAGCTGGGAAGTGTCAGTTCCTCGGTGCCTCTGCAAATTGAAACGACTAAAATACTTTTGAGTTTAAGAAACATAAGCTGCAACTTGAATGCAAAGGGAAAAGAAATAGAGCTTGGTTTCCCACTGCCGTGTTCACTGCAGAGGTGGGCACTGGAGTATTCCTGACCTGTGCTCCTTCCACAGGTCCCCAGTTATCTCATTAAGAAGCAACAGGGATTTTTTTCAGTTTCATGGTACTTGTTTTTTGTTTCCTCCTGTGGCAGTTTAGTCTTTAATGATTTCACTCAATTGTGTGTCTTCCTGGCGAATGTTTGTTGCCTTTCTAACGAGTTGGTTGTTAACTGGGGACAGTAAAGGATGTTTATGTCTAGGTAAGTTATTGAATATCATGAAGGCAGCGTTACTGAACCCCTGCCAGCCCCCTTGGGCACAGCACCGTGCAGTGCTTGGCTTTTTTGGGACTCATTTCAGCTGAAACATTCACCTGTGCAGAGGTAACAGTTCTGTTCTGCCAAACTTAATTTTCTCCTGCATTCATGGTACTAAAGCACCTGATCTTTCTGCTCGTAGCTCTTGTGGATTTAGGCAATACAGGCCTATTTCTGTCCTCAGCATTATGCAGCAGGGCTTCTCTCCTCTTCTGCCTTTATCTCTTCTGACATGATCTCCCACCTTCTCTCCCTGCTTCCTGTTTGATGTGTTTGCTCACAGTTAAGCAGCTTTTCACACAAGTGTCTAGTGGGTCTGTGTTGCTCCTTTTCCAGAGAGTGCCCTGATGAACTCAGCCACTTAAAAAGTGTGATAATTCAGAGATGAGATGTACCCTGAGGAGAGGAGGATTTACCTTGACCCGTGCAAATGAGGAACAATGTGAGAAGTGGTGCTCAGCTGAACTCCTGTACCCCTCACCTACTCATGCTTTGCTGGCTTAGTAAAATTGGAACATGTTCTGAAGCTGGGATGTTAATTTGAAACCCAGCTTTTGTTCGTGTTCAGTGTCTGAACTCCAGGAAAGTCCCTGGGGAAATGCAGGTCTGCAAAATCTCTCCTGGGGCTGGTGCAGCCCCCGAGTGACATGAAACCTCTGGTTTCAAACTGGGACACTGACTTCCTCCCTCCTAAAAGAAATCTACTTTAAGCAAGCCCTTTTTTAAAGCTGTTTTCCCTTCAACTCAGGATCCAGGCATTTCTGCACTTAATACACTTGAGAGTTGGTTTCTTCTGCTGACTGAAGGTGGAACAATAGTTTCTGACCATCTGAACCCACTTTCTTTCTTCTTACTGATTTTGGTTCTTTTTTTATTTATTTTTTTTATCAAAATATCCATGCATATTTCTTGCTAAGATTGAGCAGAAACTATCTCAGAGGATTTAGATGAGACAAAGCCTGAACATTTCAATGTTCCTTGTGGCTGAAGTGCTGACAGCAGGTTTAAGTAACCATGGCCTGGCGTTTTCTTCTTCTCTTCTGCTTTATTCTTTTTGATGCAAGTACATTTTCCATCCTTTTATGGAAACTCAGCAATCAACTCAGTTGCAGGAATGGTAGGATGAAAAAAGTAGCCACAGGCAGAGGTAGAGGAGAAGCTTTTAATGGTTTATTACAACTTCTATTTTTCATTACAGGTTTGCCTGGACAGGCTCTGCAGCTCCAACATATCCCATTAGGACAGAGAGTGTTTGGCTCTTTTTTTTTTTTTTTTTGAGTGAAAATACTCTCTGAGTTTGGAAAACGAGTAGGACTTGACATCATTATTTATGCTATTTCTGCTTGTTAGTGTCTGTCCTAGATATTCCCATGTCCTTGATGGTCCAAAAGGAGTCCCAGCCAACCTGTGGGGCCTTTCCAGCCTAAGTTTCCATGGTTCTGGAAGTGCATGTAGAAAAGACAAAGGCCTTTGTTCTCCATATCTGTCAGCCCTGCCAGGCAACCCAAAGCCTGCTGACAGCACTGATTTAATCACCAAGAAGGTCTTCCAAGCGAAGTAAAATGGGATTCTGTAAGAATATGGCAAAGGTACAGCACATCATTACTGTCATCTGGAAAAACCCTTATTTTCTATGTCTATTCTGTGACAGGTGATGTGGGAGGAACTTTTTTATGCTGGAAATTCCTGTTTCCATGGCCAATGCCAGTGCAATTGCTGCCTGGTTTGGTTTTTGTGAGGAAGGGGTGATGGATGCTCCTCCATCTGCATGCACCTCCTTAGCAAGTCCTGAATCCTTTTGGATCTGAGCCCTGTCTTAACAAATCCCCTGGTTTCAGAAGGTTTTCTGGTGCTTTGCAGTCTGGTTTTAAGGTACATCTTGAGTCTGTAAGTGCCTCTCTCTTCCAAGTCCCAGGATTGGTATCTGAGTAAGCCTGTACCAGGTATTAAAAGCTGCTGTGTTCTTACCAGTTTACTCAAGATTTTTGGGGGGTTCTGTCTGGCAGAGTGATACAGGTTTTCAGTGATTTGTTGACACAGGCAACAAAGTTTGCAGCAATGAGTTGTATATCTTTGTATGTGCTGCAGTGATTTAGGTGAAATCAGAGTTTACTTCAGAGTAACTTAAGTAAATTGTTTTGAGTGGCCTGAAAAATGAAGTCTGGCAGGGTCAGATTGGCTGAGCTTTGTAAGGAAGGGCTCAAAACTCAGACTTTTTAGAGGTCAAGTTGCTATCAAACCTACACAAGGCATTTTTATTTTAAGTCCCCTCTATGACAGTCTCTGTTATGGTTTGCTGAGTTGTCTCTCAGAGCTGTCCTTTACCTGCTGATCCCCTCACTGTCAGCATCACCACTGGCCCGGCCACTGTGGGAGCAATGATGGGGAATGTGATGTTTTCCCCTTTTCCCTGTGAATTCCCACTTCTCTGCATCCTGTAATGGATTTTGTGTACTTACATAGTCTTGTCAGTTCAATATCTGAAACTCCTCCTTTGGTCCCAGACTTGCTTTCTCTTCCTTTCTTCCATCTGAAAAACCCAACCAGCACTAGTAGAGTTACCTCTTTAGTGGGTCAATTAATGGCAGGTACAAAATCGTTTGGGTTCTTTATTAGTGATTTCCTGACATGGCTCTGGGCCTGTGTCATTTTTGTCATCCCCTGACTCCAGCCAAAAGGTGTGTTGGTAACTAATAACCTGTAAACAATAGGTCTGGAAGGGAAGAGGATCTGGATATTGAGGCTTTTGCCCTCCAGAAGCACTTAGTATAGTCAGGGATGGATAAAGCCATGATGGGTTTAGTGCCGAGGAGAGGGAGTTACCAGGAGACCCTGCAGCCCTATGTGCTCCCTCTTCTGCATTTCATGTTTCAGAAATTTTAGGGAATAGAAATGAGGCTGATGTCCCTGCCTTTGTGATGGAGAGCCATGAAAGTATTGTGGATGACAGAATTTTGTGGCATCTCCAGTTAAAAATGGGATCATCTGGCCACCATGAATTTTCACATCAGGGAACTCTCTAGTTAAGGAGTCACAACCCAGCATTTACAGATGTTAGCTGGGAATTTCTGGGCAGGCAGTTGAAATGGTTTGGACAGCTTATCATGTTTTTGATGGCATTCAGAGCTGGCAGCCTGCTTTTGTCTTGGCATGTGAGTGGAAAGTGTCACATGAAGCTTTCAGGTTGACTGCACTGTCTCAGGGGTTTGGGGAGAAGCTGGCATTCAGTTTTTGTCCAATGTCAACCAAAGACTTGGGAAGAATTCAGAGTGGGATGTTAGTATGGAAAAAAAATCTGAAAATAAGGATAAGTTATGAGGCCATGGCATGTGCAGCTTAAAGGGAAGACAGAAGGGAGATATAACTGTCTCAGTAAACATGAGGAGTCACCGCAAAGGAGTCTGAGGCAAGTCATTTCCATCCATCAGGAACAGCAGAGCAGGTAATGAGATGCCTAAGTGTGCACCAGGGAAAGTTTAGTTTAGATCCAAAGTAGGTTGAATTCCAGTCCCTTTTTCCATTAAGCAGGGGGAATGGTGGTGGGTGGGGGGTTCACCACCACAGGTGAGTTACTGGAAGCTGTGCTTGGTGCCTCAGTTGGAGGATGCCATAAACACTATCCCTAACTAATTCCTCCCTAGTACAGGCTGGAAAAGCAAAGTGGGGCAATCATCTGCACCAGAGAAATCAAACCCTCCCAGTGCCTCACTCTGAAAGGGGGAGGAAGAGTCAGGTATCAGCTGTGGGGTGGTTTGAGGGGATTGTAAGACCATATCAAGCATCTGTGTCAGCTGTGAAATCATAGAATATCCTGAGCTGGAGGGGACCCAAAGGATCATCCAGTCCAACCCCTCACCCTGCCCAGGACACCCCAACAATCCCACCCTGTCCCTCAGAGCATTGTCCAAACCCTCCTGGAGCTCTGGCAGCCTTGGGACTGTGCCCACTGCCCTGGGGAGCCTGGGCAGTGCCCAACCACCCTCTGGGGGAAGAACCTTTCCCTGAGATCCAACCTGACCCTGCCCTGGCACAGCTCCAGCCATTCCCTGGGTCCTGTCCCTGGTCACCAAAACAGTCATTGGTCCAGGAGTGTGCCAGTGAGGCTGGGGTGGTGTGACAGTCCATGTGAGCATGGCTGGAGCAGCTGTGCTGTGCTCTCTTTTGGGATGGATGTTTCATGGAGCAACCCCCACAGTGCCTGCTGAGAACCCCCCCCCTGCTGCTTTGCTGCTGTTTGAACCGGGTACCTTCAGTGTGGTTAATACAGTGGCTCTGCAGGGGCAGCCGTGGAGGATTTTATTGGAATTTCTGTTTATTGCATCATTAGTAGCAGTAGAAGGTTGTGCTCTGTAACAACAGGCTCCTTTGGTTTATGAAGAGTGTGTAAATCCAGTGTGAGCTCCCGCAGTGCAGCTGAGCCCTGTGCTCCTGCAGGGCCTCCAGCACAGCCTTCTGGGGGACCCCTGCAGGCAGCACAGCCTTCTGGGGGACCCCTGCAAACAGAACCCCAGGAGTGCTGTTTGGATTCATTATGTTGCCTCAAGTGTATGTGGAGGTTTGTACTGCTGAGTCCATAAAGCAGAAGGGATAAGCCATTTAGCTCTTGTTCATGTGTGCACAACCAAGTTAGCCAGGAGCCAGGGAGTGCCAAAAGTTGTTGGGGAAGAGGTTGGGGGTGTCTGTGTGAACATGTTCTTCTAGCAGATATTTGACTTTGGCCCCGTCCTTCCGCTGGATGAACAAACACTCCAGTCCTCTTGCTCTTTCTCCCTTTTTGAGCTCCAGCTTCAGAGCTTGTTCTGCACCTCAACACGTTGCTGGCTGTGCTTCAGCCCCTGCCTTTGCTTCTGACATGTCAAGGACATGGGAGCAGGACACAGGCTCTCCCTTTTGCCTCCTAGGCTGAATTAAACTCCTGCAAACTTACTCTTCTTGGGGAATTGAGCACCAAGGTCAAGCAGAAACAGGCAGTAAGAGAGCTGTATTTCTTAATAAAATTGTGCACAGCAGTTCCATGGAGAGCTGTGTTTTCCAGAGTAATGGCTCAGCTCAGGTACTTGCAGCTCTGCTGTCCTGTGGGTTTCCCTGGAGGAGGGTCAGGACTTGTTCTGCTTCTGAACTTTCCTTTTCTCTCATTCAGCAAGCATGTGTAGGATAGAAAAGCTGCTCTGTTCCTTGTGGCAGGAGCATTGTCAAGGGCAGGAGTGGCAGTAGCAGAGCCAGGCCTGGGGAGCAGCCGTGGGAGGAGGTTGCTCATCTCTTCCCCCTCTCCATCCCAGCAGTCAGGCGAGCGCTTGCCTTTAATTTCCCAGATGTGTCCTTTTCCCTTAGTGTGACTGATTCCTTTTCTTTAGCTTTCCTTCCTTTCATTCCCTGGCTGCACAGAATTTCAGAACACTGATGTCTTCAGAGCTGGCAGGAAGTGATTTTGATTCATGAGGATGAAGTTCAGGTCCAACCATCTTTACATAACCCTTTTTTTAATTGCTCATTAAAGCAGAACAAGTGGCTGGTGATGGGAATGAATTTTTCCCCCTCGCAGGCAGCAGTGCCTTGCCAAGGTCAGTGGAGTCTCCAAAGCAGCTATCTAACATCTGGCCTGCTGGGATTGCACTGCCACTTACAGATGGACATTTTTAACCTGCCTGCTACATATTCACTGAAGCAGAGGGGCAAAGTGTGAACAGGGAAAGCATTTGGAAGATTGGATTTTTTCTCGTGTGAAAATAGCTCCCTTTTCTTTCATTTATTTATTATTTTTTGAAGATAAAGAGGAGCCAGCTGCTGCTGGGAGCATTTTTCCTGACTCGATCCAGCTGTACAAACCCCACACTTGAGTCCAGGGAATGAGGTAGGGGAGGGAGTTAATGGGCAATTAAATAATCCCAGTGCTCTGCCTGGTTTTATGAAGCTGGGAGGTGGTTTCCCAAGCGAGGACCTGGCGGAGCTGGCTCTGCCTGTCCTCTTGGAGCAGGGAGTGCCATCAGCAGTGGGCACTGTGCCAGCTGGGTGCAGCACAGGGCAGGAGCTGCTGCAGGCAGGGAGCTCCCCAGCCTGTCCCAGCCTTCAGGGATGGGCTGTGCAGGTCGTGGTTTGCTCCTCTGGGGGGGTTATCCAGTGCTGGACCAACTCCCTTGGGCTTTGCTCTTCCCAGCATTGCAGGGCAGTGCCCAGAGCAGCCTGAGCACGATGGTCCAGGCTGGGTTTGGCATTTCCTCCTCTGCATCCTCCCCATTTTCACTTCTCCCACCGTTAGATCCCACTTTGATCATCTTCAGAGCTGTTTGCTTGGGTGGTTTTCACCAAATAATGCAGTTTATGAATCCCATCAGCTCTTTTGCAGGCTGAGCTTCACCTTGCAAAGCCCAGTGCTTTGAATCCTTGTCCACAGAAACCTTTTAGCATAATTATAAAAAAAAAATAAATCAGTATTTTAGTTCATTGGTCTTCCCAAAAAAAAAGCCTTTAAGAACTTTTGCCTCTCTTCTTTTTGGCAGTAGTTTGGTGCCTGTGCAAACACCTTGGTTTACTCACAAATCCATTAAATTTTTTTGGACGGAGGAGGTCGCTGGGATTTAGGAAGATGTATGGTGTTTTCCCCCTTTTTTTCCCTTCCTGTCATAGTTGTATATGCAACTTGACAAGAGATCCTGGCAGCCTGCTGCTCCAGAACAGTAAACAGAGCCAGTGCTGCAGTGGTTTGCAGATAAATAATGTATTACGGCCTGTCAAATAAAGCTGTGGGCAAATACCACTTTAAAGGGTCATATATTGTGAATCTGAATATTACCCTACAAATCATTATTTTCCAGACCCTTTTGATTCCTTATTATGCACACAACCAGCTCTCAGAACAGGTCACCTTTTCCAACTACCCCTAAACCTGACAGAATTAGTATTTGCGATATTTCTGCCGTGGATGTTTGTTTAACCAGCAGAAATAAGCTCAAAAATCATCTCTCGACGCTTTTCTCTCCGTCTAAAAGTCCTTGTAGATTTATTTCTCCTCACTATCTCAATTGGAAACATGGCACACATTTTATTATTTTTTTTTTTAAGATCCTTGCTCTGAGATTTTAGGCAATACATCACTTGTTTGATTGGCTTTTAGGAGAAGCCATCCTAGAGATTTAAGAGCCTCTAAAATACAGCAAGATATTTAGCTAATGTGAGTGTTTGGAGAGGCCAGGAGCTGTATCCTTTTGGCTTTGCTTTAGGAACAGTCTGGGCTGTGATTTCATCGTGCTGGTCGTGTTTCCCCTGGGTGTTTTTCTCTTGGGATTTGAGGCTCTCGCTGGCTTTGGTAGAACCTGAACTCCTTTTGCTCCTGTGCCAAGTGGAAGGGCCTGATGGTTATTTTAACCCTCTTCTTCAGCAAGCCAAACAAACCCGGGTGTGCAGCCCCAGAATGCCAGGCAGTGCCGGCCCTCACTTCCCAGCAGGAGGTTTTTACATCCACGTGTGGCCAGGAGGTGATGCTGAGCCCTCTCGGGGGGTTTGGGGCTCTGACATCCCTCCCCAGGCTGTTGCAGGGCAGGTGTTGCTCTCTTGGGCACAGTTCAGTCTGCTGGCAGCAATCACCAGCCTGCAGCAGTTTTTTTGAACCCTCTCTGATTAGAGGGGTTTAGGTAGAGTTTTCCCCTATGAGTGCTATTGGTTATGACAAATTTATTGAGGAGGAAGGAGAGTCAGCTGGAAAGAGAAACTTTCCCCTGAGAAGTGTCTGGTACCTAAGTTTGACCTTTCTTTTTGAAGGAGGGATGCCCTGGAGCAAGTTGAAACTGCCTCATCTTATATTTTCTTTCTGTGTCTCAGCCGTGCAGCTGGTGGTGGCAGAAGGAGAGACAAAAGAAGACCAATGTCTGCATTTAAGAAATTCCAGCAGGGTTTTTGTTGGTTTTTTTTTTTTTCAAAGTGGTGTCTCTGAATTGTTTCAGGTGGATGCTTCCCAGAGGCTGGGATTTGATTTCCTGCAGGGGAAGGCAGATGGAGTTAGTGGGGAAAACAAATTGTGAAGCAAGGAAGAAGAGGGATGATGGGTCTTTTGTTTTATGGTGGGTCCTTGTATTGCCTTTCTGTAAAGCTGTGCAGTTAAGGGGATGTGGAAGCAAAGAAAACTGCTTGTTTGCCTTCTGCTCTGCTCACGTGAGGAAGCTTTTCCTTGGCACTAGAAGGAGAGTGGGGTTATTTTTTCAGACAGAAAGCTGAGCTGGAAGGAAGTTTACTTGTATTTCAGCTTATAGGGGAGGACAAAGATGCTCATCCTGTCAGATTTGGGGAGTTTGGGACTATTTAACACGTTTCAGATCATGGGTAGTCTTTTAAATAAAAAGAAATCAGAAAGTACCCTGATGTGTGTCAGTACTGGCCACTGGGACTGGGCTAGTGAAGCTGAGTGAGCCCCAGTTCTCCTGCCTTCTTCCCCTCCCATAGAATGGTTTGGGTTGGAAGGAACCTTAAAGTTCATCCCGTCCCACCCCCTGCCATGGGCAGGGACACCTTCCACCAGCCCAGGTTGCTCCAAGCCCCGTCCAGCCTGGCCTTGGACACTTCCAGGGATCCAGGGGCAGCCACAGCTTCTCTGGGCAACCTGTGCCAGGGCCTCCCCACCCTCACAGGAAAGAATTCCTTCCCAATATCCCATCTAACCCTGCCCTCTGGCAGTGGGAAGCCATTCCCCTTTGTCCTGTCACTCCAGTTCCCGATGAACTGCACGTTCCATAAACACCTTGGATTTCCTTTCATGTCACATCGGCTTTTAATGAATTTCAAAATACTGCCTTTTATATTTTAAGCTAATCCCTTCAGCATCTCAGGTGTCCTGGCCTGCAGGAAGGGCCCTGGCAGGGTTGTATTTCGTTATCCTGGCTGGTGTGTGGATGCAGAATCCACTGCTGGCACCAAGTGGCTGCGGGTGGAAGCTGCTCCCGAGGTGTTGGACTCGCCGGCCCTCTGTCCTGTGTGTGGAGATTTTGGGGCTGCAGTTGGAGAAGGGGCAGGAGCCCCCCATCCCCTCCATTTCCCCTGGTGGAGGGTGTCCTGTGTGGGAGCTGCTCCATCCCTCTCTGGATGAGCGACTGCTCTGGCCCTGCTTTGCCTTTCTTTAGGATACATGGAAGGCAGAAAGGCTGTCACAGCATTTGCTTGCCTGTAATAAATCCCAGTGTGCTCTGCCCTTGCATCCCATCCTTGTAGGGTTTGGAGGTTTTTCCCCCCCCCCGAGTAACTGGGAAAATAACCTGTCCAGGATCATCCCAAGCATGAAGGCAAAGGATTGTGATTACCTGGGAAAGGGCACTATTTTTCCTGCCTTTTCAAATACCCAGGGGGGTTTTAACACTTGACAGTGTTTGTAGGCTGTGTATTAAGTACTGAAATTAAAATTACAGTAGGCTTTGCACCCTCCTTCATTTCCAAATGGGTTGCCCAGAAGACTTTCCAGAAGGCAGGCGAGTGCAGATGTAGCTCTGCTCCCAGGCAGGGAGGTGGGAAAAGGGGTGTCAGGGATAGCTGGGGTTGTTATTTTGCAGCAGAAATCAAGGGATTTCCACCCACAAATCCTTTGAAGCCCAGTTTCTTTAGGAATAAACACAGTTGCTGACATACCAGCAAAAAATAAGCAGAATTATCTGCCTGAAATTTGCCTACATCATCTTGAAATGACATGCCCTGTTTATCCCTTCTGTAATTAATTTAAATGTGTCTGACACTAGCTTGGAGGCAAGTTTTGAACTTTCTGAATCCGTTGCATAATTCTGCTGCTCTTTCTTAGTTCAGTGGTGGCTATATTGGAATTTGGGAGCTGGATGTTGACCAGCTCTCTCTGCCAGCCCCTTTCTGGACTGGCCTTTGCAACGAGCTTCAGCCTTGGGCATGTGAGTGTTTTGGTTTAATGTTAGAGATGCTCACTTTAAAGTGAGATAAACCCAGAGTAAACAGCATTAATTCCACAGTTTTCAGGTTTTTTTTTTATTTCTTGTGAATAATTGTATGGACTCATCACTGTATCTGACAACCACCTGCAGAAATTAAAAGTCAGAACCAGTTTTGGAGCTCACAAGGGGGGAGATGAGTTGATTTATTCCTAGGGAATCAGGTTGATTTGGTACTTTAAAGAGATTTGTATAAATAAGTTATTCTAGTTTTCGTCTTAGATTTCATTTATCTTTATTTTGTCCTCCAGCATTGTCTCCTAACTGTGCAATAAGACTCGATGGGCTTTTAGACACTGACTTAAGCTTTTCTGAGCATAGTCACCACTTATGAGGTTGATTTGAGATATTTGCACCCAATTCTTAGCCTTTAATAAAAGATGCTGCCTAAAGCTCTGCTAAAACTTGGGATGTTTGAAGGCTGGTGGTTACAAAAGTGCTGGTTTGTGTCTTTGGGGATGAAATTAGGAATATTACAGAAGAAGAAAGAGTTGGTGCTGCTTTTGAACCAGTGCTGACAGCGTCCCTGGGGTGTTGTAAAACTTGTTTGCATTCTTCAAACACGGCAGAAGCTACTTTTGCTTTTTAATGAAGAACATACTTCTCCTCCAAATGAGTTTTCCCCCCTCCTTTCCCCAGCGCACGAGAATGGGAGAGGCCCACGTTTTGCATCCTGAGTAATCCCCAAATCCTGTGTCAGGTGACAGTAAAAAGCACCATCTTTCCCCCAAATCCTGCGTGGGCCACTGAGGTGAGAGCACAAGGTGCCAAGGAGCAGAATTTCTCCGTTGGGGAGAATCAAACCAACCATCCAAACCCTTCCAGCCCTGGTGCTCCACGTGTCAGGAATCACTTGGTGTTCCATTGGGGAAAGCAGCCAAAATCTGGCTGATGTGCTAATAATTAAGAAGTTACTAGCACAGAAAAGCAGTTGAGGCAGGAATGGTGAACTCCCTGGGCAGCAGAGTGCCAAGTAACTGGTACCACATTGTTCTTTACGAGTTTAAAAATTAAATTTGTTGTTAAATGTCATCTTCTGGCTTGTGAGCATCTGGAGTGTCCAATGTATGTTTTCTGTGAGTTTGAAGGGATATCATTTGTACCAAATAAGGGATCCTGAGTGCTGAGATCTGTGAAACAGGTGAGGTCTCACATGTTTGTAGAGTCACAAAGAGGTGGGGAAAAGGAAGAGGATGAAATCTGTATTATTCAGTGAGCAGGGACCTGGTGTTCCAAGCCAGCACCTTCCCAAGTTGGGAAATTGCTTCTCCCTCCTCCCCTGCAGCAAAAGCCAGGAGATAAAGTACTGCAGGAGAGAGGGATTAATGGAGAAAACCTTCTGCAGGGAACACACAGCAGCGTTTGGAAGGGTCAGGGGAGCTGGGGGGAGCTGAGGACGAGGAGAACTTGGGGAAGGTGAAGTCTGGAGGCATCCAGGAACATTCCCTTGCTGGGACACTCACCCAGGGCTTGGAGCAGAGAAGAGCTAAAGTGAGACTCAGTTTTTGCAAAGACTTTGGTTTGTTAACAGCAGCCATGGAACCCCTCCTGCACGTGCTTCTTTGAAGCACTCACTGGCACGTCAGCTCAGTCCTGGGAGGTAAAACCAACGAGGGCAAGATGCAAAGGCTTCTCCCAGGAGTTTCCCCAGGAGGGCCACGCAGGGAGAACGCTGACTTATCGATTCCTGGGGAAAGCAGATATTGGAGCACTTGAGGATTTCTTCTTCCCAAGTGTCACTATGATTCCCATTCTTTGTTGTGCTGCCTTTTGGTGCTCATACCCCGGGGTGGAGGCTCCTGCTGCCCTGCCCTGTTCCCACATGCCCGTGTTGTGTCCCTGCTGCAGTTCGAGCGGCACGACCCGGTGGAGGGGCGGATCACGGAGCGGCAGTTCGGGAGCATGCTGCTGGCCTACAGCGGGGTGCAGTCCAAGAAGCTCACTGTCATGCTCAAACAGCTCAAGAAGCACTTCCAGGACGGAGAGGTCAGTGGCACACACGGAAAACTGGGGAGGCGGAGGCGGGGGCAGCCGTGCCATGCTGAGCAAGCTCAGTGTCCCGAGGGAAAGCATCCCTGCCCTGCTGAGGGGGATGCAGGGACACACCCTGGCAGGGAGGGGGAGGACATGGGACTGCAGTGGTCAGGGGCCCAGTGCAGGCTCGTTCCTATGGAAATGGATGCTGTCATTTTAAAAATTAAATTTGCTGAGCAAATTTACCCTGGGTCTGGAGCCAGAACAAACGTTGCTCCTGGTTCCTGGCTCGACCTTGGATTAATTAGCTGCTGCGACCGGGAGGTTTATTATTTAGTTATTAACTTCGGTGAAAAATTATTTGAATTACTCACAATTTAGAGAGGGATAAGTTTGCAGACCCTGCACTCATTAATTCAGTGTGAGACCTTGGAATAAGACACCCATAGCACAAGGATGTGCTTTATCAGGTAAGGCAAGTACAGGCTGAGGAATGACTTGAACATTAGAATTTTACTTCTGCTCCTATAAAGCTGGAATGTTCTTTTATTAACTAGGTTATAAACAAGCAATTCTTCACAATGAGAATGGATGGGAAGTCTTTGGCTGCCTGTTGGGTCAGGCTGGCTGTTTTAGAGCTGCTTCCTCCTGACATCAGAACTGGAGTTTATTTCTTAACTGGTTTAGATGCCAAGTGTGTTATAAAACACAAGTTTTGACCAGGGTCTGCTCCTTTTTTGTCCCCTATTGGTGCCTTAATAGGACTCCTACATTAAAAGGAATCATTTGATTTTTCCAGGAAAAAAATACTTCAATGCAACGTGTGTCTAAGAGAAGTTATCAGCTCTGTTGTTAAATTTTGCAAATAGTCAGTTCTTTTGCTGTGATTTTTGGTTTTTAATTTGTGTGTGTGTATATATAGATATTATTGAACAGTAGCTGGATGAATGAGAAAATAGGCAGAGGGATTTATTTTGGAAGGCTTTTTACAGCAGATGTTTTCTTCCTTTCATGTGTGAGCCAAGCCCCTGACATCTGTGACAGGGGAAGAACTTTTTGTTTTTACCTTATTCCTCATCCCCAAATCAGCCAGTCTGTGTTTCTGTTTGCAGACAACCAGATTCAGAGCAAGTCTTTATCTTCTTTTATTCCAAGGACTTTCAAGGAGAGGAAAATGGAGAATAGGACAAGAAAAAATACATTCGCAAGGAATGGAATTCTTGGAAAGTTCATGGTTCCTTACACTGGTGAGGATGAAACTCCCAGTGACTGCACCAAAGCCACCCAGCAAGCTTTCCCTTGAAAATGCAGTTATCTCATGAGAGCTTTCTTATGGAATCTGCCAAACATCCTCTTCCTTGTCTGATGCAATTACCTTTCCTGCACAAGGCAATCCTGGCAGCCTCCAAAATGATAAAGCTCTGGGTTTAATCTAATCTTTAGCTGTTTTCCAGCATTGTTACTTTACATTCCTGCTTTTGGGACTGTTTTCTTGTATTAACTGATAATCTGCTTTTTTTCATTTTTATTTTTCTTGAGGAAAAATCCCATCTTACCCTGGATATGTGAACTTGGCATATTCAGCAGAGCTGCTTTGCTTAAAATTGCTTATGATTGTCCTCCTCAAGTTATAGTTACACAGCTGCTTTTCTCCTAGTGAAAAGGACCCGAGTCCAGTAATATTTACAAGCAAAGTATTTGGTATATTTATGTCTCCCTAACCACTAGAAAACCGAGCTGACTCTTCAGAAACCAGTGATTCATGGCACTGTGCTTTGGGGGCTGGCTCAGGTATTTTTCTGTGGAGGTGGCAGGGGGTGGCAGTGAGGTGTAATTCTCCCTGGCTGAACCTGGATTCCTGGGGAAAAAGGCCCTAATTTTTGAAGGAGGTGTTCAAGCTGTCATGTTACAAGCAGGTGTTTGCTCCTGGAGCCTGCCTGCTGGTGTTATGGGAGTGTTGCTTGAATGATGGAAGGGTTCAGGCTTATGAATCAACAGCTGGAGCTACAAAGGCCTTGGAAGAGGTAATCAGTCATCTGTTGACTTGCTGGTACGAGCCTGAGGCTGTCCCAGTCTCTGATTTTATTTGTATTTTGGTAGCTGGGACAGAGTTAATGCTGATGCCGCTCTCAGCTACGGGATTCCTCAATAAAATATTAAATTTCATAATACTGATGGCATTGTTGCTACAGAAATTCAGTGTCAGTCCATATGAAAGCCCAGATGTGTAGGATACACGTGTATGTCATTGGTTTTGCTTTTTCAGCTGCTGAAAGGACCACAAATTTATATATCCAAACATGTAAACCTTCCCTGTATTTGGGACTGTAGTGTCCCAGGCCAGGTTGGATGGGGCTTGGAGCAACCTGCGCTGGTGGAAGGTGTCCCTGCCCATGGCAGGGGGTGGAATGAGATGAGCTTAGAGGTCCCTTCCAGCCCCAACCCTTCCAGGATTCCAAACAAGGGTCTGGTTTGCACTGTTTGGCCTTGACATCTGCCATTTCGTGGTGGAGCATTCCAGGAAAATGCAAAATTTTTGGCTCTTTGCTTAGAACAGCTGCTGGGATGCCTTGTAGCCACCACTACAAGCCTCACATGTCCCAGACAGAGCAGGTACCTCCCAGCACAGGGTGTTCTGCTGGCCTGGAAGTGACTGCACACCTTGTGGTTCCTCCAGGCTTCCCTCGTTTGTCGTGCCCTGCTCCCAGGCAGGAGCATGTCAGCCAGGAAAAGCATAGCAGGGAGGCATCCTGATAATTGCAAAGATATTTTCTCTTGTACCAAACAGAGGGATCTTTGCGGTGCTTCCTGCAGAAGCACTTGATTTATTGGTTAATTTTTTTTTTGCTAGGACAGTGTTTAATTTAATTCTGCTGAACATCTTGGGAAGTGGGGCAGGTACACCTTCAAGGAAAGCTCCCTGCAGAGCCACCAGGGATTTTTCCAGCTCCCTTGTCCACGTGTGCTATCCCATTTTGCCATCTCATCCTTTTTGGCCTGGCTCCATGAATGCAGGGCTGACAAAGCCTGCTGTCCGTGTGTCGGTGCACACGTAGATCACCGGTGTGTTGCCACGTGCTCAGTTTTACAGCAAAGACAGGAACAAGCTGCATATGTCAGTGTGAGAAGCCCTTAAAAATGTGCTTTTCTCTTTCCCAAGAAGATTGGTGGCTCCTGATGAGGAGTTGTTTGAGCAGGGTTGCAGCGGATCGTGTAGATTTATGTTTGCCAGTGCGGGCTGAGCGTGTGCTCTCTCATCCAGACCATGGTGAGAGATGTGCTGGCTTGATGTTTAATATCTTGCCCTATCAGTCTGTCGTGCCAGGCAGGATAGGAGGAGCCTGGGCCTGAAGCCCTCTTGACAAGCTGATTTATCTGTTCCAGAGAGGAAGGCTGAGTGGTTGTTGCTGTGCTGGTGATTTAGCTCCTCCTGGGCTGTGCTGGAGGAGTTGGAGGCTCCAGCTCCTGTCCCAGCACAGCTGTGGTTGTGCTGGTGCTAAACAGGTTGATACAATCAGGTGTAGTGTGACCAGGTGGGGGTCCCAGAGCTGCAGCTCCTCTCCTGGGGGATCTCAGGACACCTTCCCATGCCTGTCCCTGTGCTCCCCCGTCCCAGGAGAGCTGAGCAGACAACGATCCAGCCCTGCAGCAAAGCCAAGTGGGCACAGCTGTGCCTGCTGTGCAGTGTCACCTTCTGGGGAAGAGGTGCATCCCCCCAGGGATCCCTGCACCTCATGGCAGAGACCTTACAGCTCATGGACTATTTCACCTTGTCATTGCAAGTGTGCAGGCTTCCAAAAGTAAGCATTTTTTGAGTGTGCAGTTCCCCTCTGGATCCAGCTTTGGGCCAAAGAGCCACTTTGTCATGTCCAGGTACTGTCCATAATCTCCCCTTCCCATCACCATGTGGGTGCCTTGTCTCTGTCCTAGGGGCTGACATTTGAGGAGGTGGAGAACTTCTTCACTTTTCTGAAGAACATAAACGATGTGGACACAGCTTTGAGCTTCTACCACATGGCTGGAGCTTCTCTGGATAAAGGTATGAAAACTTGAAGGAGGTTCAGGTGCCGAAAGCCTGAGGGAGCACAACTCATACCATGTCTTTGGAGTCGGGAAGATGTCAAACAAGCCCAGGCTGACAGGTTAAAAATGTACCCAAATTGCAATTCCTCCCTGTAATGAGATGTTTGACTTGCTACATCCCTGGATAAAGAGGGATTTCAGGTTTTGTACTTCCCTAGTTTTAGATATAGAGGAAAAAAGGCTGAAATGTGCAGCCTGAATGGACCATTCTGATGGGAGCAGAGGCAAGATGACCTAGTGAGTGTATCACAGACTCTGCTTCCAGATCCCAGGGACACCAGTGTTTCTTCTTCATCCCCATCTTCTGAAGAGACCTTTCTTCCTCCCTTTACAAAGGACTTGAAAAACTGTGTAAAAGAACTCTTGCCAACTTCCCTTCTGTGGAGATCCCTGATCCACAAGGAGAGGATGAACCAGCAGTGGGGTTGGTGGCAGGGACTGCTCAGCCCTTGATTTGTTCCAGCTCTGCTCAAAAATCAGAGGCTTTGCCTAGAAATAAGGGCTGTGTGGCCAGATGCTGCATTTCTGATGGGAAATCCAAGTAGTGGCACCTTTGGAGCTCCCAGGTGTGCTGGAGGGAAGGAGGGGGAGCGCTGGAACCCCACTGAGCTCCCAGACTGAGCATTAAAGTCTGTCCAGAGTCTGTGTGTGTGGCCAGAGGAGTGAGCTGATTAAACCTCAGAGCTGGTGTTTCCTGGGGAGCTCGGCAATAACGTGGTTTATTGATCAGACCAATCCATATCCTTCTTCTCACTGTGTGTTTCCTTTTCTGAGCTGGCCTGTATCAGGTGTGTTCTCAGATCGGACACATTGATGTAAAAAAAAGGCAAAAACCCCACCCCAAACCATACATTTAAAATCAAAGTCTAGCTCTCTGCTGCCAGGATTTATCACAGGTTTCTCTTCTAGATTATTTTTTTTAAAAGCTCTCAGCCTGGGGTTATAAAAAAAAGATGTCGAATTCATTACAGGTTTTTTAGGCTAAGTGGAAACTCTTGTCTTACTAGGAAGTTAAAGCTGATGTGTTCAGGCACCTGCAAAACTAAACATTTCAGAAGTAAGTTATTCCAGCTGCTGCTGTTGTGGGAATATTGAGGCATTAATAGGTTTTTGGGCAGTGGAATTACAGAGGGAGTCAAACATGCCACATCTCTTGTTGTGTGTGTCAGCAGCACTTCTCATCTTTAATTTTTTGGTGGGGGGAATCATCTGTACTCTTTGTTTTATATCACACTTACCTTAAGACTTAAAGTTAAAAGAAGCTGATAGGATTTTTTTTTTTTCATTTCCAAGTAAAAACACGGAGTCTGGGTGTGCTGCTGCTGCTCTGAGCCCTTTCTGCAGCGTCCCATGAGGAGCTCTCAGCCCAGCAAATCCCATTTACTTGGTGTCTACAGGAAATTAGCAGCTGTCCTGTTGTGGAATATGTGTTTGTGGAGAACTTAGGGCTGCGTGCAGTTGGTGAATCAGTGTCATTGCTGTTTAATTACGTGCCATTAATGAGCTCGTGCTGGAGCTCCAGCCGTGGGGGTGGGAGTGTCTGGAGGGGTGAGGGAACCTTCCTCAGGCAGAAGAGGAGCCAAATTTAAAGCCAGTAAGCGATAAATGGGGTGTGCTCTCCTAAAAGCCAGGCTTCTTATTAAAAACTAACAAATGGAAAAAGTACTAGTCGGATGGGGAGGAGGAAGAGGATAGCTTGTGTAATAATTGCCTGCTAACAATGCAGCAAACACTATTTTAATTTTAGAAGGACTGTTTAAAATTTAAGAGGAAAAAAACAACCTGGATGGTACCAAACAGCCAGAGCTTGACAGGCTGTTTTCTGTGCTGAATTAAAGTCACTTCTTCTTCTACAAAGGATCATAAACCTGTATTTTAATGACCCATTTAATAACACAAAGATTATTTGTTAGCCCATCTTTCATTTTCCCAGAAACAGAATGGCTGTCATTCCCTTAAATCATAGGCATTCCTTAGAAAACTTCTCCAGCCTGGGCTCACAGCTGGCAGCAGGAGAGGAGCTGAATTCAGTGCTTATTCCCCTTTGCAGTCCAGGGTGTGAACTGCACTTTTTTTGGCTCTGCCTCCAAGCAGACCTTCCAGGCAGCCCTTCTGCTGGTGGAGAGCCATGGAGTGATTCCTTTGGGCTTCAGGGCAAGGCAGGGATGCACTTTGCTTGGAATGGGCCTAAGCAAGGGGAGATGGCTGAGCCTCTGGAGACCCTCATGTCCAACAGGGTCACCAACAGCCACTCGCCCTGGGCCACCTTCAGTCACGTTTGGGATATCTCCAAGGAACCTCCTTTCTTTCCATATTTATGCCTGTGGATATGACACAAACAGTGGGTCGGCTCTGCTTTTTTCCCTGATCTCCCTGACTTTCTGTTGTGCTCCCTTTGATGTCAAAACAGTTTCTCCTAAGCTGCAGCCTCCCATTTTTGAGGAGAAAAAGAAAAATGTGCCGTGCCACGGGATTGCATAAGGTTTATCCACCTGTCTCCTGGATGGATGCTCCAGCACATACATGTACAAGTGATTTGAAAAAAGTGCAGTAGATTTTTGCTGGTTATGTTGTCATCCAACATTTCCAACTGCAGTCCTTGAAATGAAATGCGTGTGTCAGCGTGAGGCTGATTTCTGGGAGCCCAAAACACGTGTCCTGCCTTTCCACCCTGGAACGGCCCAGGGCAGGGAGCCCTGCTCCTGTCACCCCCCTGCCATTTGGCAAACAGAGGCAGCAGCCCAGCTGGCCATTATTTTGGCCAAATGTGGGATTGATCTCAAGATGGAGGGAAAAAGGGGAGTTTGCCATCTGGCAAGGCTCTGCACTTGGTGAGACATTGCTCACGGTGTGGTTCTGGGAATTGGAGTGGGAAAAAACATAACTGTGTCAGACACTAAACTTGCATAAAGTAACTCAGATGGCTCATTAAAGGAACCAGTGGGAGACACCAATGCATGGGATTTTAGAAGCCTTTCAAGATAGAATCGTGGAACTCATTTTCACTGGTATGAAATGCAGGAGACTTTCCATGGAGAGATGGATGCAGCCATCCCAGAACCCCAAATCTGGACAAGCTTTGTTTTAGGAGATGTTTTCCCAGATAGCGCCTATTTCATTTTGTAAAATGGGAAAGAAATTACACGGGGAGGTTTCCTTCAATTTTATTTACCTCTCTGAGCTACCTCCTAGTCTGGAGTGTATGTGTCCAAATGGAAAGCAGAGACTCTCTCCCCTTCCTTGTGATTCCTTAAAAACCAACACAATCCTTACTGAGCACAGCACAGTCACACAAGCCCTGGGAAGTGATTTTGGCATCAAGCAAGAGTGATGTGATGGAGCAGACACTTGTGCAGTTGGATTAATTGAAGAGGAAGCAGCAGCCCCTAAGTACAAGTTATAGCTGGGAAAACTGCAGCCAGGAAAAATGAATAAGAGGAGGGGAGGGATCAGGTGACTCCCTGTAGAAATGGAGGGAATGGGTTGAAATCTCAGCAGAAAAACATGACTTATAATTAAAGAACTTAGGACAAGGGGTAATGGTTTTAAACTGAAAGGGGAGATTTAGATTTGGTGGTAGGAAGGAATTGTTCCCTGTGAGGGTGGGGAGGCCCTGGCACAGGTTGCCCAGAGAAGCTGGGGCTGCCCCTGGATCCCTGGAAGTGTCCAAGGCCAAGTTGGAGCAGCCTGGGATAGTGGGAGGTGTCCCATGGAATGAGATGAGCTTTAAGGTCCCTTCCAACCCAAACCATTCTGGGATTCTGTGATTTAGGCCTTATGGCTCCTTCAGTAGCATACCTGGGGCACCAGGAGGACAGGGCAGCATCAGAGCTTGGTTAGGCACCTTTGAAAAAAGATGTACATTTATATGGAGTTAAATGAAATTTGGTGTTGCTGTCTGAGGAAATACAGATGTGCTTCTGCTCTCTGAAGGTCTGGGCTTTGGGTAAGAAACCCAGCACTTAAAACCTCTGCTGTTGCCAAAGTCGAGGTGTTTTAAAGTGCCTCCCCAGCAGAACAACCCTCTGGGGAAAAAAAGAAGCTTGGAAAAAAGTTTAGGTAATCTTTTTTTTTTTTTTTACCTAAACCTCTTTTTACTTGAGCTTCATGTGTTCCTGAAGTCCTCCAACAGCACGTGGGGCAGCTGGGAGTTACAGTATTTAGAGAATGAGCATCACCTCACTGGGGAGGAGAAAGGTGCCTTTTACAGAGGGATATATAAAATCCAGAGGCAGGGCACTTATCCTGGGGAAAAGGGCTGTGCCATCCACTTCTGGCTCTGGCATTTGCTGCCGCTTTGTGGCATTTGATCCAAGAGGATTGATCCAGGATTTCTTATCCAGAGCTGTGCCACGGAATATCCCACAGCCTGGGGGGTGTGGGTGGGTTGGGAGAGACGTGTGGTCTCCCAAAGCTGGGGAACAAAATGAATGCAGCTTGTCTTTAATGGTTCCATAGGCTCTGCCCTCCCCAGAGCAGGCTCTGGCTGCCAGCAGGACACGCACAGAAGCAGGGGCTGTGTCCTGACTTGTTGTGACAGGACTGGAATCCACAGGAATAACTCCTGCCCAGAGCTACATCGCTCATGTGGGAAAGGATTTTCACTCAAAAAGAATCATTACATAGGAACAGCAGGAGCCTACTCGAGATTATATATATATATATATATATATTTTAATCCAGCTTCTGTGTAAATTCAGTTTTCTCCTGCATTATTTAGTAAAAGCTTTTATAGGGGAAAAGGGCACAAGGGTGGCTGTGGATTCCTCCCCACAAGCCCCAAACCTCACTCAGGTGAGCAGAAATGGGGTGGAAAGCACCAATAATCTACACATTCATGAAAGAAAAATCCTGTTAGAAACACTTTATGCAGTTTCTAATTAATCCAGTTATGGTATAGATGAGAGGCTTATTTTTTCCTTTCTGACACACAACACGTAACTGTTCAAAATTCCTGAAGGGCCAATAACTGTGCAAAGGGACTGGGATGCACAAGGCTCTTTTGGGTTGCAGTCTGATCTTGTGATGCACCACTTTCCTCTTTTCCCTGGCTGCAGGGCAGCTCTGCAGCTGAACATTCCTCCCAGTCACTGTGGGCTCACAGTACAAAGTCTCTCCAGATGGGGTCTCCTCAGGTCAGGCTTTGTAGGGAAGCCATTTAAATACACTCACAGCAGCCTAGGGAGGGCTTTTTTTCCCATTTATACAGCAAAATCCACTGCCTAACGCTGCAGGATTGGTGGCTTCATGGACTGTTCTTTTCTAGAGGTGGGAATAAAACTACCAGTTGGGGGAGAAAAGGGAAGTAATTCCTTACAACTCTCTATTTTATGGCAAGGTTAACCTGGTCTGCCCAGTGACGGAGGGTGGAGGGGTTCGTTCTGCAGTTATTGCCCTTGGGTTGCAACAGGAAAACCAGTTTTTCTTATTCCCAGCCTGCTGGAATAGTTGGTTCATGGAGTATCACCTTTGCAACACTGTCAGAAGGAGCTGCCCTGTTGATCAAGGAGAGGTTTCCCACTTGGAGCTTGCTGTGGTGCTGACACTTCCTTCTGATTTTGTAACCAAAAGGGGGGGGTAAAACCCATCTCACCGTGGGGGTTTTTAACATTTCCCTTGCCCCCCCGGCTGTCAGCAGGGTGGTGCTCACCAGCAGCCCCTCCCCAGCCCGGCAGCGATGCAGTGGGGAGGTGGGGGGTTCGGGGAGCTGGTGCTGAGGCCTGTGCTGTGCCCTGTGTTGCAGTGACCATGCAGCAGGTGGCCAGGACGGTGGCCAAGGTGGAGCTCTCGGACCACGTGTGCGACGTGGTGTTCGCGCTCTTCGACTGCGATGGTGAGTGAGCCCGGCTCGGCGCCAGGCTGGGGGAGAGGCCAGCCAGGGGAAGAAATCCAGGGGGGAAAACTGCCCTTCCGCTCTTTGGGATCCATAGAGATGCTCCTGCCCTTTTGGGAAGAGTGTCCAGTGGTCCCCACCTGCTGAGCGCTGGATGGGGGGGGGGGGTGGGTTCAGCTTCTTTCCCCCCCTCCCCAGGACTCTGGTTTGTGTCACAAAAGGAGCTGTTGTGCTCCAGTGTTGGAAGTGAGCCGATCTGGGAATCGTATTTCCAAAACCCTGGACAAATATCAGCTTAATTAATTCGTGGCAGCTCTGTGCCCTGCTGGGAAGCTCGTTGCTTTGCTGGCCCCAGCGCTCTGAGGGCGGTTGTTGCCACACTCAAGCACTCTTGGGTTGATTTAATGAGACTTACTGCAGTCTTTGCCACCAGGGGACGATGGCAGCGATTCCGACTTGGAAAGCAGGAAATTCTGCATTTGCCCAAAGCTGTGCAGCCAAAACCAGAGTGCCTGCTGGCTCCCTGCTCCTCCAGCACCGTCTCTGGGATCTGGCAGCTCTGAGTGGCAGTGGCGGTGCATAAATATGAACGTTAAAAAATATGTTTAATTATTTTACTCCTTCTTGTCCCTCTTGGTTTCAGCCCCGACCTGCTTCTTTGCACCTTTCTAAGGTCACATCTCTTGTTTTATTTTCCTCTGTGCTTCAGTGCCACTTTCTGACACAGTTTCCAAGCCAGATCATCAGGCTGGAGTGAGCCAAAACATATCCAAATATCCCCCATTTGCATCCCCTCAGAGGAGAATCTGCTAAATGTTTTGATAGCAAACCTTTGAGGGGAAAGACTTGGGTTGCCAAAGGAGCCCCCCTAGGAAGGAATCAAGTGGAAAAGCAGGCACAGACCTCTTTTGTTTATTATTTTGGTGTTTTCACTCCATCAGTGTTTACAGACATTACCAGCTGCACATCAAAAACCTGCAGCACCAGAGGGAATTTCCCTGGCCCCTTGATAGTTTGCTGGAACTTTGCTGCCCAGGGCAATGTTCTCAATAACCTCAGTAGATTAATGAATCTTCCCTTCTACTCCATTAAGGAAAATTTGCGCTGTTACCCTGCACTCCTGTAATTTCCTAAATCACTTAAAGCAGAGTTTCCTGTGGGGCATTTGCTTTTCTGCCTTCAAAACTGGCCCTGCAAGATGTGGCCGTGCCAGGCAGAGCAGGGCAGCATCCTTAGGGCTGGGATTTACACCCTGTGCCTCGGGAACCCTCGCTCAGCAGGGTATTTTGGGAGGTGGAAGCCACAGGTGACTTGGTGCTCTGCAGGGAATGACACCCGTGCTGCCCTTTAACATTGTCACTTCAAGGAGGTTGCTGGTGGGTTCCTGATGATTCTCCCTCCTCCTCGCAGGGAATGGAGAGCTGAGCAACAAGGAGTTTGTTGCCATCATGAAGCAGCGCCTGATGAGAGGCTTGGAGAAGCCCAAGGACATGGGCTTCACTCGGCTCATGAGGGCCATGTGGAAGTGTGCCCAGGAGACAGCGTGGGATTTCACGGCGCCCAAGCAGTAGCGGGGTCGGGAAGGAGCTCCCACATTCCCTGGATCAGCCCCGGCACCCCAGCGGGGCAGCACCAGGCTCTGGCTGTCCATAACAGGAGGTTTTTGTAAATCCAGGTTCAATATCCCAGACTGTTGTATTTGCAGCTTCTGCTTGCTGCTGCCTCCCTGCCATTCCTCTCTCTCAGGAAAAAGGAAAGGACTTCCACTGCCACCACCCCCGTGATGTGCTGTGGGGGAGAGCCGGGGGTGGAGCAAGCTGAACCCAAATCACCTTCATTAATGCTATGGCAAAATGGCACCAGGGTTATCTTTGCTCTTGGATTGCTCCTGGGAAAGATTCCCGGGTTTCCTGGATCCCACACCAGGATTTCGGATGGCCAAACACTCTGTGCACCCCTTGGGCTGAGGCGCTGCCTCTGGGTAAGAGCAGCTAAAAGTGGTGGAGCAACTGGCTCTGCTGCCCTTCCTGCCTTGCAGGAGGTCCCTGATGGATTTCCTCAATTGAGAGCCCTCTCTGTGGGGAATTGTCATGGGAATGTGCTGACAGATGTTTGCTGAGTGCTGCCCTCTCTGTAAAATGTCCTGTAAAGGTGTTGCTCACAACGACGTGGCTCGTGGCTCGTCTCTCTGGGTTCCTTCAGCTCTTCACCCAAGGCTGGTGGTGAACGGGGCACAGGACATGGACTGTTTGGGAAGGGGAGGGGAAAAAAATCCCACGGCTTTCCAGAGCTGGAAGGACAAAGGGGATAAATCACCTCTAGAATACTTTCCTTCCCCAGCACAGCAAGGACATGGAGCTGCTGGAGCCAGTCCAGAGGAGGCCCCAAGATGATCAGAGGGCTGGAGCAGCTGTGCTGGGAGGAAAGGCTGGGAGAGCTAGGATTGTTCAGCCTGGAGAGGGGAAGCTTTGGGATGACCTGATTGTGGCCTTCCAGGGCCTGAAGGGAGACAAGAAGATGGAGAGAGACTCTTTCCAAGGGCCTGGAGTGACAGGACAAGGGGGAATGGCTTCCCACTGCCAGAGGGCAGGGTTAGATGGGATATTGGGAAGAAACTCTTCCCTGTGAGGGTGGGGAGGCCCTGGCACAGGTTGCCCAGAGAAACTGTGGCTGCCCCTGGATCGCTAGAAGTGTCCAAGGCCAGGCTGCCCACAGCATGGGGTGGAAGGGGATGAGCTTTAAGGTCCCTTCCAAGCCCAGCCACTCCATGATTCATACTAGGATATCGATCCCGCTGTTGGAGATCATTCCATCTACTGTCAAGTCCTTCCTCCCCTCATTTCCCTGCTCCACTCGGGTTTGGATCCCATGTCTCACACATGTCACAACCCACAGCCACAAGGTGGGGGTGCAGGTTTGTCCCCCTTTCTGCAGGAGGGGCTGTGCTCCCCATGGACAGCCTCCATGGAAATAGCACCATTCTCTCCTTTGGAACTAATTTGAGGCCGTTCCATCCCCAGCGGGACTGAATCCATGGAGCAGCCCAGAGCAGCCTCCTCCCTCTTCAGCATCTTCCTTCCGCTGTTCCAGGCACAGGCCCTGGAGCCCCAGGAGCTGTTTAAAAGGCAGGAAACTTGAGCTGAGAGAACTCCTGAAAGGGTTAATCCTCCCCTCCTGCACCAGGGGCCGGGGGTGCCCTTTTTGGGGAGGGGGGAGCCGGCTGGGGGGGATTCCCGTCCCCCCGAGTCCCTCTATCCCCGTAGCCTCCAATTTCTTTATCCCAGTCCCCCCCCCCAGTCTGTGTCTCCCCGGAGGTTCCCCCGCCCAAGATGTCTATCATAGCCCCGCCCCGCCGCGGGCGGACTTTGGTGACGTCATCACTCCGCGCCCGGTCCCGCCCCGCTGCCTCCCCCCCCCCTCCCGGCCGCCGCCGCCATGGAGTCGAACCGGGACGAGGCGGAGCGGTGCATCGGTATCGCGCTGGCCGCCGCCAAGGCCAACCAGCCCGACAAGGCCCGCCGCTTCCTGGAGAAGGCGCAGCGCTTGTACCCCTCGCAGCGGGTCCGCGGTGAGCGCGGGGCCGGGGCCGCGGCGGGGGGACCCGGGGGGAGCGCGGCCTGCGCGGCCGCCGCCGGGCCTGACCTCTCACCCGCACCGCGCCTGCGCAGTCCGCGCGGGGCACGCTGGGAAAGCGAGTGTGGCGGGGCCCGGCGGGGTCGGGGGTCCCGGTGACCCCCGGGCTGCGGCACTGCCCGGCACCGACCCCTCGCCTTCACTGGGGCCCGGGCAAGAGAGTGCCGGGGAGGGCAGGGGCACCCCGGGAGCTCCCTGGATCCCTGACGCCGGGCTGGTGGGAGCAGCGCTGCGGGGCTTGACAAGGCGGGAGAGAAGTTCTCGGGGGGCTGCGGAAAGCCTTTCACCCTTCTCCTTCTCTCCTGCTCCTCCTATGCCTGCTTTCCCACTCCTATTCCTCTCTTCCTCCTATTCCTCTCGTCCTCCTCCTCCTCCTATTCGTCTCCTCCATATGTTCCTCCTTTCCCCCTCCTATTTCTCCTTTCCTATTCCTCTCCTCTTATTCCTGTTCCTTTCCTCCTTCTCTTATTCCTCTCCTGCTCCCATTCCTCTCCTCCCTCTCTTACTCCTCTTCTCCTCCTTCTTTTCCTCCTTTCCCTCTCCTCCTATTCCTCTCTTCCCTATTCCTCCCCTCCTCTTATTCCTCCTTTCCTCCTCTTATTCCTCCTCCTTGTATTCCTCCTCATCTCTTCCTCTTATTCTTCTCTCCCTCTCTTGTTCCTTCTCCTGTTCCTTCTACTTTCCTCGTCATATTCCTCCTCCTCTCCCTCTTCTGTTCCTCCTCTCCCTCTCCTGTTCCTCCTCCAGCAGTTTCCCACCGTTCCCAGACAGACAGGCCATGCTGAGCTCACACCCTCATACGTGTAACAGAATAACCCTCCTCCTTGAAGGCCTTCGGAGTTTTGAGGAAGGATCTCACTTCCTGGAAGCTTTAGTGAACGTGGGAAGTGGTCTTTGGAAGCAACCAAACACAATCCTTTCCCTGCCTGTTCTGACGTACTGGAAATTTATACAAAGGGCCGTGGGTTTATTTTTTTTTCACTTTGATCTCATCTGAGTTTGGATTCTTTGGCTGAGCTTTGCAGCTTGTGTGTCCCAGGGCTTCCTGCAATGCTCCTTTTGGCTGCTCAGGCCTCTTCCTGCTCCCCCAAACACGGTGTGTCAGCCTGTTGTGAGTGCAGCATGGTTTTCCTGCCCTTCCTTTCCTCGGAATTTATACTTCTGTGAAATTACTGCGTAGGAAAAGTGACTTTTGGAGGAAGGCAGAGGCCGGGGGGGGCAGCAGGGGCAGGTTAATGTTAAACACAACGTGGTAATTTGTGGCCAGCCCCAGCCAAGTCTCACATCCAAGGACCCTTTGTGTCTGGAGTTGGGAAATGCTGCCGTACATCCTGCGGTTCCACGGAGGTCACTGAGTCTCCAGAGCTCCTGGGAAGTCTCTTTCCCATGAGTTCCAGGGGGTTTGGCAACACTCAGCGACGTGGCCCTTGTGCAGCTGCAAACCCTGACCCCAGCTGGGCCTTTGGTGTCGTCACGGGGCCAGGGGAGGGTTTTGCAAGGGGATTTCAGCAAAAACCCTCTGTGTCAGCGCAGCCCCAGCCACCTCAGAGTGGGAGTTGGGGAAGTTTTGTTGGGCAAATGTTGGCTGATAAGCGAGGAAAAGTGGAGCTGAGGTGGCAGAACTGAAAACTAATTCAACTCTGTCCATCCCAGGAGCCCATGGATTTGGGCTGTGCTGGGGCTGCACGGGGCACCAGCATGGCTTTGGGGTGCAGAAGCAACAGGATTGGGGCTGCAGAGCCAAATGGAGCTGTGCTGTGGTCACCCCTGGATTTCTGTGGTTGGATTTGGGAAGTGCACTTTGGGGTGGTGGTTAATGACAAGCTCAGCGTGCCCCGGCCGTGTGTGCTGGGACACAGAACCCCCCGAGTGCTGGGCTGATCCTGGGGGCTTCCCACTGACAGACAGTGGGGTTAGGTGGGATATTGGGAAGAAATTCTTCATTGTGAGGGAGGTGAGGCCCTGGCACAGGCTGCCCCATCCCCGGAAGTGTCCAAGGCCAGGTTGGATGGGGCTTGGAGCAACCTGGGCTAGTGGAAGGTGTCCCTGCCCAGGGCAGGGGGTGGAATGGGATGATCCTTAGGGTCCCTTCCAACCCAGACCATTCTGTGATTCTAAAATTCTCTTGGTAGGCTATGGGGAACTGAGCCCAAAGCAGCAGGAGCAGGGGGCGGGGGGGAACAGCCTTGTGAGGCGAAATTTAAAAGCTCCATGTTTGCTAGGAGCAAAAGCCAAGCCTGTGATTCTGTGAATGCTGGAGTGGTGTGAATATGAGGGAGGGAAGGATTTATTTTTCTGAAATAAATTATTTTTACATTAGTGAAACCCCCCCAAGCTCAAAAGCTCACCCAGTGAGTTACTGCTCGTTACCCCACTGTCATTTTTATCCCTCATCCCCTGTTGGCTCTTGGATTACGGAGTGGATTTTTCTTACCCCTCCAAGCTCTGGGGGCAGATAGGATATCTTGGATATCTTGGCTCATCTCTTGGCCTGCAAGCATTGTTTGCACTGGCTTTAAGAAGGTGATACCCCCATAGTGCAAGGTCTGTAGTGTGCAATCCATGGGAGGAGGTGGAACATCCTTCCCAGTTCTGGGCTCTGGATAAAGGACTGCAAGCTCAGGATACTGAGGCTTCTGTAAATAATATGTCTGGGTTTAATCATAGTACGTGTGCCTGTTCTTTCTGATGAAGAAATCAGTCAGATTTAAAAAATAGTGGCTATCCAGCTGCCAGGGATGATGGAAAGATATTCCATGTTGGAGTCTGCCTCGGTTGTGTCTCCTGTGTGGTTAGGCCAGGCCTGGGTGTTTGTCCCCTGTTGGCTGAAGAGGATGGAGGACAGTGCCTGAGCCTTGTGAGGAAGAAAAGCAAAGGGAAAGTGAATTTCTGCAACTTCTGTTCAGTAATTAAGCAAGAAAATGGTTTTCACAGCTGCTCCTGGTCTGTGGGTAAGAGAGGAGAACAAAGTGTGACTGGTGTGACGGGGCCTGTCGTGCTGGCAGCCACCAGTGCTGCAGTTCTGTCCCCAGAAAGGAGGAGTGTCCCTGTGGGATTGGCATCCCACAGAATCATTCTCTAAGCTCTCTAAAGATACAGCATTGTCACATCACTTCCCCAGCACAGCAGACTCTCAAAAGGAGGAGATAAAGAGGAGTAATACACTTTATAATATGCTAGAGGACAAATTTGGGCACACTTTGCTGCTGAGGAGAGATGTAGGGAGGGGAAAAGGACAAGGATGCACCACTTTGGTGATCTACTGTGGCTCCTGGGCTGTCTGGTTGGGTAGTCCTGGGGGTTTTATGGAGGCTGTGTGCTTTGGGAGAAGCAGGGAATCTCTTCAGCACATCTGGGCAAGAAGCAGCAGGAGCTGGAGGGTCCCCTTGGGTGGAAGGGTGGGGGTCTTCCTGAGGAAGGGTGAGGGGTCTTAGAGCAGTGGCAGAGACGAAGAGGGGTCTCTTCATGGTCGAGCTGGAGGGGCAGATTGAGCTTGATGGTCTCTTAACTCCTTTTTTCTTTATTCTTTACCTTTTTCTCGTTCCAGTCCTGCTGGAGTCACTCAACAAGGGCGAGCAGTCGGCCAATGGCCAGTCCCAGTCCAGGGAGTCCACAACCCCCCCCTTCAGGAAAATGAGCGGGGACTTCCCGTCAGCCAACGGAGAGGCCGGAGGGGAGGCCCCCAAGGGCTACACTCAGGACCAGGTGGATGCAGTGAAGAGGTGTGTGAGCAGCTCTCTGGGGCAGTTTGTTTGACTTTATCGTGTGGCACCACTCTGGTTTTCACAGTGTTCTAAAGATTCCAGCTTTGAAACCACGTGGAGTGGTGTTAAAAGCACACCCGGGAGGATTTATGGTTCCAGCAGCCCTGGGAGGCGGCTGAGTTGGGTCTGCCCGTTTTCCAAACCCTGTTTCAAGCTTTCCTTTATTCCTTTCTACCATTTGCACATCCTGGAAGCTGAAGGACTGATCCCCAGGCACAGTCACTTGGTAAATGTTGTTTGAGGTTATGGGCATGGCCTGAATTGCACAAGAACCACTCTAAGGGACTTGCAGGGGGGTTTCTTACATCATCCACTTCTCCAAAAACCCAGCCTGCTGGATTCTGTCTCAGATGAGTCATGTGAGAAGCAGAAAACCATGGCTGGGCTGTGAGTGTGCCCGGAAGGAACTGGACTGCACACCCTGGGCAGCTCCCTCCTTCCTCCTCTGGAATTCAGCTGTTAGGTTTAGGTCTGTGAATTAGCTGAGGAGAGAGGAAGGGGAAAATGCCAAATAAGCCCAGATATCCCCCAGATCCTGTAGTCCCTCCCAAAGAGCCTCCAAAGCGTGAGAGTGATGAGTGTGAGGTTTATTTGCCAGTCCCATTATTCCTCTGCGGGTGATATCCGGGCCTGAGGAGAGGCCCCTCCACCTCTACTGGCCCGACTCGTTCCGTGGGAGTGTTTGTCACACCCGGAATGAGTCGGTGAAAACAACTGGGTCACCCCGTGAGGGCTGAGTAACCCCGAGGGCCCTGCGCGACGCCGCCGAGGCCGTGGTGTCACGGAGCCCACGCCTTCGGGGCAGAGGGGCTTGCACTCCTCAGACTCCACGTTTTCTCCCCTCTCCTCTGGCAGGGTAAAGCAGTGCAAAGACTACTACGAAATTCTGGGAGTAAACAGAGAAGCTTCTGACGAGGACCTGAAAAAGGCCTACCGGAAACTGGCACTCAAGTTCCACCCGGACAAGAACCACGCGCCGGGGGCCACGGAGGCCTTCAAAGGTAAAGGCAGCTCCAGGTTTGGGATCTGCCCCCGACTGCCAGGCAGTGGCACTGAGCTGGGCTAGTGACAGCTCCTAAAAACAACCTCCCGGGTCAGGTGGAGTGAAATCAAGCTGCTCTTTGTGAAGTTGTCTCTCTTCGGAGCTGGTTGGATCATGAACGAAGCATAAGCTTAAAATAATAAGCACAGGTTGGTGCGGGTAGGATTTGCCTCTGCCAGTGGGGCAAGGAGCAGCCTTCCTTCCCTTTCTCCCAGCAGCCCTTCCTGTGTGTTGCTCCAGCCTCCTGCCACGCTACTCAGAAGGGAATTCCCTCAGGATGTGAGGGAAGCATCCTGGTTTTTTGTAGAGGTGCAGGAGTGTTCACTTAACAGGGAGAAGCCCCAGGTCCTGCAGGTTCTGGGTGCACCCCTGTCTACTGGCAAACCCAGGAGAGACCCAGTGAGTTGTGCAGCACCAGAGGCAGCTCTTGGGCTCATGAACCCCTTGAGAGAAACATTCTAGGCAGCACCTGACCATTGTGAAAGGCTGTGGATGGAATTGGTGGATGGGAATCCCACGTGGAAGTTTCTGGGGTGTAACTGAGCCCAGCCAGAACTCAAAAAAGGTCACCAGGAGCTCCAGTTCTGCTGCAAAGAGCCCCATTCTCAGGGCCTCTCTGCAAATGCAGCAGGAACGTTTCCTGGGTAATAAGATACCTTAAAACTGGAGTGATTTTCCAAGACGTGGAACATGGCCAATGCTTGGAACGTATAACCCCATTTTCCCCTGCAAGCTGTGCAAGTTTGATTCTTATTGTTGAGCTAAATGTGGAACCCTCTGATACCAGCTGTACAGCACTGTTTTTGTGGTGTTAAAGCCACAAAAGTGGTCTGATTCTGGCCATTTTCTAGGAAGGAATTCTCCCCTGTGAGGGACGTAAGGCCCTGGCACAGGTTGCCCAGAGAAGCTGTGGCTGCCCCTGGATCCCTGGAAGTGTCCAAGGCCAGGTTGGTCAGGGCTTGGAGCAACCTGGAATAGTGGAAGGTGTCCCTGCCCATGGCAGGGGGGGTGGACTAGGTGGTCTTTAAGGTCCCTTCCAACCCAAACCATTCTGTGATTTGGGGAGTGAAATGCATGAGGCTTCTGCTGGAGCAGGGAGCAAGGCTGGCCTGGTGTGAGTGTACTGATACAGTATTGGGGTGAGCTCCTTGCAGACATGAATTCAGCAGTAAAAGTCTTATGTAAGGTTTGTTCAAGTCTTTTAAGACTTAAATCCTTAGCTGATAAGTGTTAGCAAACAGTGAGCTGACCCCCAGCTACTTGGGAGAGCCTGTGTGGTGTGGGGGGCAGATGAAAGAGCATCTGCAGACAGGTACAGCTCTGCATGTGCAGAGCTGCTGCTCAGTGGCTCATCCTTGGATCCCTGCTTTGGCAAAAGGCAGGTTTCTTCACCTGTAATCTCCAATAATGATGTTTGCAGAGGGCTCTGACAAGAGTTACGTGCCAGAAGAGGTGTGTTAAGCAAGGTGCCCTTTATCCCCTGCTGCAGAGCTCTCTGCTCGTGGGTTATCTCCTCCAGGCCTTGCCTCCTTGGCTCCCTGTCCTTCAGCCCCCAAGCTGAGCTCCCAGCTTGCTGAACTCCAGCTGTTTGGTTCCAGAGGGTGAAGGGGGAGCCTGCACTGCAGTGAGTGTATTAGTTAATTTTTTCTTACGTTGATGTATTACCTGAAGTCTTGGCAGTCACCTCCCCAGAGGGTGCTGATAAAGTGTCTTGTCCTGAGCCAGTGTCTCAGTTTATAGTTGCAGTTTGCTGCAGCCTGTGGCAGATTTGCATCACTGCCTGTCTGATGCTGGAAAAAAAGAGATGAACCTGGTTACTAGGAGCTAAAATCCTGATCTGGAATGAGGCATTTCTTGGCTTTGTCAGCACAAAGTCAGACAGTGAACAAACCCTGCAGTGCTCTGTTCTCATTGTTTGGCTGGTTCTTTCAAGCTGTGTGGTTCATACACTCTGAGTCACTCCTTGTCCACCAGCTTCCCTGCCTGGCTCTGGAATTGTTTGCTCTGTGTGCACTAATTATAACCAAGAAGGAGAAGGAGTGTATTGACATTACATCCTCCACACTCCCAGTCTCTAGTCCAAGAGGAAACCGTACACCTCCATCTGACCATGGGGAAAATGTTGAATCTTGGAGTTGATCTCCTCCAAAAGGGCATGAATCTCCCTTTTCTATCCCTTCTACTTCTCCCTTCTCTATCCCTTCTACTCCTGTCTTTCCCACACCAGGCAGTCGCTGCCACGGGCATTTTGGCTCCTTGCAACAGAGGGAGGCTCTCGGGTGGGTTGGTGCAGAGGGGAAGTGGGAAACAGGAACATGTCGAGAGGGAAGTACAGAAATAGGAGGGTGGCAGGCAGGTGTTCTGGGAGAAGGGCTCAGACTGCCAAGGCTGGAAGGAGAGAAACTCTGGGAACTGGCAGGACTTCAGTTCCAGTTCATTTCCACCGTCACAGGCACTGATTAACAGTCCTTGTAATTATGCACCTTACGTCTGGCATCTGGAAATTTTGAAATTCGTAGCTGACAGACACAACTTCTAGCTAATGTTTCCCTACCAGCTTTCATGGAAAGTTTTAAAGTCTCTTTCAGTGATCTGGCCCATATTTAAACTGTTTGCAGTTCTGGTTTCATGCTCCGACACTGAATTCCCCTAATGCCGCGTTTGAATAAAATTTGTCAACTGCAGTTTTATTTCCCTGTAACGGTTACAGCTGAAGGGTTTCCCTAAGGACATGCACCAAATTCATACCAGTCATATCATAACTCCTTCATTCGAATCAATTAAGGGACTTTTCATGGAGTCTCTTGGTGTGACTTCCTCCTGTCTGCCTTTGCCAGCGACGTGTGCCAGGTCACCAGTGGCCCGTTGAAAAGACGTGGGTAGTTGAGAATCCCATTTGTGTGAGGAGAAAGGCGAGTCCTGGCAGTGTGCAGGGCTGAATGTCTCATGTGCAGGAGAGAGAAGCTAATTGCTTCCTTATTGTCCCTGTTGCAGCCATCGGGAACGCGTACGCGGTGTTGAGCAACCCGGAGAAGAGGAAGCAGTATGACCAGTTTGGAGATGAGAAACTCAACCCTGCCCGGCATGGGCACGGCCACTCGGACTTCCACCGCGGGTTTGAGGCCGACATCTCCCCCGAGGACCTCTTCAACATGTTTTTTGGTGGTGGTTTTCCCTCTAGTAAGCACCTTAAACCTTAATCTCTTTGAGCGGGACGCGATGCTTTGGCAGAGTGACAGCGCAGTAGGGATTGATTTGGCCGTGCAGGGGTTGCTGGGCTTGATGGGAGAGGGTTCTCCTTCAGCCACGACCTGAACACCTCGAGGTTTTTAAGTTGTTCAGGTGGGTACTTGGAGAACTTGGCATCCAGCAGGAAATACCATGAGAGCTGGACTTCTTCCCAGCTTCAGGTGTTTGTTTGCATGGCTGGCAGCATTAGCTGCTGTTGGCTTGGGTTGGATGTTAGAACAAAAAATTACTTGTTTTAAGGATTGTTGTAAAAATAATCCTGTTTTGAGGAAGGCTTTTCTGCCTGGTGGTTTGAGAAGTTAAATCTTCTTATCAGAGCAAACCCTGGGCCTTGCTCCCGATCTCTATCTGCTCTACCACGCAGCTGGAGCAGTTTCTGTGAGATCACTGGCCACTTCCTGCTCTCCCCCGTGTCCCAGAAAAGGAAAGTGTGTTTCTACAGCACAATTTAAACCTCTTGAATTGAGAATGAAGTCGGCATCCTGTCTATCCACAATACTCATCGTGGCTTGGACAGCAGAAAGGAACTGAGTGCCTGTTCCTTCACTTGCTCAGTTCCAGTCAGGAAGACACAGATTTCACATCAGGACAAGGGTCTTCTTTTGGAAGACTCACTTGTCCTTGCTCTGGTTGTATCTGACTGGCAGTGGAGACAAGGGTTGTCTGACCTCTGTGGACCAACTTAAAAAAGAAATAACTTGGTTTCAGTGAAGAAGATTTGCTCTGGTAGCTCTCTCCTGTCCAGTGTGTGGGAATTAACACACCAACACCAATGACAGGCATCTGGAAGCCTTTTGCAGCACTGGTGTTCTGCCTGGCAGAGAGGCCAAGCTACTCCAGCAAAACCAGCACACTGCTATTTTGGCTTAGTCCTTTTTTCCCCTCTCCTCACTGTCCCGAGGGAATCCAGGGCTGCTCTCTCAGCCAGGCTCCCCCTGCAGCTGTAGCTTTGATATTTAAAACAAGACATGGTTGAGCTTTGTTTTCAGGGTGGAAAAAATACCAGAATTATTTCTGTTTGTAATTGGGTTTAATCTAAAGGCAGTTCAGTCAGAAGAGAGGAGGCCTGTACAAGGTACTCTCTCTGTGTAGCTGACCCTGCTTTGAGCAGGAGGTTGGACCTCCTGAGGTCACCACCAACCTGAATTTTCATATGATCCTGCAAAATCTGACAGAAATACCTCTGTGCCCGCTCTGTTTGCACTCAGTACACCTCAGGAATGCTCCTGTTTCAGCAAGTGCCATGGATCATGGCCACCTTTTGTGGTTCCCTCCTGGCCAGCCAGCACCACCCTCCACACTGTGACTTTGGTGTAACAGTTTTCTTTGCCTGCAGGTAACGTTCACGTGTACAGCAATGGCAGGATGAGATACACCTACCACCAGAGGCAGGACAGGAGGGAGCACCAGGGGGATGTAAGTGGACAGCAAACCAGGGGCTGGGAGGCTAAAGGTGTTCCCAGCATGTGAACTGGGAGCTGTTTGCTGTGGCTGGCTTGGGAAATGGTGCTGCTCTCTGCCACCCTCCTGAACAGAAAGCTGGAGTCAGGGGGGTAGCCAGTTTTATTTTTAAAAAACAAACAAACAAGAACTTCCTGAATATTTCTTTCCCAAGCTTAAAGGGGAGAGTGTACACTGCTGGAACTGGAGAGAGCTCGGGAGGTGAGGGAGAGGGGGAATTGCTTTCATCCACCGCTGAAAAGGGGAGAAGGCTTTCCATAAAACCAGTCCTGCTCTCTAGCAAAAACTCTAGAAAAACAAAATATGGGCGTGAGGCTTCTGGAATTCCCTCATAAGGTTCCTCCTGCCAGTCCCCTCTGCCCTTTGTCACATCCAGTGGCTTTGGACCTTCAGAGTCACAGTACCCAGTGTGCTGCTGGGTTCCCCCCAGTTATTTTGAGTTACTCCTGAGCCAAATGCCTGTGAGAAGCAGGAGAGTGGAGGTTGTGTCCGAGCACTGGGAGGGAGGGAGAGCAGTGCTATGGGATCCTGGGGCACAGGGCTGTGGATTGGCACTGCACTGGATCCTGGGGCACAGGGGTATGGATTGGCACTGCACTGGATCCTGGGGCACAGGGGTATGGATTGGCACTGCACTGGATCCTGGGGCACAGGGGTATGGATTGGCACTGCACTGGATCCTGGGGCACAGGGGTATGGATTGGCACTGCACTGGATCCTGGGGCACAGGGGTATGGATTGGCACTGCACTGGATCCTGGGGCACAGGGGTGTGGATTGGCACTGCACTGCTATGGGATCCTGGGGCACAGGGGTGTGGATTGGCACTGCACTGTGTGTTTCTGTTCCCACAGGGTGGCCTGGGGCTGTTTGTCCAGCTGATGCCCATCCTCATCCTGATCATTGTGTCTGCTCTCAGCCAGATGATGGTCTCCAGCCCACCCTACAGTCTGAGCCACAGGCCGTCAGTACCTGTTCCCCCCGGCTGGGGAGGGGGCGTGGGGGGACAGGGATCTCTGCTCTCTGTTTTCCCTGTTTTCCTTTGGTTTGTTGCTTTCTCTCCTGACCCCTTGCTCTTGCTGTCAGCTGTCTCACACAGCAGTGTTGGCCTCCTGGTTCTCAAACAGATGTGAAATGGAAGGGACAGAGAAGGTTTCTCACTTCCCTGAGGGAAGGGTGTTCTTTGACAGGGACCTTCTGCAGCCCTTACCCACAGCTGGCTGTGTCCTCCCGGAAAGGGACAGGCAAAATGGTTTTGGGAGGCTCCAGCCCGACACCAAGATCCCACATGGAGAACAAATTGAGGTGTAGAGTTAAATTGGGCAGTGAAAAGCAAAAGCCAGATCTGTTCTTCATGAAAGCCTCAGTTTATACCTAGTACAAAGCAGCAGAGGAAGAGAAGAAGGAATAAAAGGCACTCCTGTAGAGTAAAAGACACTCCCAGAGAAATGCCCTGTTTTTGAACTCTTATCTTGCCATGAAATAGTGGCCAGGCATTTACGATGCAAAAGTGAAACTGTTTCTTTCTAGATCCTGTGGAAATGCCCCATCTGCTCACTTGGCTGACAAATGGAATGAGTCTTTCTTCTTAGTCACTTTGCAGTGACAGCAGAGTGGGAAAACAGGCCTGATTTCTGGCTGCTTGCATCATCCTTAACAAAAGCTTAGTGTGTGTTCAGTGGAAGTTCCTTATGTGTATTTAAAGAGGGCAGACTTGGTTACAGCCCAGGGTTCCTGCTTGGTTTCACAGGTAGCAACGTTTGCCATTGATCATAGAATCCCAGAAGGGTTTGGGTTGGAAGGGACCTTAAAATTATATTGTTCCACCCCTGGCCATGGACAGGGACACCTTCCACTAGACCAGGTTGCTCCAAGCCCCATCCTTTGTGGTCTTGAACACTTCCAGGGGTGGGGCATGATGTTAAATACTATAAAACCCAGCTTAGCTTTCAGATTCAGGGTAAAAAGACTGTGACATTAGTGCTTGGAACCAAAGATGGAGTGGCTTTGGCACAGTTAAGGGTTGTTCTGAGAGGGTTGAGCTGTGATTTCCACAGTTGGTATCGGGACTGTAAAATTAAGCATTACATATATACCAGTTTGGATTGTACTGGTGAAGAGTTTGTGGGGTGAGAAGACACTCAGGGGAGGGAAGTTTTGAAGTTGGGCAGGGATTTGCTTCTAGCCTTGCCAGCTGCCAGAGGAAAGCCATCCCTGAGCCCCAGATGTTTCTCTGCTACTCTGTTCCGTGTTCCCTGTGCTGTCCCTGTCTCTGCATGCTGGGGTAGCAGCAAGCAACCCAATTTCCAAGTCTGGATTTGGACAAGGGAAGCAAATGGGCTGATCCAGTCCTCCCTCCTCCTTCCTGAGCGACCAGGGCAGTTCAGCTGGGACGAGGCGGTGCCGTGCCGGCAGGAGGAGCTGCTGGACCGCTCACAGCAGCTTGTGCTGTGCTGAGAAGGGAAATGCTGTGCCTGAGCTCGGCGAGCAGGAGGCCAGAAGCGTCGAACCCGGTGATTTTAATGCCACTTCTCCGTAGTGGAGCTGTCACTGAGGAGGGCAGAGTCCTAAAGAACCATTTGTCACTCCGTGACCTTTGTAAATCTCTTCCAAAAAAGCAGCTTCCTGCTGGAAGAGCTACCTGGCTGCGGGCCTGGCTGTGCCACTCTGCTCTTCAGTAACACCTCATGGAACTTACCCGACTTAATTACACGTCTGACTGCAGGTGGCAGGTTCCCTGTGCCCTTATTTTCATGCTTTACACCCAAACATGCTGCTGTAGCTCTGCCAGCCTCAGTCCTCCTCCCGTGAGGGCACACTCTGTATGTAGTTCATTTTACACAGGAGTATGAACTCTGGGGGAGCTCAGGGCTCTGCCTTCACAGCTCACATAGTGAGCTGGGTTCTCCCAGGCTGCACCTTTGCCTTGAAAAATCCCAGGGGCGCTTTTTGCTCCTGTTGAGGCCATCTGGTGACCTGCTGCTCATCCCCGAGAGCTGGACCTTGGTGAAACGTGCAGGAGTCTTTGAATCACTCCTGTAAACCCTGATAACAGACTGAAGGGCGACCCAGATGAGTTAATGTTTATACCTGGCTTAAGGATCAGGTTGGCTTTTAAATGCAGCAGCCAGCTGGTATTTATTATTATGGGGAACTTGGGGCACGTCTCCAGGTGGAGCCGTTCCTGACAAATGCAGTGTTTGGGCGCGGGTCCTGCGTTCCAGCTCCCACACACCCCGGTGAAGATCTCTAGGTTTGCTGGAATGTCAGGGCTTTGTCTAAAATGCACATCAACAGGGCCAGGGGAGGAAGAGATTTCCTTCTGGAAAGTGCTCTCTGTGCTGGTTGGTGCAGAGCAGGTCTAATTTTGTGAGCGGAGGAAATTGCGGAGAGATTTAATTAGTGCTGAAAATCCTGGAGAACACTTTATTTTAAGTGGGTTTAGGCCCTGGGCAATCTGCCTCGGAGCTATGTCTGTGTTCAGAGCACTGCCTACCGAGCTGGAGGCCTGGCAGCTTCTCTCTCCCTGTGTTGGCAGTTCATTTCCACCAGAAATGCTTTTCCTTTCCCTGGGGCTGGTTGGGAGTGAGGGATGTTTCCAGCGGTTTGGAATCACGTCACGCTGTGGGGGGCTTTGCTGTGCCCTTGGAGCAATTCCTACACTGTTCTGCTCTTCTCCCTGGACCAGGTCTGTGGGTCACATACACAGGAGATTGACAGAGCACTTGAAAGTCCCCTACTACGTCTCTGAGAACTTTGCAGACGAGTACACGGGCACGAACCTGAAGAACGTGGAGCGGAGCGTGGAGGACGACTACATAGCAAACCTCCGGAATAACTGCTGGAAAGAGAAGCAGCAGAGTGAGTGGGGGGGCAGGAATGGAGAGTCTGTGCTAGAGTTGTACTTTAACACGGTGCCAGCATATTTCCTGTGTTGTTGGCTTGGGTTTCTTTCAGTCTGTGACTTCATGACAGACCCGGTACGTGGGGTTTGCTCTGTTTTGGTTTGGTTCCTAATGCTGCTGTAGAACTGGTCAGACAAGAGCTGTGCCCCGGAGGGTCCCCTGCCCTGTCAGCAGGATATCTCTGATTTCCAGTGGAGGGGGAAGGTAGAATCATAGAACCATTGAAGTTGGAAAAGGCCTCTAGGATGTGTGTAATACTTCAGTTCTCCAAGGACTGTGTGGAAAAGTCTGCTGCCCGTGGTGTTGTGCATCCCAGCCCTGCTCTGAGGGCTGTGGGGGCGTGTGGGACTGGGAGGGGTGGTGTGACAGATGACCCTGCCAACCATCCTGGCAGCACAGTGTGGCAAGGGCAGCGAGGGGGGCAACCTGACTTCCCTGGCTGCCCATTCCCAGCAAGTGATGGCCACAGCTGTGGCTGGGGTAGGATTCCAGTGCCCGGAGTGCCGTAGGGGCTGTTGGAGCCCCGGGTGTTGCCAAGCGAGACCGATGCCCCAGTGCTGGGGTAACCTTTGCGTGCCCCCTGGGACTGGGGGCCGGTCCCGCCGGGCTCCGGAGGCTTTCCCAGGATGGATGAGCTGTCAGCAGCTCTGACGCCCATCCTGTCCCACAGGGCCATTTCCTCAGCCTCATCCTGTGTTTCACCTCGCCCTGGATGCTGGAGGTGCCTCCCGTTCCCAGCAGAGCCCGTGGGGGGGCCAGGGCAGGGCGAGTGGGTCTCATCCCGGGCGGAATTCCTAACGCTGGGCTTTTCCCTGTGCAGAGGAAGGCTTGTTGTACCGGGCACGCTACTTCGGGGACTCGGACCTGTACCAGCGGGCACAGAAGATGGGCACCCCCAGCTGTAGCAGACTGTCAGACGTCCAGGCCTCCCTGCACGGATAGTCACGGCCCCGCCCGGCACCAGCACAAGTACGAGCAGGGGCTGCCCCGGGAGCCACCGTAGTGCTTTTAACACTTAAATCCCTGGCTGAGACACAGACCTCCACGAGTCTCCTCGGATGCACACAGGGCGGGAAGCGCCCCCTCCACCGAGCCTTCACTCCTTAATCGAGATGCTGATTTGGTTTAGTTTGCATGTTGGCACCCTCGGCTCTCCCCGTCCCTGTTTTCTCTGGTGCTGTCAGTGCTGGGTCTCCGGGATCCCTGGGTGAGGTTGGGAGCACCTTGGCTGGTTGGCAGTTTGTTACCAGCCATGGCATCCAGCCTCCACGTTTTAATGAACCCTTTTTTGATTGCTTTGTTGCCTGTTTTACTGGAAAAGCTGCTATCCCTGGCACGTGAATGTGATGACAGGGAACGGAGTCCCACCCAACAGATGTTCCCTCCCCCACAGTTGCCTTCCCCTGATGCTTAAGGAGAGCAAAGCAAATGGCCAGAATTCCCAGCAGGTTGTAGAAGTAACTTACTGGTTAAACTGGGAATCTAAATAAAAGCAGCTAAGGAGGGGGTAGGTCTGGAAGATTTAGGGGTTTGAGAGCTTGGATTAAGGAGAGCCCTGATGTGAGACCGGACGTGCTGCACTAAAATAATGAAAAAGAAATTGGCACAGGGTTTGGAGTCCTTTTTCTCCTTAAATTTCTGGGCTGATTTTGCCTACCAGGTAGTGTGGGCTGTGAAACCTGCGGGTCCCTCTATCCCAAAATTATTTGAAAACAGGGTTTCTGCAGAAAAAGATGAAGCTTGTACCAGGTGTGGTATGGACACCATTTCGACTCACAGGGACTCCTTGAGGACACTGGTCATCGAGCTGCTTGATTTGCACTTTTGGGGTTTATTTTCCTTGGCAGCTGAGAGTCTGGCCTTTAAAGCAAATCCTCTGGGCCACATTTTTTTTTTGGTGTATCCTGGTTTTGGATCCATTCTTATCTTGGTCCTCCCGTTCTCTTGTTTGGATGACTTTGCCTCTCCTTTTGCCACATGCTGGTGTTAATTACCTGCTTTTCTTTAATTCCCTCCCTGCACCCCGTGGTCTGTAAAGAGCCTGGAAAAGCTGCTGCCTGTGCTGTGGGGTGGGGAAGGAAGGGGGAGTTGCCCAGAGACTGACACCGCTCCCGCTTTTGTTCCCAGACTCTTGAAATGCCTGAAGACTTTTGGTGAAGTGCACTGAGCCGAGGTGACAGACTTTACTATTTAAAAGAATCAAACCTTATCTTAAAAAAATGGAATTGGAGAATTAGCAACGCACAACTGCCCTCTTTCTTCTCTCTGCCTCTCTCCGCCGTTCGGGCAGCGACTGGGCCAGGAAACCCAGCTTGCCTGGCTTCCTCCTCCCCTTCCATCACCCCAGCGTGCTCTGGGATCCCACAGCCCCTGCAAGAGACACATGGAGTGTAAAAGAACCCAAACTAACTGCAGAAGCTGCGAAGCAGAAGGAGACCCTTCGCTGCTGCCAACGCAGAGAGAAACCGGACGATTTGGTGACAAAAGGAAACTCTAAGAAAGAAAAAGAAGAAGAAAACATAATCTATTTAGCATTAATTTATAGCTGTATATATGTTGTACTTTTAAACTATGCAGGGGTTGGATGATTAAATTATTTTGTTTTCTGCCCGTTCTGGTGCACAGGGAAGCGGGGAAGCCTCTTCCCGGGGTGTCTCGCTCCGCATCACTTTCCTGCCCGGCACTAAAACAAGAATCACGTTGCAGTTGCTGTACTTGGCTTTCAGGAGGCCCAGCGGGGTCGCGGGGATTGGGATGTCCGTACCTGCCTTCAACAAGGGGAACTGCAGAGCTGCAGGGGGTGACAGACCCGGGGGGAGCCGCCCGGAGCCCTGCCGTGGTTTTACAGCGTCAGCAGAAGCCGCGGCGGGTCAGCTGAGCGCCGGCGTCGGCGACGGGAAGGATTGTCCTGGATGGTTTGTGCTCGTCAGTCGTTGGGTTCATCTGTGCACGTAACTTCTTTTTTCGCCGAGTCTGCTGGAATTTTGCCTGGTAATCAGCGTGTGGCGCGCGCTCCGTGCGGAGAGGGCTTCCCACCAGGGCTTCCCACCAGGGCTTCCCACCAGGGCTTCCCGTCGGCCTCGCCCTTCGTCGGGGGGTTTTGTGCGTGTCCCGCGCTCGGGGCTCCTCGCCCACCCACCCACCAAGAGCAGCCAGGCCTTGGCTGCACCTCAACACCACGTTTCCCTGAGGAGACCTGGAAGATACTGCAGATCCACAAGAAATGGAGTGTGGTGTTGCTTCTGAAAGCGGTTCTGCTGGGGGGATCAGGGCAGCCCTGGGCTCTCTGGTGTGTCTCGCTCCGTCACCGCCGGGCAGCACCGGAGGGAGGGTGCCCGAGGTCGGGAGCCACCCCTTGGAAGCAAAGCTGGCACGAGCAGAGCCGCCTCCCATGGGATAAACTGGATGATTTTGATTTTGTTCTGCTGCTCTGCAGTTCCATCTGTGTCTAAAGACATTTCCAGTGAGAACTGTCCCCCCGGCACGCTCGAGGAGTGAATCAGAAGCTCGGCGGCTCCTGGGTGGGCTGGCAGAGGTGGTTTTATCCCGTTGTCCGTAGGAAGCCACTGGCTCTGTCTTCAGCTGTTATTTTATTTTGTGAAATCTCACCCTCCCACTGGCCACAAGCCCTGTTACCCCACAGCCAGCCGTGGCTTGGACCTGATTTTAAGGGGGTTTTGATTTTAATCCTTTTATTTTTTTTTTTTTTAAATGGCTCTTCCACCTTCAGAAGGAAGCGGGTGGAAGTTCAGCATTTGGAAATGGCGCTTGATGGAGGCACAGGGATGATGGGGACGGGGTTGAACGGAAATCCCGCTCGCTGAAGGAGCTGGATGTGTTGCCCGACGGCATTCCCTGCCCGGAGCCTGCCCGCCAAAACCTTTGGATCGTTCTTTTTTCCAGTAGATACCCATGGATCATAAGGAGCGAGAAGGCGTCGATCCCAGTGGATGCTCACAGAGGCTGTATCTCTCGATTTAGAATTAATTATACAATTGTACATCTATAAATAAATGTTTATAATGTGAAAGGCTCTGGCTGTGTCGGTGTCCCGCAGATCCTTGCTCCAGCTCCTCGCTGTGTTCACACAGGCAGGCAGTGGATGGAATTTGGGGTCATTGCCGTCCCGGGAAACCCCTGTGCTGGGGGAGCTTCCCCTTCCCTGGGATGGGAGAGGGATGGAGAAGAGGTGGTGCCCCTGTGGGTCCTGGCAAGGTGACAGCAAATGCCCAGCAGGACATCTTTGCATCAGACTGGTTCCGCTGGGATGTTCCCAGGAGGGCACCTCACCTTCCTGCCCTCCCATTAGCCAGCTCCCTGCATCCTCTGGCCACGCTCCTTTGGGGAATGCTTTATTCTCATCCCAGGGTGCCACTGGCCTGGCAGCACCATCCCAGCATTGAAGGTGCCCTTTGGACGTGGTCCCCATCAGGGTGGGCAGGAAGGCTCAGGCTGCTTTTGTCCTGGCTGGAAAGGCTGGCTTGGATGTGCATCCTGACAGCAGCAACTTGGAAACTGCAGTTGGATTTGGGATCTGTGCTCCCAAATGGGTCTCTTTTCCCCACATCCCCCCTCCGTGGGGCAGCACAAGGCTGGACCCCACGGCATCCCCATCCCCCAAGGGCTGGAGGTTTTGGGATGGGAACTTCCCCCTTTTCCCTTTTTTTCCCCTTCTCTCAGAGGCCAAGGGTCACGTCCCTTCTATTTCCCCTCAGTGCCACATTCCCAGCAGTGGTGAGTCAGCCCCTGGGGAGTCTGGCATGGCTGCAGCCAGGCACGTTCATGGCCCAGGTTTTGGGGTGGTTTTGCTACATTTTGGGTCCAGAGCAATGGGAGACGCTCTGAATTTCAGTGTGTGTTGGTTCCTTCTCACCTGCAGGTGCCCATCAGCTCATTAGCCCAAGCTTCTAATTGGAGCAGCTGCCAAAGACCGGGAGGCAACAAAGGCAGGTACTCTGGGAGCAGTGTCCTCTGGCAGGCAGGTAGGGAGCAAACTCCACTTCTCACTGTCATTTCTGGTAGCAAAACATGAGGGTTGAGCATTACTGTGGGATTTAAATCCTCATTTGCCTTACTGCTGCTTGTGTCCCCAAAATCTCCCTTTTCCCAGTGCTGTGCTGACACCTGGGATCCTCAGGCTGATGCTGGTGCCACAAATAGCTCCACTGATGCCTCCTCGGTCTCAAAATATCCCTTTGCCTACCCCCCTGCCATGGGAGACACTTAATCCAGCCTGGCTGGAAGCTCCTGGCACCTTGCAGAGAGCTGCCAAACCCCAGGGACCTTGCTACGCCCCCAAATTTCCCATGGAAAGGCCGTTTTGCTATAAATAAGAGCAGAGCTTCACCTTCACAGCTGGGGCTGAGACTGAGGGGTGTTTTCTGAACAGAGGGTTTTGCTGCCCCCCCCCCCACCAAAGAGGCTGTCCCATCGCTCTGTGTTCACTTTTGGGAGTTTTGGTGGATTTTACTGTTTTCTTGGCATGATAATTTTAAAAAACAGGATGCGGAGTCCCCTGTCTTCCCTTGGAGTGGCTGGTAGGGGACAAGTGGGGGTCACGCTGCTGCTGGAAGCACAGGAGGCATAGGGCCACCCCCCTCCATGTGCTTAGGAGCTTGATATTTAAAAATACATGTATTTATGAGCTATATTTATCGCTCCAAGTCTCAATGTGCCTCAGCAGGGGATGACTGCACAGCCCGGTCACCGCGCCGTAAATCATCCCGGGAGCAACACACTGCGCTGGCAGTGCCAAAACCTGCTCCTCTCACGGTTTTGCCAAACAAACTTGGGGTTTGGAGTTCCTTTTCCACCCCCCCCAGGGATGGATTTGTGCTGGATGATCCCACGGGGCGCTGCCTGACCCCAGCAGGGGGATGCCCCTCAGGTGAGGGGGGGATGCTCTGGCACGTGACCCTTTGAGAAATGTTCCAAATCCCCCCCCCTTTGCACAATGTGGGGGTGCAGAGGTCTGTTTCCAGCTGTGCCACCCTGACTGCTCCTAGGTGGTATTTACACCAGCGAGAAACACTCCAGTTCGGGGTTGTCCATGTCAAACTCAAGTTTTTTTCCATGAAAAGTCACTGTTTGTCCAAAGGGGGATAAAACAAAACAAAACAAAAAATCCAACAACTCAAACCTGAGCCAGAACAAACTTGTATGTGAATGGAAATGGTGTTTCAGGCTGGTTCTATCCCCCCCATACCTTCCTAGGGGAGGGCTCCTCGTTTGCCAAGTGACTTAATCACCCTTGAGTGAAAGCCTTTTCCCCCCGAGGCCTCTAATTGCAGGTTTGTGTAATTGGTCTCAACTCGGCAGTGGGTTGGGGTATGCTCACTCCTGGCAGGTGTGACCCTCCCCAGCCTCCCTCAGTCACAATTTTAGCCAGTTCTCCTGGTTTTCAGCCCAGATTTTTCCCCGTAGGTCCCAGGGGAAGAGCAGCAGCTCCTGGCTGGGATGTGGGGTGTTCCTCCCCAGGCATGAGCAGGCACTGGGCTGGCTCAGGGCCCTGACTCAGCCCCCCTGAGTCACAGCCCCATGGCTGCAATTAGGAGTGGGCACACCGGGATTCCCCACCATTCCCAAAACCTCCAGCTCCCACCACAGGGGCTGCCCTGCCAGGGAAAGCCTTCCCGAGGGTGCCAGCGGGGATTTCAGAGCAGTGGTTGCATCATCCCCTCCCCGGCCCAGACTGACAACAGGGAGACAGCGGGTTATCAATCAAGACAACTTTTATTAGAAAAGTAAAAAACCACCCGACACGATTTGCATAGGAATTGTCGCACTTGAACATCAAGTGTATGAGTGTAAACTGTAACCAATGAAGCGCCCACACAGTGTCGGGGCCGGGGGTCCTGCCCTCCAGCCCCGCGGCACCTCACGTGCCCCTCTCCCACCACTCTCGTGATCAAAGACACGGCGCGATTCCAGAGCCCCCTCCCGCCCGGCTGCCGGCGGAGGGGGTTTGTCTTTGATCCAGACCCACGGCTCAGCCATCACTCACTCCCCCCCCCGCCCGCCCCCTGAAACCCCATTGATTACAATCCTTGTTACAAAAGAAGAGCCCCACGATTGATCAGCCATCAGGAGACCGGCCGCCCCTCCCAGCAGCCCCGCTGCCGCCTCCGGGAGCATCCCGGGATCATCCCACAATCATCGACAGCGCGAAGCGACCTCCGCCTGGGTCCCGGTCCGCTCCGCGTCAGGGATGTCCCGGCATAGGCGGGGCCCCACGGGGACCTCCACCTGCCCAAACTACTTCCACCTACAGCCCTACTCCAGCCTAACCTAAACTACAGCGGCTGCCCCGAGCCGCCGCCGCGCTCCGACCGGCTCTTCCAAAGCACTCGGGAAGCGGGGCCCGGCCCATCAGCACTCCTCGATGAGCAGCTGCTCGGAGCTGTACAGCTTCTTCTTGATCACCCTGAAGCCCGTGCTCAGCTTCAGCGGCGCGAAGGCCGGCCCCGAGGCGAAGAGTCCCTGGATCTTGGGCCAGAGGCGGGAGTCCAGCCGGAGCACCAGGGTGAGCTGGAAAGTGGGCACCACGGCGGGGTCCACGGCGATGTGCCCCACGTCGTGGCAGGCCTTGCCGTGCTCCACGCACAGGTCGAGGAGGGCCCCGCGCAGCCCGCAGGGTTCGCTGCGCGCCAGGCGCTGCAGCTCCGCCCGCACCTGCGCCAGGAGCTGCGCCGGCATCAGGAGCCGGGAACAGCGCTTGGAGCCCAGCGGGGCCCGGCCCAGCGTGGCCTGCACCACGTCCATCAGGTTAGAGCACAGCAGCTCGTCCTCGGGGTCGTGCAGCAGCTCCAGGTCCAGGTCCGGCAGCGACAGCCCCTCGGCGTACTCGGCATCTGCGGGAGGCAGGAGGAAGGTCAGCCAGGGGCAACACCCACCTCGGGGGCTTGGGATGGAACAGGCGTGGGCTGGGGGAAACACCGATCCCAGGGGCTTGGGGGCGTAACAGGGTCTCGGCACAGCACCGCCACCCCCTTTAGGGACACTCAGTGATTCCTCCCCCCCGTTCCTCGGAGAAACCCCAGGGAAGGGAGCCCGCACTCACCTCCCTCCGAGCCAGAGGCGCTGCCCAGCGACTCGCAGTCGGAGGTCTCCAGGCGGCCCCGCTCGCCGCCCGCCAGCCGCTCCCACAGCCCAGGCATTGATACGGCTCTGGATATGGATGCCGGTGACACCGATCCCGTCCCGGCTCTGCCGCCGCTCTGCCCGCACTGTCCCTGCCCGCCCATTATATCGGGCGGCGCGAGTGTCCCCGCCCCCCGCCCCGCGCCCGCCAATGGGAGCGCGGGGCACGTCCGCCGCGTCTCTCCTGCCCGGTGACAGCGGGAGGCCACGCCCTCGCTCCACTCGGCCACGCCCCCCTCCGTGCCAGGCCCCGCCCCCTCCCGGGCGGCCCCGGGCGCTGCAAACGGGACCCGCGGTTGCATCAGGGGGTCGGTCGGGTCCGCAGGGCCCCCCCGTGCCCCGCACCCCCCAGGGCCCGGGCACCGCCCCCGGGCACCCCCTCAGCGCCCAGACTCAGTTTCCCTGAGTTTTCCAGGTGGTGGTTGCGTGGTGCCACCGGCGCGGGCGGATCCCGCTGCCCCGGCACGGGATGGGGCTGAGCCCCCCTGCCCTGAAGCGGGAGTGATCCCGGTGTCCCATTAGCTGGCGTTGTCCTGGTTTCTTAAGGGAATAAGGGATGTTGGAGTGAGACAGGGTTGAAGATCGAGGGGGGCGAGTGCAGGGCACGGCCGGGCTGGGATGGGCTTTTGCTCAGTGCCAGGCTGGGGGGAATCCCCCTCTTCCCTTCCCTCGTGGCTCCTAAAACCGGGACGAGACCCCGCCGTCCTGCAAGCCCTGCACCCTGCGAGTGTGTCCCCCGCAGCCCAGGTCCGTGCCTGCCAGTCCCCGCGTACGTGACCTTCCCAAAGCCAGACCCCGAGGAGCTCAGGCAGCCGAACTGGCGATAAAGGGCTTTGTTTGTCCTCCCGCTGCGCTGCCCGCGGCTTTATCGGAGGGGCTGAGCACACTCTGCAGTCACCCCGGGACCTATTTTGGGTCCTGTCCTTCCCGAGCCGAGATTGATAACAGCCCGGCAGTAAACACAGTGCAGAGCAGAAAGTGCCCGGCAGTGAGGGGGACGGGACCCCCTCTGTGGTGACCCCCCGCCCAAAGGGTGCGGGGCAGCGGGTGCTGGGGGGTCTGGGCACCCCACCAGCAGCTGCTTTTTAGGGCTCAAAGCTTGAATCCATCGCCCTTTTGGGAGTGGGAGTCCAAGCGGGGGGAGTGGGGAGCATCCCAGGGAGCAGAGGGGCTGTGTGGGGAGCTGGGAACAAGTCCAGGCTCCCGCCTGCAGCTTGCAGAGCCACTGCTCGGCTTTTTGGAATAAAAGATGAGCAACCCCCACCCCCAGCTGTTAGAAATACACCCCGATATTTGCACACTCACGCTCAGGAACGGCTGAATGGTGCTTAGGATCCTGTTTTTCACAAAATGTACCTGGTGGGTTTATTTGTCCCCACAACCACTAAGTCGGTACAAATGTTGGCTGGGTGAGGCTGAAAATAGATGAGGAACTGCTGGTTTTGGGGTCAAAACAGGGGGAAAACAGCACATAAACAAAAAAGAGGCAAAGGACCAGAGGGAAGACGCCTTGCTAAAAATAAGCTGGAATTCTGGAGCCAAGCATAAATATTTTTCTTTCTTTGCCATAGCATCTCCTGGTAGGCAGGGGAGAGGCAGCTCTGGTGTGATGGCAAGTTTTAAAGGGAAATGTAATTTTTGATCCCTGTAATAAAATAATCCCTACAGAAGTCCATGCACTTCGGCTGGGAAGGGAGAAGGATGTGGGGCTGGCAGCTCCTTCTCCTCCCCAAAAGAGGCTGAGATCCAGGCTGCTCCACCGCAGCCGAGCCTCGAGGAATGGTTTTGGGCTGGAAAGCGAAGTTTAGTTAGCTACAGCGTAGCTAATCCCTGAGCTTCCCCTCCCCAGGTCCTGCTGCTGGCACGAACCCAGCGCGGTTTTTGTGGAGGAGCAGTGTGTCTTCCCCCTGACCTGCTGGCCTTTCTGGGAGAACAGAGAGGGATCTAAACTTTCTGGACAGGCTGTTCCCAGGCAGCTGTGCCTTGTGGGATGCCCTTCCGTGTTGAGATTTGCTGGATCACTCCGAGTTCCAGCCTGGCTGGCTTTGCAAAGGGTTAAGCAGGAGCCTGGGGGAGCGGCTGGCACTGGGGAGGGTCCTCGGCTGGGCCCCTGTCCGGGATGTGCTGAGCTCAGCGGTTTTGCAGGGCTGCAGGGGGAGGGGGCTGGAGAGGAGGAGGAGGAGAGGAAGGGAGGAGATGTATCGAGGGGCTCGGCGAGTGCCTTGGTGCACGTCGGGTACAAACCGTGCCCCACGTGTGGTGGGGGGTGAATTCCTGCCCCACAAGGTGCTGCCGCTGCCTACGGTGTAGTTGTTTGTTCCCAGCAGCTCCGTGGCCCAAAAAGCTGCTTTTAGGTAGATTTGCACATTATTTTGTCCCTCGGGGTTGGCGCAGAGGCCACCGTGATCCTCCGTGTCCAAGCACTCCCGTGGGGAATGTAACAGAGGGGCTGAGGCTGCCGTTTTTGGGGCATCCCCTCAGTGCCTGCTGGGTGGGTGTCCTTCACACACCCTCTGGCCCCGTCCTCGCTCGCAGGGTCCCCGATTGTGGCAGGGGGTGGCGGGCACACGAGGGGTGACCCTGTGCATCCTCTGTGCCCGTGGCCAGGGCTGACAGGTGAGCTGTGGCTGCGTGGGACGCGGCGGCAGGTCCCGGCGTGCCGCCGGCCGGGCAGGTCCCTGCCACAGCCGAACCTCCCGGGCCCGTCTCTCGCCCCCGGGACAAGCAGCTGCAGGAGCCGGGCGGAGAGGAACAAGGAACGTGCATCCAGGAGGGCGGTGGACAGGTTTTTGGCAGCTGAGATGCCGAGCTGGCACCGCAGATTTGCGGGGGGGGGGGGCTCTGAAACTCATCTCCCCGTGGGTGCTTCTGGGGGAGAAGATGGGAGATGGTGTTTCGGGGGTGCTGCCCCACTCTGCTGCACCCTGGATGCTGGAGGGGCCTTCCCGGGCGGGCTCCTTGCCCGGGCAGCAGGGCGAGCGCGTGCCTTGGCGCCGTGGCCAGCAGTGCGAGGAGCCGGGGAGGGGAGCTGTGAGCGGGGCCGGTACATAACGTTCTGCCTCGAGCACCCACAGGAAAACCAACCAGCAGCCCTGAACGAGGCTCTTTGTTCGGCTTTTTTTTTTTTTTTTTTTTTTATTCTCCCTCCCCTCCCCTGCATCAACTTTTTCTGGCAGCTGACGGGTTCCCTTTCCCCCCCCCGCGCTCCGTGCTCAGCTGCGGCCTCCGAACAGCCCCCGAGAGCCCCGGGGTGAGGGGGCAACGGGGCTCCCAAACCTCAAGGAGGGATATTTACCGCCGGCGCTGCCCCACTGATCTGCAAAGCAGGAAATAGGCTGGGGAGTTTCCAGCTGCCAGGGGAAAGCTGGGTTTGGAGGAGGGGGAGAGCGGAGGGATTTTGCCAGTGCGGTGCAGCGATGCCTCCAGCTCTCCCTGCCTTACATAAAGTGTTTACTGAGCGGGAGGAGGGAACGGCCAACAACATGTTTGTGCATTCGTAGTACTGTACAGGGTGAACTTTTCACTTCCTCTCAATAGCTCTCACACATGTGTCTATTTTGGTGCTGGGCACACATACAAACACACCATGTACAGCACGGAGCCGGGGACGTTCCCTGCTCCTGCTCTGTCCCAGCACAAAGAGCGGCTGGAAAACAAGGAACGGGAGGAGGGCGAGGGGGATAAATCTCAGCCCCGCCGTGTTTTGGATGTGTACAGGGAGGTCTGGGCACTGCCTGGGCACTGCATCCCGTGGGCAGCGCCGCAGGCACCGAGCCCCCAGCTGGGAGTTCCCAGAGGGCTGGTGGAGTGGAAAAGTTTCCCAAGTCGAGCAGTAGAAAGGAAAGGCTCTTTCTGGGTCTGATTACGCCGGGTTCAGCAAGTGGGGGGTTTGGGGATCTGCTGTTCCCTTCCCAAACCCCACAGTGATGCGGGGCAGGTATTTTTGGCAGGTTTGGCCAAGGTACATTCGGGTGGCTGGAGTAAGGAGGATTAAAAATAGATAATACCAAACAAAAAAGCTGATGATTGAAACGCTCCCTTCTTTCCCAAGCAAGCCCATCTGGGATGGAGTTTTGATCCCGCCTGCCGTCACGTTTAAAGCGATCCTGGCCACGGACCCGCTGACTGTGCAGGAGGCCCCCGCAGAGCAGGGGCTGGCAGCCCTCCAAGGCTGGGGAGGAGGTTTTCCGGGCTGGGGCCGGGGCCGGGACACGTCTCAGCTGAGCCGCAGCCTTACGTGGGAACGCCCCTACAACGCTCCAGGAACCTCGCCGTGAATTTCCACGGAGCTGGAGTTCGGGCTTCACCAGCAGTGTGGGGCTCTGGATCACCCAAATCTCTGACACTGGAACTGATTTATTAACGGCAACAAACACAGAAGGTGGCTGTGTACTTTCCCCCCTTAGTTTTGGCTCACTGCCGGTGATCCAGCTAAAATGGGGAGAGTTTCCAATTAATCTGTTTCAATCCAGATGTGGCTGGACTGAAATAGTGAGTAAAAAATACAATCATCTAGTAAATAAGATGTTGAAAATGGAAGACTTAGGCATCTGGAGCAGTAAATCATATAATTGCTTGCATACGGTGCTGCTCCTACCCCCTGCTGGCCAGCAGAGCCGTGGGGTGAAGGCTCTCATCCATGGAAAATCATGTTGAAATGGTTATGCCAGAACATGGAAATCCAGCTCCCTCCAGGAACAGAAGTGAAGTACAACCGAAAAACAAGATGATTAAAATGGATGGATTTAAATAAGGGGTTTCTGCTGCTGGCTGAGCTAAACCAAGATTAAAATCTGATTTAAATCAATCCACTTTTGAGCGTGAGTTCCTCTCAAACTGAACTTCACTTGACCATCACGACAGCCGAGCTGCCTCCGAGCTTCATTAAACCTCGCCTACCTCCTGAACAGATGACTGTTTCCCTCATCAGACCCTCCCCCACCACATAAACTGTTTCGAAGAGAGAATTATTTTATTGTCACAGAGAAATTTAATACAGAACAAAGAGGGAAAAGTTTCAGAGTATTAAAGAAAGAGCAGTGTCCTTCCTTACCAGCGCTACTAGAGAAACGGTGATGGAGAGGGAACAGCTTCCGAGGCACCGCCTGGCCCCTCACCCGACCTGGGCCAGTTCCTGCCGTGTCCATCCCCCAGAACAAGGGCTGGGGCTGAGGAGTGTTTTTGGCAGGGTGTCATTCGCTGCAGAGCACAGACAGGGGTTTCCCCAGCCACCCAGTGCTTCGGCCGCGCGCCAGCGCAGGGCCAGGCCGAGTTACTGGGTCGCCCTCCCCGCGGCCACACTGTCAGTGTGCCCTCCTCTGTCAATAATACAGTGACTCTCCGAGAGCTGCACAGCTGATCCTGCCTTCTAAGTTACAGAGACCGAGCCCTGCCAGCCTGTCAGAGTGAGGACTTACAGAATCCAGTCATTTCTGTTTATTGGCAGCTTTACGGGGGATCCCCGCTCTCAGAAAGACGCGAAGCCCCGTCGTGCCGATGCAGCTGTCAGCATCTGACGAATGGGGGGTGTTTGGAGGCCAGGCCACGGAATGTTTTTCTTCTGCTCCCTGACAGCAGCGATCCAGACACACTCAGCCCGAGGAAGGAGTGAATCCCAGGAGCTGCTCTATTGGCTTGTACCTCCACTCATCTGCCTCCAGCTCCTCCACCAGACCGGCTAGTTTTTCCATCCTTGCGACTTGTTGATCTGCGAGTTCAAAGGTAACTGTGGTTTGCAATGGCAGCGCAATTAAACCTTTCAATTAGATGCAAATTCCCAGCTGTCAGTGGGGAGCAGGGTGGAATAAAACCCACCGAGCCCCTTTGAATCCAAACCCACCCTGTGCAAACGGCGAGGAGAAAGCAGGGACAGGCTTTTCTGCCCCGGTGTGCATTTACCCATCCCTGCCCGTGCCGTGTACATTCAGGTCCTAACAGGGAAACACAAGGCCCATTAGTGTACAGGGGTGAAAACAGGATGGAGCTCATTTCTTTAGCATAAATATTTATAGTGCAGAAGAACAGAGAAGTTCAGAGGGCTTGGTCAGCCCACGGGAGAGCTGGGTGCAGCACAAAGAACTCCTGGCTTTAATGAAGGTCCTCGGAGGAGGACCTGGATGAGTGTGGCAGAAAGGCTCTGCAATCAGAGCCTGCTAACAAGATGAAGGTCTGTCCCTGGGGATCCCCAAGACAACACGTTCCTCTTAGGTTTATCTGTAACTGATTTGTGTGCTGGGTACATGGGCTCCATTTTCAGTTAAGTTATCTGCAGTGGTGCAGAGACGGGAATTATCTCTTCTCCTGGCTCTGCTGGAAGTGTAACAATGGGCTGTAAACTCACTGCAGCCTCTTGGAGAGATGGCCCAGGACTAGAGAGAGGTGTAACATAAACTGTGCATGATTTATGCTGACTGCAGCACTGGGTGCTTTGGAGAGGGACTCTTCTCACTCCACCTCCTGCAACAGAGTGCTTTTGGGAACTGTCAAACAAACAAGCCAAAAAATGATGACCTTGATCTTTTCCTTTAAGCCCTACACCTTTCTTACAAAGAGAAAACAGGGAGGTGCTCTGCAAACCAGTTTCCAAGGCTGGTCTCTGTCGGGGTGCCAGGCTGTGCAGCCCCCAGTAGCTACAGCCACAACAGAGCTGTGGAAACAAGGGCTCAGAAGTTCAGCTTGGCTTTTTGGTTCATAAATAGAGGATCACAGCCTTGCAAGCTGCTGCACGCCCTCAGACCACCTCCTGACAACCGGAGGAGGACAGGAAACCTCCACGGTCTGAGACAACAGGTGGAAGTACCATTCGAGCTGACAAGAGGTGGGGACAGAAAGGATGTGACCCTGCAGCAGCAGGCAGGATCTGGTGCTGAGCTCTGCTCTGAGAACCGAAGCTGAGTGCAATCAAGCCCATCCTTTGGTTACAGGGTGAAGGGCCCAGGAGGGAAACAGAGGTTCAAAGAAGACATAAGGCTCTTCCCTGGGGAGGCAGGGAGTGGAGTCAGCCCTGTCACACCACGCCACGCCACGCCAGGCACCTCCTGAGCACCTCTGGGAACCTCGCTTGACCCTGCCGGTGCCACGAGGGCTCAGCTGAGAAACAAAGGTGGAATGGAGCGTCTCTTTGCCCCAGGCCAGAGAGACAGTCAGTGCCGGGCTGAGAGATCAGAGCGTGGGCGTTTCCTGCCCATAACCTCCTCCTCTGGCCTCACCTCCGCGCAGGCCACGACAAACAAGCTTCGGGAGGCACGGCCTGTTCCCGCCCAGGCTCTGTGGGCTCCCGGCGCTTTGCATAGGGCTTGCAAAAGGACTCGGGGGGTGGCCTGACTTAGCGTTCGTGGTGCTTTTTTGTGGTTGGCACCCGAGAGCAGGTCAGGCTTCTCCCCTGCCCCCCTCCCCGCCGCAGCAGACGGTGCTTACCATGCTTCACCTGCTTCAGTGTCGACGCCACCTGGAAGCTGAAGACAGACTCACAGAGGAATCTCTCGGAGCCATCTGTAAGCAGGAAAAAGAGGTGGCTGAACCCCAGAGTTAAGGCTGAGCAGCGTTCACTGAGTGCTGCCGACCTTCTATTTTCACGTTGGAGGTGTGGGTTTCCCCCCTGCCTCGCCAGCCCCTGTGACCCTGCCCAGGGCTCTGGCTGGTTCCTGGTGCCACCTGGGGGACATCCCGGCTGGAATTCTGCTACATCCCCTCTGACAAGCAATTTTAGTCCATTTTTAAATAGAAGGTAAGCTAAGGAGAAGCCAGGTAATGTTATGGCAGTCTTGGATTCCCTCAGGGCTCAGACGCTTGTGTCCTTAGAATGCTTTAGGATCTCTCACAGGCTCAGACCATAACCCTGCATAAAGAATTTCAAATAATGTGTATCTTGCCATCCAAGTCAGTAATTTATCACACAAGTGACTCAGAAATAAAGCAATCTGGAAAAACACAGCTAATTGTGTGCCAAGTACTGACACAGTTTATACTGCTTCCTTCTAAAAAAAACCAAAATACCTAAAGGTCTATTTAAAAACAAGCGAGATAGTTAAAGTAACAACAGAAATCAGTCAGTCAGTGGGGATTTTTGAAGAGGAAACTGGTATGCAGCTCCCCCACTGGACCTGCCTGACGAAAGAATGGGTGTATCACCTTTTGTGTCAGAAATTAAAAAGCAAACCTAAAGCTTCCTGAAACAGGGACAGTGTTTGGTTGTTGCTGCCACCCAGAGCAGATGAACTGCTGTGTTCCTGGTAAAGAGGTCAGCCCAAAGCACAATCAATTAAAAGCCCTGTGCCATAATGACATGGAGAGAAGCAATTTCAAAGACTAAGGGTAGAGCAAAACTCCGGAAAAATCTAATCCAAAGCTGAACCACAGGGAAGAGCTGGAGATTCGCTGTGCCCAGAGCACCTCTTGCAAGAGCTGAAATGCTGTGTTGGTGCTGCCCCAAACATATCCTCCCCTTTCCAGGGAGCAGGACCAGGGCAGGGATTGTTCCCCTGTGCTGGGCACAGCTGAGGTCCCTCGAGGGCTGGGCCCAGTTCTGGGCCCTCAACAGGAGAGACCCGGAGGGGCTGGAGCGTGTGCAGGGAAGGGAACGGAGCTGGGGAAGGGGCTGGAGCAGCAGGAGGGGCTGAGGGAGCTGGGGGGGCTCAGCCTGGAGCAAAGGAGGCTCAGGGGGGACCTTCTGGCTCTGCAAGTCCCTGACAGGAGGGGGGAGCCGGGGGGGGTCGGGCTCTGCTCCCAGGGAACAAGGGACAGGAGGAGAGGGAACGGCCTCCAGCTGTGCCAGGGGAGGCTCAGGTTGGACATCAGGAGGAATTTGTTGCTGGAAAGGGTGGTCAGGCCTTGGCAGGGGCTGCCCAGGGGGGTGGTGGAGTCCCCAGCCCTGGAGGTGTCCAAGGAATGACTGGACATGGCACTCAGTGCTCCAGTCTAGTTGTAAGGTGGTGATCAGGCACAAGTGGAACTCCATGATGTCGGAGGCTTTTTCCAGCCTTACAGTTCTGTTCTCTCCTCTGACTCCCTGTCTGTCCTGCCGAGTGGCTCTCAGGAGGAACAGCTGCCTGTCTATTTGGTAACATGAAGTGCTTCATTACTTTAATTTGTTTTGAGGGCTCGTTAAGTTCTGTGAGCAAGCCTTTAGTCATAATTACTTCAATAGCCTGGCATATGGGCTCTAATGTGTAATAAAAACAGCCCTTCAACGGCACAGCCATCAGCTCCCAGCTGCCCTGTGCTGCCATGGGGACACCCCAGGCTCAGTCCCAGCCATCCCACTGGATTTCAGGTTCACACAGACAAGTGCTCCGTGGTGACATGGGAAGTTCAAGGGGAACAGACAGACAGATAGACCCTGGTTTAACCCTGTCATCTGGAGAACCTGCCCTTCCTCCCTCACCCAGAGCAGCTGCAGCATGCCCAGCTCCTCCTTCGGAAGGGCTCAGGCACCCAGACACAAGCTGGCAGGGATACAAGCTGCCTCCCGTACTAGCCCAGTCAAATCCAACCCAAACCAAGAAAAATACTCCTGCCTCAGCTATCCTCACAGTAATCCCTGCCTGACATCAAAGGATTAGCTAACAATGAGCAATTAACACCGTCATGTTCCCTTTCTGTAGGTCCCCTCCTCGTCTGAAGTGTTGTCATGGAGCTAAAAAACAGGTGACTGCCAGAAAAATCATTTCCTCATGAACAACTGGTGGGAAAGGCGGGGCTGCTCGGGACCCTGGTGCTTCCTTTCTCCCTTCAGCTTTTGGCAGCTAAAGTCCAAAAAGGCAGCAGGGTGCCAAGCCCAACAAGTTGGAGGAGGAGAAGGGCAGGAGCAATCACCTTCCAGCATCTCCCCAGCTCCTTTGGGGTAAGTGAAGAGGGCTTTCCGGGGCGGTGCCAGGTCCGAAACGCTGAACCCCGACCCTGTCACGGAGCTGCCGCTGACTCCGCCAGCCGAAGAGGAGGAGGAGGAGGCTGCCATCTCACCCCGTCCCAGCCTGGAAGAACAAAGAGGCAGCAGAGCCCAGTTAGAGACGCGGTGTCTCGGAGTTTCCCGGGGCGCAGAGCCAGCGGCTCTGAGGTCGGATGAGGGTGGTGAGGGGCAGGAAGATGCCGCCTCCGCTGCCTCAGAGCTTCAAGGCTGCCCTGCGTGCGTGGGAGAGCTGCCTGCACCCCACTGCCTGTGGGGATGGGCACAGAGAGACCCCGAAACTGTGGGTAATGCCCGCTCCGACCCCTCAGACAAGGGACCCTGGGAACTCGTCCAGATGATCATCCAGATGATGCACAAAAATAACTTGAATTCACTGGCCTTTAGCTGCCCTGGCCCTTGTCCTACTCCCCAGGGTCATAAAAAGGCTTTTTTTTTTTTGCGCCCTTTTTTTTTTTTTTTCCTTGTTTCCAGGAGCACAAACACAGAAAAAGTCCTGCTGCCTCATAAACCTGGAAGGCTGCAGGACTGCCAGTTCCAGGGCTGCATCCTGCACGAAGCCACACTGTGCTTAACTTGCGGCAGCTGCTTTCTGCATCATTCCAGATGTGCTTTTGCCTTTAAAAACTGTATTTGACCTAAACTGGCAATGGCTGAGGATCCAACTGCCTGTGCAGCACAAGCCCAGTCGCCTCTTCAACACCTTTTTCTCATCCTTGTTTTAATTTAAGAGGTACTGGCTGTATGTTTGTCATGACAGAGTTCTTAAAACTCACCGTGTACCTCTCTGGTAGTAAAATAGGTGTCACTTGGCACTTATGAGTGACAGCACTTCCTGCTCCCCCAAACACTTATAAGCACCTCCCCATTATCGTGCCCTTTTAATTCATTTCTGTTATCCTATTTAGTACATTTCTGCAGGCACTGGAGGGTACACAGACAGTGCCTTTGGAAAGCATGCAAGGATTTTGTGGAGAAAATGGGGTTTTAAGAGGCTGTCACAACTAGGAATTGTGTTCTGTCACAGTTAATCATGGAATCCTGGAATAGTATGGGGTTGGAAGGGACCTTAAAGGCCATCCAGTTCCAACCATGGGCAGCTTCCACTAGCCCAGGTGGCTCCAACCTGGCCTTGGACACTTCCAGGGATGGGGCAGCCCCAGCTTCTCTGGGCAACCTGTGCCAGGGCCTCCCCACCCTCACAGGGAAAGATTTATTCCAAAGCCGCAGTCTAACCCTGCCCTCCATCAGTGTGCAGCCATTCCCCCTTGTCCTTGTACACACTCTCTCCAGGGGCGCTCAGGGCTGTTTCATTCACTGCGTGTCACACAGAACACAGCAGCTCACAGGAGGCCGGGGGCTTAGGGACGGTGAAGGAGAACCCTGGATGAAATAAACTTTTATCACGGCTATGCCACGTCCAGTAACACCTTCCTCAGCTCCCCGCTCGCGAGGGCGGCGAGATGACGGTTTGCGTTGAAACCACGGCGACCGGGGGGGGCTCGCAGACCCGACAGATTCCTATAGGCGTAGCTGCAGGGGGTTTTATTTTAAAGGAACACAGGGGAGAGGAGGCAACAGGTCGGGGCGATGCCGGGGCGTGTACGCGAACCCGCGCCCTCAGGCGCCTGACACGCCGCCATCTTTACGGGAGGCGGGGCCGCCTCGCCACAGACCACGCCCCCTTCAGACCACGCCCCAAAGGACACCGAGTCCGTCGCAGGCCACGCCTCCTTCCCGCCCCCCCCGGCCCCTCCGCGCCGCTTCCCGGTGAGTGCGGAGTCCCCGCCCGCGCCGCCGCCGCCTCTGCCCTCCCCGCCTCCTCCCGTTCGCCCTAGCGCCCTCCGTCTCCCGGTCCACCCCCTTCCCGCCGCTCCCAGGTGCCCTCCCGGGCCCTCTCTCCGTTACCTGGGCGCCCGGGCGGCGGCTGGGCGCGGGCGGCGCGCGTGGCCGCGCTCGCGGTGCATGATGGGGCGGGCGCGCCACTTCCGCCGGGGCGCGGGAGGGAGGGAGGGAGGGGAGCGGGGGCAACAAAATGGCGGCGGGGGCGGCTTAGGGGATGCCCCGCTGCTCCCGCCGCCTTCTCGCAGGGGTTCGGCCGTAAAGCTTAGGGGTTCAGGCGTAGAGCTTCCCTGCTCTCGGCGCCCCGGGGGTTTGCGCGGTGCGGGCCGTGGCGGGGCTGCTGTGCCCCTGCCGACCTCCCCGGAGCTGCCCGTAGCCCCTCTGGATCGTGCCCTCAGGAGCCAGTTTCTGTCCCTGGCCGTACCCTTGGGAGCCTAATCCTGCCCCTAAACTTGCCCTCAGGAGCCTTATTCTGCGCAAAAGCTGCCTCCCCGTCTGCCGTGTGCCTCCCGAACCCCCTATCGCTGCTCGGCTTTCAAGAAATTGGCGCCAACGTGTGTTTAAAAACGTGAACCAAAAAAAACCCAAACCAAACCCAGCGGCACTGCGATTTTTTTTCATAGCTTACTCTGTGTGCAGTTCACCTCTGCACTTCTTCCCTTGAGCTACGGGAGTTTTTTATTTTCAGTGTAAGTTCTGAGTGGTTGTGAGTCATTTCAGAAGGTAGGGCTTGAACTGAGGGGAAAAACATTAACCTTCTGAACCTGATGTCCCTGTATAATAAATCTAGTTTAGAATAAATGCTCCTTCAAAGGCACGCTCTTAATTTTTTCCTGTTGTGTTGCAGTGGGCAGGTAAATGTTCTGTAAAAATTCACAGAGGTGAATTTTTTGGTGGAGACTTTGTTTTCTAAGTAACAGAGATTTCTGGTTTTAAACCAAGGCAAACTGAGACGTTAATTTAAAAAATTAAATTTATTTAATTACATTTAGTGAATATTAATTATATTATTAATTTCATTAATATTAAATTAACCATTTCAGTAAACATAGAATTTTAAGTGAAGATTAAGATAGGTCACTGCCAGTTGTTTGCTTTTGCACCATTAAATGTTCTCTGCTGTAAAAACTGTAACTCAGTGCCAGCTAAACCCCAAAGAAACTGAAATGTAGCATTGACTGAGGTTGGAGTGAGTTTTAGGCAGAATTACATATCTTATATTGCTTAAATTTTGCTTAAATTGTACCTGATTGTGCTTTCCAAGCTGACAAAGAATGCGCTTGAAGTTCCCATAAAATTACTCTTTGATTGAGTGTTGTAAGGTTTGAGGAGGTTTTGCCTTTCCGAAGTCTCTTGTGCGTGCACAGAGGAGCTTTAAACTCAAGGAGGGGCGATTTAAATTGTTTATAGGGAAGGAATTGTTCCCTGTGAGGGTGGGGAGGCCCTGGCACAGGTTGCCCGGAGAAGCTGTGGCTGCCCCATCCCTGGAAGTGTCCAAGGCCAGGTTGGACAGGGCTTGGAGCAACCTGGGATAGTGAGAGATACGGAGGTAGAACTGGGTGGAATTTACCTTCCCTTGACCTGAGCTGCAAAGCTGTCTTTGTTTTCGCAGCCGGAGGAGCAGGATGGATGTGCTGAGGCCCACCCTGGTGAGGATCGGGGGGCGAGTGTACCGGAAGAATCTCATCCAAGAGCAGCCCTTCCCGCAGGAGGAGGAGGAGGATTTCTGTGCAGGTGAGGAGTGATGCTCAAGAGGTGAAAACATCAACCCTGGGGACCCAGGGAGCTCTGAGTGTCATCTCTGGTGTCTTTGTGAGCACAAAGACCTGCCCCTGTGGTGGAGTCAAGTGTTAAGAGGGAGAAAACTTCTGTTTGATCCCTGATGATCCTGCTGCCCCAAGAGTGGGAGGAATCCCAGTTTCCCGACCCCCACGTGGGTTTGGCTGCTGTGCTGCGGAGGGGCAGTTTGCTTGCTGGGTGTGGAAGATCTCCAGGAAAGGGGAAAAACAAATTAGCTCTGTACATCTGTTTTTCCCAGGTTCCTGAAGTGCCTTTTCTTTTTTGGAGTGTGATTATTTGGAGATATGGCAGCACAGGAAGCTGCTAAAGACCCTCCATCCTTGCAATGTTTGTGCCTTTAGAAACTGGCCTCCTACAATGCAGCTTCTTACCTGTTTTGGGGGGAAAATTCTTCCTGCTGTGGTGCATTTTACCTTTCTTCCTGTGTGTTTGTTGCAGCTGTGTGTGAATTGCTGTGGGCACAGAAAAGCTCCAGTGTTGTTTCTCAGACAGGAAGGGCTGTGGCTGTTGTGTCCTTTTTCTGCCCTCACCTTGCCTTTCAGTGGATTGAACAAAGCTTTGACGTTCTCTTTAGTTCCCCTCAGAGAATTTCTATTTCTCTGAGGATTTCTAGTCTACTTTCACGGAACCCTTGGGCCGAAACTACCCTCACCTTTTATTTGTATTCTTCTGCGGCTTTAAAGTTCTGAATAAGCTGGTGGCTTCCACCCTGCTGGGAGAAGAGACCGTTCCCACTGTGTGGGAATTGCAGAAATTCCAGCTGAGAGCAAACCTGGGCTGTAACTGCCTCTTTCCTGTGCCTCCCAGCCCGCCCGATTTAGAAGCAGTCATTATGTTTTCCGGAGCCGGTGGCAAGGTGATAAATAAAAAGCAGTTATCCTCAGCGGAGAGGAGCCCGTTTCTTCCTTCATTTAACCTTGGGAGAAGGCTGGGAGGAGACTGCTGTCCTACATAAAGTGCTGCCAAACTTTTCAGAGGTTGTACGAGGACTGTTGTGGTTTCCCTGGTAGGCCCCGGTGACTGCGCGGACGATGATCCCTGCGACGCCTTTGTGGTGGAGGAGACTGAGCGAGGCTTCCAGAGCCGGGTGGAGGTTCCCAGCCCCTTGTACAAGTGAGCCTGTGTGCCTGTGGGGTTTGTTTGAGTTGCTGCCAGCTGAGGAAGCAGTTGAGCACAGAATATTTGTTTTCTTTTTGAGGTCGGGGTGAACGCCGGATCTCCGAAACGTGTTCCGTGCTGTGGATTTGAGCGGTCGGGCAGGGAAAATTGGCACTGCCTTCCCAGAGTGGTGGTGCCTCGCTCGACTCCTCGCCGTCCCCGTGGCAGGGACAGCAGGTGGTGCTTGCTGGCTGGCAGGAGAGCGTTTGAGCATCTCTTCCCTTGAACATAAAAGCATCAGGGAGGGTGGGAGAAGGAAGGGGAGGAAGAACTGGGGCGAGCAGCCCGGCAGGGGGAAGTTTGTGAAAGCTTTCAGAGCGAGCACACACCACTGGAATTGGCTATTGACTCCAGTCCAGTGTTTGCTGGGAAGCCTGTGGTGTTCAAAGCTCTGTCTAGTTATTTCTGACAGTTTTATTAGTTTAATAGTTTTGCTGAAATGTAGAGAAGGAAAAGTGGTCCATGGTGTATTTGGATGCTGGCAAATGACTACCTTGAGCAAAGCAAAAAGCAGAAAGAAAGCCCTTAGTTTTTCCTCAACTGGGATAATGGGAAAAAGGGATAACCCAGCTGACAAACAGGCTGTGGCAGGATGTGCTGGGCAGAGCTGTCATGGACCACCTGACTCATTTTAACTTAAGCCAGTTGTGAGCCACAGCTCAACATCGTCCCATGGTCCCAGGCTGCTCATGTGTGAAATCCTGGGAACCTCCTCCCTTCCTGGATAGGGTCCTGCACCATATGTGTGCTGTGTGTGTGCATCCCTCCAGCACAGAAGGACAGAGTCTGGGAGTCCCAGGTGCCTGGGGCCAGCTCAGAGCCTGGGCCATCTCCTGCCCGGACACACTTGGTGGAGACTGGCCCAGCAACACTTTGTGAGTGAGGCTCTTGCACTTTATGCCTCCAGGTATATCATTGGGAAGAAAGGGGAAACCAAGAAGAGGCTGGAAACAGAGACTCGAACCTCCATCAGCATCCCCAAGCCTGGAGTGGAAGGAGAAATTGGTGAGTTGAGCATGCACGAAATGGGTGTGCTTTCACTGGCTCTTGCAAAAACGCAGTTTAAGCTGGGAGGGGGAAGAGGAGGTGTTTTCCCTTTAATTCCTGTTTCTGGCACAGCACTGACTCGTTTTATGGCCCTGGGAAAATCACTTCACTTTTCTTCTGATTTTGTTTTTTCTGTCTATAAATCCTTACAAAGCAGTGTAAGGTTTTTTGGAAAAAAAAGCCCATTTGAATTCGACGAATAGTTTCACTGTTCTGGGCCTTGAATGACAGGCTTGGGAACTTGGGCCCTTTTTGGTTTTGCTTTTAAAACAGTACCTTTTCCATTAAGAAGGAACTGAATTAAACATCCAGAGAAAGGAACCCTGTGTGTTCCTGCACAAAATAAACATCAGCATGTGCTTCAATATGAGAAGTGTTTAGATGACATTGCTGCCGTTCCGGTGCTGTCACTTGATCCCGACAGTGAGAGCAGCCTTTCTGGTACCATATGTTCCTTCTCATCACTTCCAGGGACTTGAAAAAAAGGAGACATTGCTCATCAGGGCTGACCTGTGCAGGACCTGCCAGAGTGGATATTTGGAGGGCTCCTTAGGGTATGCTCCAGGGATTGCTGGCACAGTGTGCAGTTCTGTTTGTGACAGAGCTGTGAGGAGGAAGTGCTGGGGGATCCCACTGTGGTGCTGCATGGGAACATGGTGGTACTTCTCAAGAAGTGAATCTTGACTTCTTCCTGAGGACTGTGAAGGATTATTAAGAAGGCTGAGAGATATTAAAATCACGTAATAATAGGAAGCCAAGAAAATTTTGCTCCTTATGGTTCTTTCCTTTCAAGCTCAAGTGTTCTCCGTTTGGTGCCTTGAAGTGCATGAACAAACGATAACAGGCCATCTTGATCCTTGATAGATTTTCTTTGCTTCTTCACTCTGACTGCCTTTATGAAAACTTGAAATAGTGCTCTAGAAATGTGAAGGGCTGCTGAATTGATGGACTCTCAGTTATTGTTTTTTAGGCACTCAGAGCTGACTTTCTTGAGAACAGAGGGATACTTTTGATGGAATCATCCTGTCTTTGCAGAGGAAAACATGGCCGTGTCAGGCATTTTAAGTCAAGCAGGGAGTCTGGCAGGATTTCTCAGTGCATGGTTGGGGATTTTGATTCCTACTGCTTCCTCAGGAGCCCGGGACTAACAGCAGCGAGGTGCTGGCATGCAGGTTCTTCTAATTCCCTCCTGGCATCTCCTGGGTGAAATGTTCACAAAATCCTCTAATATCGATATTTTAAAGTGCACAGACAAGTATTTGTGTAATCCCACGGTCCATTTAATGACTCCTTATTTATCTCCACGGGAGGCAGACGGGCATTGCTTTGTTTCCTTGCAGTGATCACGGGGCAGCAGCGGGGCGGTGTCGTCTCCGCGCGGACACGCATCGATGTGCTCCTGGACAGCTTCCGTAAGAAGCAGCCCTTCACACACTTCCTGTCCTTTGCTCTCAACCAGCCTGCCATCCAGGAGAAGTTCCTGCAGTTCAAGGAGGAAGTGTTGGAGAAATGCTCACAAGTAAGGATCCACATGGGAATTAAAATGCAGAGTGCTGTTTTTCATTTGTTGAGAGAGCTCTTTGTGTTTACCTTGAAGGCCTTATTCTATTCTGTTTCCTAGGAATGCATTTTTAACAGGCCTGTTACTTAACTTGGTGGGTCTGCTGTGAATTTGTTGAGTGCTGTTGTGAAATCTTCTGAAAGGTGGAATGACTTACTTAGTAAATTGTTAGTTACAATATTTTGTTCTCCTTAGAGGTTTTCCTAGATGGGAGGATATCTAAGATTCAGAAGAGGGTTGGGTTTTTTTATTTTTAATAGGAAAGCCACTAAATAATGCAGTGGACCTTTCTACATTTTATGTGATTCCAACCTAACCATGAAACCAGATAGGAATTCACGAGTTTGCTGCTGCTTCTGTTTCACTTTTCCTTTGGCTCCTGACAGTGAAGGAAGATGGGTGTCATTGCCAGAGCTGAGTGAGAAATGACTTGGTAGCACATGGCATCCTGCAAATCTCATCACTTCCCTTCTTCCCCAGGAGACTTTGTGCTGACAGTCCCTCCTACTTGCCTTCAGATCTTGGGAGCAGCAGGAAATAGTTAGGCACAGGGAAATGAGGAATGGAATGGAAGAAAGGCTCAGTATTCCCTGGTTTATTTTAGTGTGCATCTAGTTCGACAAGAGTGGTGCGTCAGTGGGCTGGGCCGAGGAGAGGGAATGGTGTTATTAAACTGCTGTGTCCTCTGAGTGTGCTGGAGGACATCTCTGGGCAGGAGAGAAGAGTTCTCTTTGTGACTGCTGCAGGTTGCACTGCACACACACTGCGGGGCTCTGTGGGCTGATAATCTTACCTTTGTGACCCTCGCTCCTGCTTGTGCTTTGCAGAGGGGAGAACACAATCGTGCAGATAGCACAGCTCCAGAAGTTTAATTTCCTGTGTCTTTGTGCCGTGGGTGTGAATTATCTGATATCTGGGGAGTTCTTGCTCAAGTTCTTGTGGTCACTTGCATGTCAGTTGTCTCATCTCCAAGAGCTGACCTGAGCTGGCTCTCCAGTCTTGGCTTGCCTGGCAGTTCAGATTCAAGCCCTTCTTCTCCTCCCAGCTGTATATTTCCATGACATTTTAGGAGCTTTCTATCACTGGGATTTCCACCTGACGTTAAATACAACTGAAATTGGCCAGCAGATCCCGGGATTAGCCAGTGTGATGCCATGAGAACCCCTTCCTTGGGCCAGGAGGGTCATCTCTCCCCACTGGCCCGTGGCACTACCTCTGTTAAAGCTCACATTGACTCGGGGGGAGCCCTGCAGGCAGGGGGATGGAAACATTAGCCTGAGGAGGTGTTGGTTGGGCAGAGTGCCGGACCTCACACTGGTGTCAGTGGTGGCCTGGCTCCCTCTGTTGGTTTCTAGTCCCAGGGCCAGCCCTTCTCCCTGCAGGGAGCTCCTCTGTGCTGCCTCCTGCTCGGGGTGCATCTCTGCGGCCCTCCCTTGGCCCAGCCTTGGCTGGTGATCTCACTTGCTCTCCAAACCCCTCCTGATCTTGTCTCTGTCACATTGTTCCTGTCTTTCTCACTCCTAAGTGCCAGTTTGCATGCCTGGGGAGACTGGGAGGTCTGCCATCCCCTTAGAAACATGTTCACAAATTTATCTTTGTGCTTTCCTCGGTGTTGTCGCATTCAGAAGGAGCTGCCTGGGAACATCTGCAAACCTTCACGTGCTCCTTGTCCCAGAAAGCTGCAGCAAGCCAGCCTTGGTCAGAGAAGTGCTGAGACCAGGCTGGTCATGTTCATTTTATCTCCTCTTGCCTGACCTTCTGTCTTTCCTACAGTTTTTGTTCTGTGCCTGGACCGTTCTGAGTCCCATAAGGGCCTGAAATCAGCTCTAGAGTTCCTGGTTTTGGTTTGAAATGTAGGATTCAGTCAGTAACAGGTACTTGGGGGGTTGCATACGTGTAGCCTAGGAATATATAGTGCTTGATTTCTCTGCCCTTCCCTCTCCTAGTATTAGCAAAAGGGTTTCTGGCTGTATTTATTGCTGCCTGTTAGTTGGAGGAGTGTGTTGCAGCCCCTTCCATCTCTCAATCACTCCTCCAGCCGGTAATGCCACTCTAATACCACTTCATCTCACAGCAGGGTCTGCTGGAGAGCACGTCACTAACACAAAACAGTAATTCAAAACTGTGCCTCACAGAGCAATAAGAGAGCTTATAGGTTTGTCCAAAGCAACGGGATTGCTCGGGATACTTGGAGAAATCTGAATGGGTTTCAGTGACAGGAGCGGGGCGTTTCTCTTCCTGGTGCAAAACACTGCAGAATTGGGTAAACTCCAGCCTTTGAATGAAAGGTAATAACAGTAAGGAAGGGTAAGGACCAGGAGAGTGTGTGTGTGGGGGGGTGTGTGTGTGAGGATTTCTTCTGGCCATTGAGCATTTGTGAGGGACTCTGTTTCTCTCTGAAGCAGTTACCATGACAACCATTCATTTATATTTGATGGCATTATGTTGGTGTGTATGTGCTTTCTAAGTTTTTTTGTGTGTGTCTTTAAAACCTTTTAGAAGATAAACCTTGTGTTGAAATACAGCACACTTCAGGTGTTGTTCGTGCTGTACAGTCAGGCTGCCAGTCCTGAGCAGAGCTGAGGGGAGGCTCTCTGGAGGTTAATTTAATATACACACGGGGAGGTGGCTCACCTGGACAGGCTCCTGACTGATGTGGTGCAGTGGGAGGTCCAGATGAGTGTGTGACCTTGGAAGTCTCCTCACACAGTCGTGTAGGTGTCAGGGTGAGGAAAACTGAAATGTCTGTCTGAGCATGCAGGTGGAAAAGGGAAGAGACTTTGCAGTGATATTGCTGTGAAAAATCACAGTTGGGTCTTTGAGAGCTGTGCAAATGCAGTTTTTGCAGGCTGAACAGGCTGCAGATGTAGCAGGGAAAAGCAACATGATTGCTGTAATATATGGCAACCTGTAAATATCAAACATTGCTAATGAGATATTGTATCTCAGAGTGGAAGGGACAGAGAATGGGAGGGGTTTTGGAGCCTGCAGATCTTCAGTCAATCTTGAGGAAATGCTGTTTTCCTGGCTCACTCCTTTGTTTGTGGATCAGGGTGGCAGAGGACATATAGCTGGCATGCAGTATCCTGTTATTAGGGGGGGAAAAAAACCCCAAAACATAAATCTGTCTGCAAACTTGAAGCTTTCAAGTCAGTAGAGTGGATGGAGCCAGGGAGGAACAGCTAAGGAGTCGATCCTTTGCCTCATCATGTAGAAGGCCCAAAGTGTCCTGTGGCCTCTGGTTTCCCTACTGAAGGGTCAGAAATTTGAAAGAACAACTTTTTCAAGGAGAGGTGAAGACTCCAGATAAAACCCTTTCTCCTTCTTCTAAAGGGGGAGAGCAAAGGGCCAAGTCTTAATTAGCAGGAGGGAGGGAAAATGACAATTTTTTTCAGTCTAAGTGTAAATGAGTTGGGATTTTTTTTTGACCGTGACAGGGCAGTGTCAGGGAGAGAAGTGAGCTAAAATGGACAGTCATCACGTAGGGATGGTGCATAAAGGGATTATTCCTTCTGCCTCAGAGAACCCAAGTTTGAACAGTAAATTTTTAGAGACAGTTTTAGGGCTTCCTGTGAGGCAACATAGTGGTTGCTGATGGCATATCATAATCTGGGACTAGAATAAGTGGGTTCCAGCCTTTTTGCATCCCAGCAAGCAGTATCCAGCCAGGAAGGGCTGCTGAGACACCCGCGGGAACGTTGGCTGCTCCAGGGAGAGCTCCCTCTGACGCAGCATCTCGTTTACGTGTGGGAGAAGTGGGATCTGCTGGCCTGTGAAAGAGTAGGGAGTGTAAGCAGGGTTTTGAGGAGCTGTCTGAAATACTAGGGAGTAAAGTAGGAAGATTATCTAGGTCTTGTCCTGCTCTCTGTGCACTGCCCTTCCCCGCTGAGCCCCCTGGCAGCGGTAGCGTGGCTCAGGGAGGTGACGTGCCATCGCTTCATCAGCTCCCAGCCCACACTCGGGGGTTGGAAAGCTCAGGGGAAAAGGCTGCTTTTGGGGCAGGTTGGTGTTTACAGCACAAATCGTGCTGTGGCAGAAAATGAGGCTTTGGCTTTCTGACCTGCAAACTGCTTTGCCACTGCACCTCATCTGTGTGCGCTGTGGGAGTGACACCGGCTGGTTGTCCGTGGTGAGGATAAATCAAACCTTCTCCCAGTTTCTGCTGCTTTGTGATGGGCCAAATATTCTCTGGCTACGGATCTCATTGGGGGAAAAAGGCTGACAGAGAGAAAGCATGTTCTGTCATGCATGTTAACAGCAGGATGAATTAAAGGAAGCTGCAAGGTTTTTACTGCAGGGAGAGGAAGGTGGGGAGAAGTGAGGTGGGGCCATCCCTGTTTTTTGCCAACCTGTGGCTGCTGGAGCAAGCCTCTGGCCACTGTGGTGCAGCCTGGCTTGTCCCTAGTCCAGCCCATAAGCTCTGCTGTAAAGAAGGGTTTGGATGTGGTCATTAGGCATGAAAAATGCTGAGTGAGATGTGGGGCATTGAACTCTTGATGGGCTGAGATACTGCAGTGTTTAAACATCTGAAAGGTTTTATTTCAAAGTCGGGAGCACAGCTAGAAGCTTCAAAGCTGTCATTCTCAGTCAGTGGACTCTTTTCAGATGGAGCAAAGCTTCTATGGTCTGGTAGGTTGGCTTCTTCTGGAGTTAAAATTGGAGGTTATTTATTTAATGCGCTGATGGGAAATGGCCACAAAGTGGAAATAATTTTTTTAATATGGGTGTGTTAACCATCCTCGAGGTATTTTTAAAAGTATCCTAGAACAAAGAGCGTGTTTCTCAAAGCTGAATGTAACCACTGCTCCACCTGGGAACAGTTCTTCCCCAGCAACAACACGCAGCTCTTCTTATAAAGGGAATTTAAACTTAATTCATCTTGGCAAACTATAGGGCACATGGGAAGAAGAAAAATGTAATTATCAGAGCTGGTATTAGCTGTGCTTGTGTTGTGAGGTGTAACCTGTGTTTAGACAGGATTTAGAGACCATTTAGAGCTTGTCACTACAGCTGGTTCCAGCGTTATTGCACAAGAAATGGACTTGAGTATTAAATGTGTGCTGGCTTGTGTTGAGTTCATTGCTGGTGGCTGCTGCTGCTTCAACATCTGTGGAAGTCTCATCCCGGAACCCTGTGAGTGCTACTGGTCCTGGGTCCCAAATTGCAGCCTGTTGGAATGTGCTTCCAGGCTGCTGTTCAGCAGGAAAGGCAGGCAGGGAGCTGTGGGACTGTGCCTCTCCTGCCAGGCTGAGCTCACTTCCTCACAAAGCCTGGGAAATTTTGTTTCTCAACTTCGAATCATTGCTGACCCAACTAGAGATAAAAGTACCGATGTCAGGGGCTCGGTACCTGTTCTCTGTGGTATTTATCCCTCCGATGGAGGGGGGTGGGTGTGTGAATGAGGTAAGACACCTATATGTGATGGACTGACTGATTTGTAGGATCACGGGGTCAGCAGCAGCCTGTTCCAGAACCCTGCAAAGCTTCACCTGACTCTTGGGACGCTGGTGCTCCTGAACGAACAAGAGATCCAGAAAGCATGTGACCTCCTACAGCAATGCAAAGAGGACTTTGTGGAGTAAGTGATGGACAAGGGATGTCATCACCAAGGGTCGGGTGGGGGGAAAGCAGCACGCTGTCTCTGACAAGGGACGGCGATGAGAAAAGCAGCTCAGTAGTCTCTCTCAACGCTAGAAATTTAGGGAAAGGCTGAAACCTTTCAAGTGGGAGCAGCAGAAATCACCAAGCAGCCACAAAGAGCCTAAGAGCATCTTGCAGCTCAGCTCAGACCCTCAGCACTCCCTGAAAACCTGCTCTGCTCGTTTCTGTTTCCCACGTGTGCCCCCAGGTATTTTTTTTGTGCGAGCGGTTTTTGCCGCTGCCCCCGTCCCTGCTGCAGGGGGAGGGCCGAGCTCCCTCACCTGTGCACGTGTCCTGCAGCGGGCTCTGGCACGGAGCAGATGCTGAGGTGTCCTTGACACGCATTCCTTGCCGTGGGAGCCGTGTGCAGGGAAGCCAGCACGAACCATGTGAGCAATCAGCCTGACAGCTCCGCGCCGGGACCGCGGCTGCCTGGCTGCCTGTTAACGCCGAGCTGCAGATGTTGGGGCTTTAGCTGCAAATGTGGTCACACGACACCGTAATTAGCTTATCTCTGTTCGGCTTAGAAATTGGAGATGGCCTGAGGGAGGGGTTTATTTATTTATTTCTGCCAAGCGTTTGCACACAGAGCACGGATCCTTCGGATTCATTTATTTGTTGCCTCCATGCAAGAATTGGCCACTCTGTGCCAGGTGATATCTATGGGAATTAATGCCAAAATTCATACCTCTGCCTTTAAAATGACAGCTCCAGTTGTTCAGCTGTTGAACAGAAATGCAAATGCGTTTCCAGGGGGAGGCTCTGCCTGCAACGTTTTGAAAGTGCCAGCTTCCTCATAAGTGTTTTGAGCTGAGGTGGAGAAAATCTTTGCTCCCCATTTTCTTTAGTGGAGGGGGAATCAACACTTGAATGTAACCTTTAGGTTATTTCCCCTGCCACACCCAAATAAATGTACTTGCAAACTTAGCCACATAAACCTTCATTAGCCTTCATTTCCTTTTCTAAGTGGAGGCAATGCCCTGTGAAGGTAGATGTGACCTTTTTGACCCTTTTTTTTTTTTTTAGAATACATAACCTTTAGTGCTGTGGGTGTGATGTGCATAATAGTACATTTGTGCTGTTTTCCTCCCAGTAGCCTTACTGGGAAGGGAAATCGTTATTCCACTTGGGAATCTTAGCTGAGAACCTCAAAGGCGGTCGCACGGGCAGGGTCAGAGCAAAGTCACGCTCACCTGGTTAACTCGTGTTTGTTACATCTGCCTGCCCAGAGCTCCCTGTGCTTTCCAGCAGGCCTCGGTGTTAAACAAGGCATCACTTACTCCCAGGGAGCACTGCTCTGGTGGGAAAGGCGAGGAGGCGGCGTGTTGGGAAGCAGATCCACTTCCCAGTGTGTTTGCAGGTGTGGGAGTGCATATTACATCCTGCACGCGTTTGCAGTGTCGCCTTCCTGCAAGGGGAGCTGGAGCTGACTTTAAACCAGCTCAGCTTACTGGTGGATGTTGCAGTGTGCTTAGAACTGTGCTCTGTATCAAGCAGCTTTCCCGGCGAAAATCAGCAAGCTGGAGACTCTGTTACAGTTGCTCTTTTCACAGGGAAGGCAGGAGCCTCTCTGGAATGAGAACTTGTGCTGTTTACTGCTGGTGGGTTTTCTGACATGACCATGGAGATTGAGCTGGCCTGTGAACACTGGCAGGTTGACTTAATATGTGTCAAAAACACTGAACAGATGAATTTAAATTATTTTACTTTTTGAGATGATAAGACAATAGGAACAATAGCCTTTTGAGCTTTAGGACGTAGGGAACCTTTTTGTGTTTGATTTTTTTTTTTTCCAGTGAAGACAACCTGAAAGATTTGGGAAAGTGAAGAACTCCTCAGTGGTCTGTGTAATATTTAGGTCCTTCTTAACCTCAAATTTGTGTCTAACTGTGGCCAAAAAAAAAGTATTTTATATCATTCCCTTAGCAAACCCAAATATTTGGCGTGTGCATGAGGAGCACTATGGGTTGCATTTCAAAAGCAGGTGTGGCATTTTGCTTTTTAACGTGAGGGGTTTCTTGGGTTTTAGCCAAGTCACCGGAGGCAAGCCCCTGACCGTGGAGGTGGCGGGAGTGGAGTACATGAACGACGACCCTGCCATGACCGACGTCCTTTACGCCAAGGTCCGCATGAAGGATGGCTCAGACAGGTGAGTTCCCCATGCCCCTTTCCCTCATTCCCCCTCGGTGTGCCAGGGAAACCCTCTGGGGCTGCTGGGTCCTGCTGGCAGCCCTCGGGCCAGCAGTCAGGAAGATGAAGTCATCCTGGCTTCCTAAACCGGTTAAGGCAGTGATGTGTTTGCTCTTTGAATCAGTCACTGGTGGTGCAGCTGAAAGGTGTCATTTGTTCCTGCAGTGGCCTGTCAGGTTGAATAATGGAGTCACAGCTCACACGGGGATAAGATGGCCAAGGAGATACTCCTGAGATGACTTAGAAGGCAGGACGACTTGGCCTCTGCTGTCTAGTTCCCACCCTGCAATCCAGATTTATCTGGACAGCCTGGCCTATTCTGCAGCACTTAATTATTCTTAAAACCCAGTTACCTCAGAAGGTTCTCAGAAGAGCATGGCTTGATTACAGAGTTGGTTGCTGTGTCTGTAGCAGCCTGGAAAGGGTGCTGGGTGTGAAATGCCTGAGCTGCTGCTGTGAAATCTTGAAGCCTGGTTGGTGTCAGTGCGAGTGTTTGTGCTGTTCACCACTGGGGCTCACGGCTTTGACTCTACAAGCACTGCCCAGGATGTGGCAGTGTCTGGACAACCTTCCTCCACCTCGTTTTTGGCAGGTACATCACACGTGGCAGCACCACCTTTTCTTTTGGTGCTTTCTGGAAGACTGAGGAAACACGGATGGGACTTGGAACAACCTGGTCTAGGGGAAGGTGTCCCTGATCCTGAATGGCCCTCCCAACCCAAACCATTCTAGGATTCTGTGATTAACAACGAGGGAAGGGGAGTAGCCAAAAGAGCTTTAGCCTCCTCTCTCTGAGCCTCAGCCTTCTCTTTTCCTGACAGTGCTGCCCTTTTGCTGTCTGTTCCCATTGCCAGAGGACAGCAGGAGCTAGCAGGGGAGCGTGGAGCAGTGCAGCTGGAGGAGGGAGGCAGTGAGCAGGGACTGGCTCAGGGAAGAAGGGACATGTTCTGGCATCTCCTTTCCTCAAGGGCTGAGGAGACAGAAGGGCCACCTGCTTAAAACCACACTGTGGAGGCTGTATTGAAATAAGAGATGGGAAGTGGGATAAGGAAATGGGTGGGAATATGAAAAATGTAAGAATTGCTGGGAGGCAGTAGGAATTGAAATCGTTTCCTTTTCTTGGCTCTTCCACTTTGAAGTCTGTCCTACCCTGAAAGAGGTGAGATAAAACAGGCGAGGCGGGTGGAGAACCAGGGCAAGCTAGAGATCAGCCAGGAGAGAGAACACAGAGAGACAGAAGGCAGAAGCACTTGGAAAGATGAGAAGAAGGCAGACACTGGGTGACCTAAATGCCCTTCAGTGGGTTTGTTGTGGAGAGCATCTGAAATACCAGCTCTGAGAGCTGAGGTATGGGCCTGTTCTCCTGAGTCACTGAGCTCTGGGGTTCTCTGAGCCTGCTTGCCTCTGGAAACAAGTCTGCGGCCTGAGGAGCAGGGAGAGTATCCTGTGGAGCATAAGTAGGGCCTGAACTGCCAGTGATGTCTGCCTGCCTCTGGGGACAGCTTGGATTGTTGGTGCTAGCACTGTGGTCTGTTCAGGTGCCAGCTGGATCCCTTCTGCTGAGAACCCACTTAGCCATAATGCTAGAAAAAGTGCTGATGTGCATCAGGGGTGGCAGAGCTGCTTTGGGCAGGGGAGAGAAGTGAGGGCTTCAAATCCACCTTACCTTCAAACTGAAAACACCCCCCCACCACCACCACTCTGGGAAAGGGCCAGTGTCTCATCTGTTCTTCACAGAGAGCTGTTAGCTGAGGTTTTGACCAAACTCAGACCTTGTGCTTTTTGTGGCACTTGGAGGCTGCCAGGCTTCTCTTCCACAGTATTTGTTTTGCTTTTTGCATAGCAGTGGGCTCAGAGAGGGCCAAGTAGCAGAAGTTTTAATCCTTGGCCCAGGCTGGTTCTGCCCTCATGGGCAAATTAATTCATCTGGCACTTCCCCCCTAAAATAGTTCCTTAATTGTTAGCAAGCATCCAGAAAACCATTTAGCTTTGCAGAGGTGAAAGCAGGTATTTTTATGTTGATTGAGAGCAGCTTTTGCTTCCATTGAGATTCCAGCAGGCACTGTGTTGGACCAACAGTAAAGAGGGAACAAATGGTGATCTCTCCAGAAAACTCTGCTTTGTTTTCTGGCCTGCAAGACAAACCATTGCTGAGCAGCTCCTTGTACTTTCTTGCCTGCTGAAACCTGCTGTGCCTTGCTCAGGGAAATGGGTAGAAAGCAGTTTCTGAGCTGCAAAGCCAATACTAGAGGAGAGCAGCGACCACGTGGCTTTCTGTGCTGGATCAGACTGCTGCAGCCTGTGTTGGAGAGAGGTGTGTGCCTTCCTGTCTCATGCAAGATGTCCTGCTAGCTCTGTGTAGTTGCTGGCATGGCTGAGGGGTGGAGTTCCTTCCTGATCTTTGGATCATCTTGATCAGCTTAAACTGTAAAGCAGGAGATTTGATTTATCCTGACTTAGCTTGCGTAACTGCAGACAGAATTAGGGGTTGGCAAGCCCTTCTGCACATATAATGGCTCAGACTGAAAGAGGGATCATGCTCTGATGCCTCCCACATGGCAAATAATTTCCATTATAATTCATTCTAATTTGTTTTATTTCCTTGATTAACTTTATAACGTAATAAAGCACCATTTTCACTTGAGCTATTCTCTGTTAATTTGTTTTAGTATTGTCTGTAATGATATTCATTTAATCTTTGTCATTGCTAATTTTAAAAATCACTGAAGTAAAGCCAGGAAATGTAGAAAGCCATGACAATTGGTAGTTTGAGAGTCTTGGAATAGTCGCATGGGGGCTCGCAGCCCGTGAGGGGCAGTCCAAAGCCAGTGGTGGGGTAGGAGCTGGCATCTGGAGCGTGGCAGCCCCGGGCTCTGGGGACCAGCCTCGGAGCAGCCATGCTCTGCTGCAGCTGAGGCACCAAAGTGGTGGGACCTCACGGAGCAGAAAGCTGTCTAATCCCTGGAACGTGCTGAGAGAAGCCCAGATCCTTCTGCATGGGCTTAGTGCCCTCTGGCCTTGTTTTTGGGGATGGGAAGCTCTTGCTCTGTCACATCCTCGCTGCTTTTGGTAAGGCTCAGGCACTGTGGAAATCTTTTTGGGGATGGCAGCAGCCTGGAAGTTCCTTCAGCTCTTTAGGCATAGGATATGTGAGCGTGTTGCTCTGCTCCTGCTGCCTATCCCAGGACAGGTCTGCCCACAGATCCCGGCAGCCACGGCCACTTTCATCCCTGAGCAAGGCAGACACAAAGGTGGGAATAAGTCTTTTGGTTCTGCTTGCTCAGTAGCTCCAAAGCTGGAGTGTTCACCAGGACGTGCTGTCTGGGTTTGTGCCCTCTGTCACCACGTTCTGGGCTCTCCCAGAAGTTAAGTCCAGTGACTGGTTTGCTTATTTGGGACACAGAAGGTCCAGGCTCCAGCAGTCCCTGAGCAGATCCTCTGGGACACAAGGTGCCTAAGCCTGTGTTTGCAGGGAGAGTCACATTGTGTTTCCTGGCAGGAGAGAGATGCATCCTTCAGCTCCCAGTAACATCTGTCACTGTGAACGAGCTCTCTGCTGTGCTAAATCTGCCCTTCTTCCTGGAATATTTGCAGCAGAAGCGATCACGGAGGAAGCTTTGCGAAACAGCCAGAACTTTTTGCATTAGAACCGAATCTTGATGTCTCTGCTCGCTTTCCATCAGGGACCAGCTCCCTTTCCTGAGTGCGTGCAGAGACTTCATTTCTCACTTGCTGCCCTCCCAGCTGAAAAGCCAAAAGCTGATGATGCAGGGGTTTCTCCTTAGTTTACATGGCTCTGTTCTTTCTCTTTTTGTCTTCCCAGATTGCAGGTGATCGCTGATCAGCTGGTGGAGCGGTTTGTGGCCTCTGGCCTGATGCTCAAAGAGTGGGACAGGGTGAAGCTGCATGCTACAGTCATGAACACTCTCTTCAGGAAAGATCCAAGTATGTACAGACCCTTCATCCTTACTGATAAATGCATTTAAAGGAGTCCTGCTGCTCAGCAAATGCTTTTGTTGTTTGCTTTTTCAATGGTGTGATTTTTCTTAATCTCAAGAATACCTGCAGGGCTGTGGGGGGATGTCAGGAGATAAAACCAAGGAGAAAATTAAAAAAGCCATCAGCAGAGTCACAGATTCAAAAACCCTGTCGCCCAGGAGCACTCACAGGATCTGGGCCAGGGAGGAACATTCAAGTACCATCTGAAGTCTTGGGCTCTCTGTGCCCCAGCGTTAAATTGAAATTGGGTAACAACTCCATGTGCTGTGCTGACCTTTAAACAAGATGGAAACATAATCCTCTTTGGTCAAGTTAAAGATTGCCCATGGGTTTAGGGGTGTGATTCCAGTGTGTTTCTCCTTAAATGAGATGCAGACGGCTGTGAGGCTGAATGTGAGCTATTCTTGAGTGTATGGCGTCTGCCGGCTCTGCCAAGAGATTGTCTGCTCTGGCAGTCTGTTCTTATCACGTTACTTTATAGAGCAGCCTCAAAAGCATCCTGTTTGGGGAGGGGCAGTGTGTTACAGCCTGGTTCTCCATGTGCAAACGTGTGTGTGCTCTGCCACGGTGACCCCCGTGCAGCGCAGTGGGTTGTGATGGGGATTCTCTAGTTGCTGCCTCTCTGAGTCTCTGCATGAAGAGTCGTAAGAGCAGGTGATTTGTGTCATGGTTTTCTGGGCAGGTTTTGGGTCTGCCTGGTCCTGAAGTCAGATAAGCACAATTTTCTGTCTCAAATCGGTCTCAAATCAAGACCCAAAAACGTGAGCTCAAAGTGCTGGTGTGGCTCTCTGTGATGGGAGGCACATGGGCAGCTATGCCTGGCATTCTGACTCTCTGTTCTGCACAACCCCATGAGGCATGTGAGGCATTCAGACACTATGGAGAGAGCATTCTGCAGGCAGCCATGGAAATTGCTTTATATTCCATACAGGATTTGAATAGCAGGCTGGATGGGAGGGGGACTTCATAGTTAATGCTGGAGATGAAAAAGGAATATTGAATATATTCACCGAGTGAGGCAGAGGTCCTGGTGGAAAGAACAGATCATGTACTGAGGGATTATATAAAAATCCAGACATGCTCTGGGGAAATGGATCTCAGACACAGGCATTTGGCAGTCGCTGTAGGCCCAGGTTGCTGTCCTGAATGTCTGTGTGGCTGTGTGCCCACCCCAGCAGAAGCACCCACAGCACATGGATGTGCTCCCTGGAGCAGGCAGCAGAGGTTTGTGTCGGTGCTGTCCGGACCCGGATCACCCCTGGCATTGTGCTGGCACACTCAGCCTGGAATTGGTGCTGTTCCAGGTGATGCTTTTACCCTGGCATGGCTGGATGTGGCATTAAAATCAGCCAGAGAGAAGCAGGTGTGTTGCACTGAGCCATCATCCCGTAGCCCTGATTTAGGGTCTTTCCTCCAGGTGACGTGGGTGATCCCGATAGAGGCTGCCTATTTCCTTTCCTGCCTTGTTCCCTTCAAAAGGGAAAGTGGGTTTTTTGCACTAAGAACAAGGTCTATTAGCTGGCAGCTGACTTTGGGGAGGGAGAGAGTGGGGGGTGAAGTACAGCACCCAGAGTTCTCCCATCTGAAGCTCATTCTGGTGGTGGCTTTTCTGTCTACAGCTGAAGAGCGAAACAACACAATGACTGGTAAATCATCTTTCAAGGAGCGGGAGTCATTTAATGGCCGAAATATCCTCAAGGTCAGTATGAAACAATTAGGGAAATGGGCCCAGCTGTGGACACTGTATAGCCAAAAGAGGTTGAAACACCTCTTCAAGACTGCTTTTGTCTTAGGCTTATGGGGATCTCCTGTGAGGGGGGGGGAAATCTGTTTAGAAAATAAACAATCCAGATCTCTCGTAATTGGGAGCATTACAGTATTTAACAGAAGCATTCCTGAAGCTGCTGAGGCTCAGAGCAGGAATATGTAGCACGAATGCTAAGTGGGTGTTCATGTTGTCATTTACTTCATTCCTGTTTTACCCTGGAGACTCAGGCTCTTGTTGATTCCCAACCCACCAGAAAGAAGCACTTTGTTGCTCTTGTTCTACTCATATATATTTATGAAACTAAACCCGACTCTCATTTCACTTACTCTTTTCTTCTTGTTTTTAATCTCTGCTATTGATTTGCATGGGTTTGCTCCAGAAAAATAGCAGGTAGCAGTAGGGAGTCCCACCAGCCAGGATCTGAGGGCTTTGGTAGTGATCAGAGCATGGAAAACACGATCCTGCATTGTGGAGGTGGGTAAGGCTTGAAGGGGAGCATCCCACAGCCTCCCAGGCTTTGCCAGCCAGGATTGGGATGCAGGCAGCCTCTGCTGCTCATCCAGATGGCTGTGGCAGAGTGGGGCTGTGGTTGCTTGACCCCTACAAGCGTCCGGAGAGAAAAGAGATACACAGAGGAGCAGAAATGGCAAACAGCACTGGGTTGTAAGCAAATTTGCAATCCTCATTGTGTGAGAGGATTTTGTGGCAGGCAGCTCTGATAAGAGGGAGCCAGGACAATGCATGGATACATATGGGAACGTTTAGGAGATATTCTGGCAACAAAGAAACATGAGAGGGGATTCAGCCTGGGTGGGAGCTGGACAGCCCAGAAAGACTTCAGAGTCCTCCCAGAGGAGGGAAAGGGTGTTCTTTATTTATATTTACAGTTTTAATAATGTATTAGGCAGTGGATGCAGGGGGGTGTGAAGGCAGGGAGTGGAAGTGATTGATCTCCTCTGTGCAGAGGACAAACAAAGGGACAAAATTAGGTTAAGCTCTCATTGTCCTCAAACGGTCTGTGCGAGCGCGGTGTCATGACTCAGCGTCGCCACACGTTGAGTGTGCGGTGTGAGACTGCAGTATTGCGAGCTGGAGCAGAAAAGCCACAGACACGGTCCCCTTCCTAACGTGATCTGCAAGTTTTGGTTTAGCTCCCGGTGTGGGAGAGCCGGCCCCGGGAAGTGGAGGTGTGTCAGGAGCCCTGAGTGCCTGCAGGGACTCGGCTCGCACGGCGTACGCCTTCACTGCTTTCTCTTGCTTCTGTTAAACTTGTCCTCAGGCTTTACAGAAACATCAGATCAAACTGGGGGTCTCCCTCAGTGCTCCTCATTCCACAGCATTTGCGATCGGGAAGGCATTAGCGATGCTCCCTCTGCCGGTCACGCCTTTTGTGGGGTCTGAGGATCGGGGCGGGGAGGGGATGGTCTTGTGGTGCTCAGAAATGCAACTACCCTCCCTCCGAGGCCGCTCCTTATTCTTGATGCTCTCGGCAACACGAGCCGATGCATTTTTAAAGCTCCTAATTGATTTGGTACTGACGTAGCCGAAGGAGCTGCTGGCTGTTTGGACTGTTGGTAATTACTTCAAAGCCTGTCTTGCCGCAAGAAATGTCATCCTCCTCTCCCACCTCCACCACATTTCCTAACCTGCTCGCTTCCTATTTCCCTTTGGTCTCCCACGTGCCTGCAGCAGAACGCCCGTTGGCATTAATTAATTACATGAGTCATAAATAGCTCCAGGCTTCTTACCGGAGGAGCCCAAGCCTCAGTGAGCCACTGATGCATTCCAGCGTGACCTTGCAAGGATGCGCCGGTTCCCTCCCAGCCCGCTTTTATATCCATTATTTATCTTGTGCTCGGGGAGGCTGCCCTCTCACAAAGTGGCTTCATTAACTTCTGCACTAGGATCTAAACGGGCTGTTAATGAATATGGCTGCAGTTAGGCAGGGTGGTGGGAGGGAGAGCCACGAGTGATTCCAGGTGGTGGGACTGTGCCACAGCCGTGCTGAGTGGCCGTGTTCCCACTTGGAACGCTAACAAAGCGTGGCTACTGGCAGGACGGCATGAAGTGGGGAAACTCAGGTTTCATTCTTCTCATTCCCGTTGTGCAGCCAAAGGCTTTGCCGAGCAGAGGGCAGGACCCGAGCTATGGGAGCACGGATCTCGACGGAGACGCCGTGGCTCTGCTGCTCCGGGCTGAGGAGGCTCCCCGTGGTCAGAGCTGGGGGGGTGTGTGTGTGCAGATGCACTGGCAGCACATGTTTGCTGATACCATGCCTGCGTTACCCCAGGCTCCAGCTGGTATTTTGCTTTCAGCTGAACTAATCGGAATTTTATTTAATAATCCTTTGTTCTACCCGTTCCGCAGAGTTAAACACACACTCCTATTTGTGCTAATAAATGGCTGTGCAGGCCGGTACCTTCCCACACTGCTCAGAAAATAGATTCTGTAGGATGAGTTGCTTTGGGGAGTTTAAGTTACTTCTGTCTTGAAGAATATCCATGAAAAAGGCTTCCTGGCATAGGTGGAGCTGAGAGCCCAAGGGATTGTGTGACCCAACAGATTTGTGTCTCACAAAGCTTTGGCATTGTGCTTGCCTAGTCTAGTCCCAAAAAGCTGGAGATGCTCCGTGGACCACTTCCCACGAAGCGGTATGCATTCCTTCTAGGCTGGCTAGTGGCTTTGAACATCCCAGTCACGTTCCAGAGTCGTGCTCCGGTCAGGAGCAAAGTGTCTCATCTCAGCGATTCAGGGCTGAGAGACGTGGGCAGCCCCTTCCCCAGGGTGAGGGCAGGGCCAGGCCCAGGAGAGGTGCTGGTTTGGCAGCCCCCCTGCCCTGCCTGCTCCCGTGTCCCCGGCGGTGGCCGCGTGCCCTGCGTGGCAGCTGGCACGGTGCTGGCACGGAGGCGGCCGGGGCAGCTGCCGGCATCTCCGGAGACGGGGCTGCGCTGCCTCCGGGCTTTTATTTGTTTGGCTCGGTGGAAAAAAAACTAGGGCTGCAGTGAATAAATAAAAACAAACAGAAACGCGAAGGGACTGCCCGGCCAAAAATTTCTGTGCTGCATTTGAGGGAAAGGAAGGCTTGCAGGAGGAAGAAAACCACCTGGGCTTTCACTGGTTTAAAATGGAACGATTTCTGGCTCGAGCTGAGGTCTGAGGAGTGAAAGAAGGGCCTTTGCCACATTCAGACAAGAAGGAAGCAAATTTTTGAGTACAGAAAAAGCTGAACCCTGCCGCTTAGCACAGATCTGTGCATTAACAGCTTACAAGATTAAATATTGAGGGAACAGCTACTGAGGTACAGCAGCAGAAAGCTGCACATCTGATGTCTTAGGGCATTAGGGGAGACTTTAAGCTGGGATGGAAGACTGGGAACTGGATCAGCTGAGGCAGTGACACATGCTGCCATGCCCTGCTCCAGCAGTGGGGCTCTGGGAGGGCTTCTAGGTCAGACAAGGCATAATTTGATGAGGCTCCTTTTCTTTTTAGGGCTGCATTAGGGTATTAAATTATAGGACTGTATCTGCTTTCACTTAGAGTGAGGGAAAGTGCATTTACTGGCTGATATACTGGAGAGCTGACGTAGCAAAGGAATTTGGTAGTGTTCTCTGTTACTGTGCCTGTCCTGCTGGGTAAGAGCAGTGGCATGCAGCAGTTCAGTTTTAAGACATTTGATGCAGTGCCATATAGAGAGATACAACGAAAAAGAAAAATCATGGCCCTCAAAATACCCCAAGACCATCAAGCACTAAACAAATAAATGTGTGCCCCTGTTTAGAGCCAACTCCACTTGCAGCTGGGGAGTGTGTCTCATGTTCTGCAACCACTGGGACCCAGGCCTTTTGTGTAACTTTTGTTTGTGGATTTAAGGAGGCTGAGTCTTTTCCTGATGTACTTTTTAGCTGAGGTGAAATCAAAGGGCCAAAGAACCGGCATCAAGACTGGTGTTTGGAAAGGGTAAGAACATCTTGTTATCCTCAGTGGGGTGGTAAAGGTGTAGATCTGAAGTAGGACTGGCAACTGGAACTAACACTTAACGGGAGGTGGCTGTTTGGAAAGTTTAGAGTTAAAAATACCAAACAAAAAATCCACTGGGGTGAGAAGAGACTGAATAAGAGATTGTGGTGCAACATCATTGTCTCAGAAATAAGCCAGTGCTTTTCCTCACCTCGGTTTTAGAGAGGAATCAAAAGCACAAATGAAAGGCTGCGGTGCCGCTTTCAGAGGGGAGAATTCCTGCCTTCAGTTGTGATCCTGCCATTATGGAGAGATACCGGAACGATCGAGGGGGCTCAGCAGTGTGCAATTAGAGCAACAGTGGGATGGCAGGATGTGACAGTTGAGCAGATGAGATTGGAGATCATTTGTATGATCATGGGGAAAAAGAAGGAGATTAAATTGGGGTTGCTGTGAAAACGCTTTCCTATGAATTATATTCTTCAGGGGGGAAGAAGGCATATTCATGTTATTCATGAAACAGGAATTTGATGTGGCATTTGAAAAATCAGACTAGACAATAGAGGAAAAACGTCTTTGTTGGAATGTTTGGGCCTTGGAGGCGGCATTGGAGGTGTTGAGGGGAGGCTGAGCTGCTGTGCTGAGGAGAACGCAGTGCAGGAGGTGCAGAAGGTTTGTGCTACCTCTGTGTGACAGGGTGCTGTTTGATGACCTTACCAAGAAGGGGAGAAGCCTCTTTGTTTTCCTTTCAGAGGTGCTCAGCACCTCTCTGATTAATTTTAGCAGGGACTGTGAGTGCTGGAAGAGGGAGGATTTGTTGAGAGGGCTATAAAGTTTCTGAATTCTCTTGCCCCTGCACCGCTGCAGTCCCACCCAGCCCAGGGGCTGAGCCCTTTCAGCAGTGCTGTGGGTGCCTCTGCCTCCCACCTAGTGGGCATCTTGCCTCCTCATTTCCCTGAGATCCCTGTTCTGCCACCATCCAGCCGAGGCAGCATCACCTCTTTGATCTTAGGAGGACAGTTTTTCTCTGTGGAGCTGGCAGGGGTTGAATTACAGCAGTGTCTTAATAGAAGGCAGGGACCCAACCCATTAAATGTGCAAAAAACCCAACCCACTGATTAGCAAAAGTAGGCAGTTCATCCCAAAGGTGCCATGACCCTTCTGCTGGATAATTTTCCTGGTCTGTCCAAGTTGAATTACTGGCTCTGTAGCCAGACTCCTCCTCCTGGTGGTTCAGTGAGCAGAGCGAGCAGGTCACAGTGATGGGAGCTCCTTGTCGTAGTGTTCCCGGGTGCATCTCAAGCCTCCTGGCATCTCTTCAGCAAAGCCAAAACCCAGCTCTTAAAAACTGTTGCTGCATTTGCTATAATAGGAGCCACGGGAATGAGGCTTCTTTGGAGAAATGCAGTGCTTGATTATTAATTTCCTTAAGTTGTACCATAAATCCCTCATGTTTGAAGCATAGCAGGGTCTGGGAAATTATTGGAGCCTTTAACATGCTGGAAGGGTTTTTTATTCTTGTCTGAAAGATGTGCAAAAATCTGGTAACCTCCAAATGTCCCACTTGTATTTTGTTTCTTAGTTTGCAGAATGCCTTTCACCATAGCAACTAGGGTCTGATTTCCTCAAGCGCATGAATTTTCATGGATTTGTGGCAGGGGGGAACGGACCCAAAATCCTGAGCTAAAGCAAAGGTTTTACAGTGTGGCAGTGGCAGGAGCACTACTGGATTTGGCTTGTGAAGGAGGAGGGGACCCTGGAGGGACAGGATCTCAGCTGAACAAAGGCCTGCACCTGGCCCCAGACAATTCTATCTGCAAAAAAATGCAGCCTGACAGATTAATTTAGACTATTGCTGAATGTCACCCTCCCCACTGCTGCATCACCCTCTGGCAGCTGAGGTGGCTTTGCTCCAGTTTTATGAGGAGCTGAGGTTTCACAGGGCAGCAGTCAGAGAAGGATCGGCCGCTTCCACGTTCACAGAGCCAAAAACCTCGTACCCTTCCCACCCGTGGGGGTCAGAAGGGTGTTATGGGCAGCATGAAATGTGCTCCTCTTCTGTCTGCAGGTGAAAGCCAGCTGGGGAGAGGCAGGAATGTTGTGTGAGCAGGAGGGAGCGGAGCTCCGAATGGTCTGGAGAAATCAGGTGGAAACAAACAGGCTGCTGCAAACAAGGGCAGGTGGAGGAGGGAGCGGTGGCACCAGTGGCAGGGTGGAGAAGTGCCCGATACCAACCCCAGGGTTTGGGTTAGGAGGTGGTCTCTGGAAATAAAAGAAAGAGGCAAATGTCTGCAGAGTAAACCTCTGACTACGCTTGGCTGAAGGGTTCACCCAGTTCTGGGTACCGTGGGTGGGTGCAAAGAGCCCAGGGGGCAACAGTAAGATAATTGGAGGGGTAGAAAATGTCTACAAGCTGGGACTGGAAAGACTTAGAGTTGTTTTGAGTTAATAAAGGGAAGGAGGGCAGCATGTGAAGGTTCAAGTAGTGTATCCACTAGTATCCAGTAGTGGATACTTTGTCCTCCATGCTCTGATGGTAGAGCGATAAATAATGCACTTAAGTTGCAGCAAGAGAGCAGGAAAATCCTTGGAAAGGGAAGGATAATGAAGTACTGCTCTAGAGGAGCTGGGAAATGGGGATCCTGGTTGTTTTGAGGGAGCAGAGATGTTAGTCCAGGTTCTGCCACCAAGGAGCTCCTCCTCCCTAGGGGAAGGAGAGGACAGTGGAGCTGATGGCCTTCGCCGGTCCTTTCTTCAGCTTGTATGATTCCTACGTGGAATGCATGCAGAACACCCAGGAGTACATCTGTGAACGTACCAAGAGCTTCTTGGCATTTATGTGGCATTTACTTTGGCTCAGGAAAATAAAAATATGAAAAAGAAGCCTCCCATCACATGCCTTGGATCTTTCTCCCTGAACTCCGTGTGTGCTGCATCTTCTTACTTTGGTGGTACTTTTCCAGAGAGAGATTGTTATATTGTTATTGCTTCCCAAGGGATTTTCCAGTGTCACAGAGGAGATACTCCTGACTTGGGAGGTGAGACTTTTATGATCAAGATTTTGTCCCTCCTGAAGTCTGCAAGCTTTATTCTTCCCAAAGGAGATGAGGTGAAAGGGCCTCTGCTGCTGCCTTTTAAACCTGCCAGAGGCTGAAGGAAAAGGAGAGGGGAAGGGCTGTTCCTCGCGTTATCCCTGTGGAAGGACTGGATGCTATATTGGGGATGGAGAGACACTCCAGAGCCAGCTGCACACTTGCAGAACAGAACAATCTGCAGCTCTGTGGCTGGTGCTCCTGGTGATGGCCCCGGTGACATCTGGCCCTCCCTGTCCTTCCTAACCCTCCCTTCCATCCCTGGCACTCCGCAAGACATCTTCATCCTGTGACACCTGGGCAGGACTGGAAAATGTTGGATCCCCAGCCAGCAGTCCTTCAAAAAAAGCCACGAAAAGGAAGCAGTTGCTAATTTGGAGAGTAGGTTGGGAATGCCAGGAAGAGCCGCCTCGCTGGATGAGTGCCTGCCTACCTGCTTTTCCTACGCTCCTCGTGCGTTATTCCTGGCGAGCTCCCAAGCACAATTAAACCTCTGACAGATAATCAGTGGCGGAGTGGTGTCCAGGGTGAATAATACAGGAATCAGGTATTTCTTTTTTCGGCACCAAATTGTTTCAGAAAACACATTTTGAAAGTCAAAAATAGAAGGAAAAAGAATGTGTTCGTTGAACAAACTCCCCAGATCCTGACGTGGTGCCTGGTTGTGTCTCGTCTTCTGGGGGCCACCAGGGGCTTTGGTTTGGGGTTTGTCTGTTGTAGTTTTGGGGGAGTTTGGGTCACAAATGGAAGGGGGCTTGGTGCATTTTTTGGAGTGAGGAAGAAGGAGCTCTGCCAGCACATGCTGCAGCCTGGGAACTGGGGCAGCTGTGGAGGTAACAGCCTTCTGCAGAGGGCCTGGCAGGTCTGTGGGGGAGTGAGGCACGTTGAACAGGTAGGTGGGATCCAAAAAGCAGAGGACTGGAGGCTGTGGTTTGTGCAGCAAAGGAGGTTGATCAGAAGAGCTCTAAGGGATACAGTTTGCTGGAGTTCAGTGCGCTCTCTTAGAGTCCATCAGTGTTTCCGAGTGTTACTTGCACATTTCAAGATTTAATTTTTTAAAGATTTTTAATCCATCCGTGGTTCTTTGCCATTTCCTCTATCAATCCTTTTTGCCTGGTGCTGGTATCAGCTCTGTAACCCAGCAGTTTGCCAAGGAGTCAGCGCCTTCCTGCTGTGTCTGGCATGGGAACCGCAGTTGTGCTTTCGCCAGATGATTTGGAAGGGCAACTGTTCTCTGCTCTTCTCCAGTGTTTTCCGTCCCAAGCTGTGGATGTATTACAAGCATTAATTCAAATGTATCATCCCTTATGAGATGGAAAAATACCCAGGGGAGGGTGGGAGAGTCTGCAAACAAACGTGATTTGTTGCTCCGTGTTGAGGCACCTCTTCAGAAGCGCCGCTTAATTTTTCTCCCTGCTTGTCAGCGGGTGCCTGGGATTTTGTTTGTTCCTTCCCTTCCCCGAAGGGGACAACAGCACCGTAGCATGCTGATTTCCCACAGAAAGCAGCCTCCCATCCCTCCTGGCTTCCCGAGCCGTTCCTTCAGGGATGGGGACACGCTGGGATAGCGGCTGCCGCCGGCGGGTGAGCTGGGGAGTGTTGTCACTGAGTGCAGAGTAGATGAAGCTCTGAAGGCTGCGGCTGCTCCGAAGCTCCACTTTAATCTCCTGGTTGGAGCTCTCTGTGTGCTGCTGGACCCCCGTTCCCAGCGCTGGCTTGGCTGTCAGAAGTCATCTCCTGCACGTGTTCTCCCGTGGAGGCAGAGCCCGGTGGCACCCGGCGCGTTCCCATGCCTTCCTGGATGGGATCTTTGGGTGGATAAACGCCTTCAGCCCGGGCGAAGCGGAGGAGCAGGGATTGCTGGCATCCCGTCCTCAGCGTGGTCCGTGCAGCAGCAGTGACAGTGAGCTCATCCACAGCCGTGGGCTCCCGGAGCTGTCAGCCTCTTCCTTCCTGCCTCTCAGAAGTTCTTATTTCTGTGTTTGTTCCAGATACAGAAAACAGGACCCCCCTGAGCTCCCTGCCGAGAGCAGCCGGGTTTGTGAGGCGGATTGGTCACAGCCTAATGACATTACACGGCTCTGCTCGCCCACAGCGCCGGCCCACCGGGGACACTTCTGTGCTGTTGATCTGTAATAGCCCAGCCCTAAGGCACTGCTTCCTGCGGCTGGAGTTCACAGCAGAGCTCCCCACAGTCCGGGGTGGGGGGGGGGGCGTGGGGGGGTGCGTGTGGGGGGGGTGTGTGTGCTTAGATCCATTTTATCCCGTGGTAATGCTGCTCTTTGGTGGGAATTTTTGATTGCAAGGCAATTAACAAGAAGTCGTTGCTCCCTCGGTGTTTCTGAGCACCAACGCTCTCAGCAGAGCTGCTTGGACTTTTTATGAATTCAGGATGGGTCCTTTTTTTTTGGCTGACTACCGTAAACGACATAAGGCTTTAAAAACTGATCAATAATCCTGATGGTCGCAGCAAAATCCAGGCCAGGCTGCGTGAGTGCGAGCCAGAGATTACGTGAAGGAAGTTTTAAATACCTCTGCCTCCCTTCCCTTCCCTGGACTTTTGTCCTCCTGTTGCCCAGTGCTTCTCCAGCTGAATCCATTAATATTTCTCATGCTTGTTGAGCCCGTGACAGGTGATTTTAAAGCCCTGGTTTGTGTTGACATCTCTGCTCTTCATAACAGGAGCTGAAACGTGTTGCCGCTGTCCTTACGTGGTTTAGCACCATGATTTATTACTGTTGTTTCCAGGTTGGAACACAAAGGTGCTGTCTCACTCCCGGAGGATTGTCTGTGGGAAGCAGGCCCCCCCAGGAGGGCAACTTGACAAACACTCACACTTGGGAACAGGACATCATTTAGGTGCCTGTTTTAACTGCTTCACTGAGGAGTCCTTCTCCTTCGCTTTTGTGTCTACATTGCTTCGGCAAAACCTACTTTACAGGCTTTTAAAAGGGGGGGAAAAATGCGGAAAAGAGTCATCCTGGTTTTGATTTGTTGCTCTGCCTTTGATGAGAAGTTGTTGTGGTTTGGGGGCTGAAGTTTGTACAAGCAGTTTTGGCTCAGGTTTGCAAGGAGCGAGCGGTTTGATGTGTGATTCCATCTCTCCCAAAACAAGTCTTCAGCCTCTTGTCTTCCTTCAGAAAATGATTGTCTCGCCCCAAGGGAGCCCTGCTGTGTAATTTGTGGGTAATCGAGGGGAACGGACCTCAGAGGGAGAAGAGTTTCCAGCATCTGAATGGAATTGTCTTAAATGGGAGAAATTGGGGTATTAGAAATTACAGGTGTGCTGCTGGCTTTTCCTGGCTCAGGATAAATGACTTCGGGGAAGAAGTGGAGGTAAACTTGCTTTCTGGGAGCTACTGCAGGGCTGCCTGCCTTTCATCATTACCTGCACGGTCGTGTCCTTGGATCTGGCCCCCTGGAAGGGAGAGAGAGAGAGAGAGGGAGAGGGAGAGGGAGAGGGAGGAGCTATTGCTTGTGGTAGTTTACAGGCTGACCTGTGAAATATGGGTTATCCATCGACCAGTTCTCTCCCTCTCTTAGGGACTCATGGCTTTCAGGAAGGGCAGTGTGGCTGTAGCCTCTGCCATCCCCTGCAGATCCAGGGATGCTGCTGCCAGGAGGGTGCTGTGCCACTCTGCAGGCACCGGCTCTGTCCCCGTGGGAGACCCTGTGTCCTTCTAGGCATCCTCGCTGAGCCGCTCCTGAGCCTTTGGCTGTGGTTTGAAAGGCAGGGCACATCCCTGGCGTGTTTTCTTGGAGGTGCTGGGTCTGGGGTTAAAAGTTAACAATGCTCTTTCCTTATTCCATTCTAATTCAATTTGGGAAGGCAGCAGGGAGACAGAGGGCACTTAGTCCTCTAAGTGCTATTCCCTTGATGGGAGTTAGTAGCTGGTGCAGCATTCGTGGTGTTGATTTTGTAAGCTGACCTTTACCTCCATCAGGTTCATTCTCATTTGTAATACTTAAAGAAAAAAATCCCAACCTCTCATTTATTCTTTCGGCATCGAGGACGTAAATCCTTCGGCGTGTTTGGATTTGTAGAATTACTGTGCTTTTGCTGAGCCTTGTGTCCCACTCCAGTCAAATGACACAGCTTTTGGTGACTGCGATGGTGTTTCTCCTCCTCCTCTCTGCCTCCCTCCTGCCTGCTTCTGATCCACACCTGCTCATGCTCCCTGCAGCCTTCTCAGGGAAAGGTGGGTCCTTGGCAACCGTGGGAAGGGACAGGAAAGGGAGTTGGGCAGTCTTAGGGTTATCAGCCTTTGCTTCTGAAGTGCAACAACCTCCAGGTACCTTCTTTCCTGGTGCAGAATTAAAACTGCCATAAAATGCTTTTCCAGGAGGCATTTCATCAGCTGTGCCACAGGCCTCCTCCGAAACCGGAGCGTTTCCGTGGTGGCTGGGGAGAGGGGGGAGTTATAAATATCTTTCTCGGCTCTGCTTGGCTTCTCCCCAAGATAAGTAGAAGTGAAAGTCAAAAGTAGAGGCTTGGCCTTCTAAAATCCCCGGGGACCTGAGCACAGGATGCTTTTGTGACAGGAAGCCAATTCCTGGTGTTTCAGGGGCCTTGGGGGATGACGTTTGAGGGGCCTCCCTGCCCTCTGCCCAAGGCAGGTCCCTGTACAGTGATCTCCATGCCCGGTGGCTTCTGTGGTGGGGAGCCTCAGGGAGCACGGGAGCATCCGTGAGAAGCCAGCCTGAAACAAGAACAACAATAAAAAAAAAAGTCTGTGCTTGTCCTCTAAATCTTGTAGCATGTTTACTCTCAGAAAGTACAGCCACATTACCAAAAATCAATAGTTCCAGCAGCATCCTCCCTGGGAAACACACAGATGCTTGGACACGCGGGAGGTGGTGACTCTTATAAAAGCCAAGGGAATTACAGAGTGCTTTGGTACAAGGGCTCCTCTGCTGCACTTCTGGCAGTGCACAAATGGAGGGCCCTTGACCTGGGCAGTGTCTTCTGGGGCTTCCTGATCTTCCTTCTGCTCTCATGAGTCAGAGGCTGTGTGAGGCAAGAGGGGCTGCAGGCAACCAGGCAACCAGCAGCAGGACGAGAGGGCACGGTCTTAAGCTGTGCCAGAGGAGGTTTAGGTTGGATATTAGGAAGAAATTTTTTACAGAGAGAGTGATCAGACTTTGGGATGGGCTGCCCAGGGAGGGGGTGGAGTCACTGTCCCTGGAGGTGTTTAAGGACAGACTGGATGTGGCATCAGTGCCATGATTTGGGAACCACAGCGGGGTTGGATTGAGGGTTGGACTTGATGATCTCAGAGGTCTTTTCCAACCCAGCTGATTCCGTGATTCTGTGAAGGGTTTGTCTCATTAACTAATTTTTGCTTTGAAGTACAAGTGTTTTGTAATAAAAACAGGTTGTGGTGTACAGAGATAACATAAGCAAGTGTTTGAAAGGCTCTTCCTTTGGCTGTTCTGTGTAAAGGTTTGACTTTCAGAGCTGCTGATGGGTCCAGCACATCCCAGCATTTCATTTGTTTCCTTCACAGAATCACAAAATGGTTTGGGTTGGAAGGGACCTCAAATACCACCTCAGACCACGCCCTGCCATGGGCAGGGACACCTCCCACTGTCCCAGGTTGCTCCAAGCCCCGTCTAACCTGCCCTTGGACACTTCCAGGGATGGGGCAGCCACAGCTTCTCTGGGCAACCTGTGCCAGGGCCTCCCCACCCTCCCAAAGTAGAGTTTCTTCCTTATATATAATCTAAATCACCCTCTGTCTGTGTGCAGCTATTTCCCCCTGTCCTGTCACAACCATGCCCTCGTCCCAGAGTTCCCCTTTTAGGCACTGAAAGTGGCCTTTTCCAACCTGCAGCGAGCCCTGGAGAGCAGAAAGTCATCCTTCCTTCTGAGGTCAGCCAAAACAAAAAGAGAAAGGTGACCAACCCCTTTTTACTGCCATCTCTTATTAATGAGACATTTTATCCTGAGTCCTCCAACATGAGCGACGCAGGCTTTTGGGAACATAATTAATCTTTAATTGTATAAATCTTTAATTGTATAAAATGGAGTTTGTGTGGCTGTAGTCATTTCTCTTCTCCCTTTTCCTCCTCTCCCTGCTTGAGGTGCTTCCTTAGCACAACTCCTTTTCAGCAGGGTGCCCTCCCCTAGGGCAGTGACCCCCTGGAGCCACCACAGACAGTGTTCCTTGAAGCCACGCTGCTGCCGTGGGGTCTCTTGCTCTGCCCCCAAGATGGGCAGGGAATCACTTTCCCTAAGGCACTTTTGCTGTGTGGAGGAGTGGCAGCAAACCCAGGAATTGTCCTGACAGAAATCTAGCTGGTCTCCTTGTGGAAAAAAAAAAAAAAGGTTATTTGAAAAATAGAATACCCTTGGGAGAACCAACAAAAGAGCAGTTGTGCCCAAATCAGTGCCAGGCAGAGCCAAATGCCTCTTTGGAGGAGGTGAAGTGCAGCCTTTCAGATGCTAAGTAGGTATTTGGGATTTCAGTCATTCCCTGTATGGAGGAATTGATGCACCATTGGCTCCAGGAGGATTAAAGTGTTGGCTTTCCTTAGTGCCTTCTGTAATGGCAGGAAGGGCTGTGGGACTGTCTGAGCCCACACCTGCAGGGACAGATAGAACATTCAATAGGAGACAGATGGAATGGACACTCTGGAGATCTCCAAGGTGGGGAGATGTCACTGCTCAGGCCCTTGGTGACTCACAGTGCTCCGGTTAAGCAGAGTTTCAAAATTAGCATCTCCACTGAGAAGCTTTTCCTGAGGCACAGCCGATGTTTCCAGGTAGAGCAATTTCCTGCATCTTAATGGAGCGGGAGGAGCACTTTGCACTTGGACACGATGCCTTTCCAGCAATAATTTGGCGTAAGAAATTCTGATGTCATTTTTTTTGGTCTGCTTCATAGATTGGATTAATGGGCAGGGACACGCCCCCGGGTGCCGGAGTTGGCTTGCTTTCCTTAATTTGCACTCAAGGCTTTGCCGAACAAAGACGGATTTGTTGAACAAAGCGGGGTCAGTGCTGGGATGAGGAGCCTTGTGCCTCCGGCCTGCTCGTTTGAATTAGGACTGAGCTGTGACTGTTAAGTCGTACGTCCTGTGGCCTGGATTGGTGAAAACCTCCTGGCCTCAATCCTTGCTCCTGCAGAGCCTGCGACCTCGAGAGCCACCCGGGGGTGGTGGCCTCCGGGGCAGGGAACGGCCTCCCCCAGCTCCCTCAGTGGCAGTCAGCAGAGTGGGGGAGAGCTTGAGCAGCTGCTCATAAAAAGAGCAAGACAAAAAGAATTATACCACAGTCTTTAGGGGGAAAAATAATGTAAAAAATTGTTTCATTAACGGCAAAACAAATCTTTGAGTAGAGGCTTTTGGCAGGGCCAGCTCCTGAGGGAGAGCCTGGGCCACCTGGAGGCTCCGTTTTTCTGGGTGCCTCTCACATGGTTTTTCTGCTCTTTCAGCTCTTTGAGAACTTCTACTTCGGAGAGGTGCAGCTGGACTCGGTGCGCCTTTCCCAGAGGTTCTCCTCGGACACCTCTGGCTACTACGCCACGTCCGGGCAGCTGTCCTTCTCCTGAAGTGGCACCTCGGCTGGGGCGGGTCCTCCCTGCCCTCAGAGGCACGTGATTCCTTGCTGGAACGTTTTTAGGGGACAACAGTGTTGGATGGGAACCTGGGAACTCCAAGCAGAGGTGCCTCATGACTCCTCAAAAGCACGGGAGCCTGCAGGCATTTCCCTGTGGCTTTTCCTGACCGTGTTGCCCGCCCTCCCTTTGGGAGTTGCCTGGATCCTTCCTCCTCCTTTCCCTGTTCCTAACCAAAATGTCACAAAGTTGCCTGTTTGATGTCTGTTGCCTGTTTGTTTTCCAAGAAAACAACTAGAACTGTGTGGCTCTCGGGGCATCGCTGGCGTTTAAACGTGGCTTTATTTCAAAAGGAGGAAGTTTGTTCTTCAAATAAGTATTTAAAATCCAGGAGAGCTTCCCGGAGCACGATCTAACAATACTGAGGTCAGGAGTTGCTTGGATCTCCAGCAGCGTGATGCCTGTGTGATGTAGATCTCCAAAATAAATTAATTCCCTTCAAAAGCAAAGTGTTTATCTCCTGTTGCATGGGTTGTTTCTGTAATTAAACTATGACAATAAAAAAGCATTGATGGTAAAAGCTCTTTCCAGTGACCGTTTCGGAGCGTGTCAAAAAACATACGCCTTGTGGGTGGTTTCTCCATTAAAAGCAGCACCAGGCTCTTTGATTCCATTGTGAATCCTTCAGACATCTCAAGACGACTTTTCTTTTCCTGTAAATCTCCACATTTGGTAAAAATAGCGACGCAGGCTTTCAACTCGCCCGGGGATGAACCCTTTGAAAAATAGAAGGTGCTGCTGTTTGAGTGTTTTGTAACAAAACAGGTGCTGTTGCCCATTCCTAGTTGCTTCCACAGGTGTGGAATCACACTGCCATCGAGGTGGAGAGCATCTCAGCCAGGGGTAGGCCTGCTCCAGCAGCACCCACCTGTACCAGTGATCATTTTTTAGAGGACTTCATCCCATTTCCTCCCTCCAGAGCAAGCCGGCTGTGTGGCCGTGCACAACCAGCACTGGGAGGCAGTTGGGATTTGGGATGGCTTTCCTTTTTCCCCCCAAGCCATTGCTGTTTGTGTTTCCAAGACCAAGCTGCCTGTGTCCTTTCCAGCCTGCCTGCCAGGAAATCCAATCATCTGTGCTTTTGCGGGGTGCCCTTGGTTGCACCCAATTACAACCATCGGGCTTTTTATCTCCTTTTCCTTGGAGCTGAGCGCCTTTGTGCTCTCCAAAAGCCGCCTTCCCAGACATTCCCTCAGCACCAGCACTCCCAGCCCAATGCAGGGAGGTGCTGAGAACACTTCACACTGGTTGCTGTCATCGCCAGCCTGAAGAGGTGCTTGGAAAATCTCATTGGAGCCGACCTGGGATCTGCTCTCACAGCCACCAGGAAAGGGGTGATGCACCTCGGGAAGCTTCTGCCTGGTGGGATTTTAACAATTTACAAAGAAGTTGAGGCAAACGTGGATTTTCAATACAGAAGGGCCAACTGAAGCGTGTTCCTCCTCTTCCCGCTTGTGTAAATGTGTTTTAATGACAATTATTCCAGCAAAATGTGTATGCGCTTAAAAATTGACACCTCACCCCATCCCCTTGGAGGACATTAAAGTTTCCCTCCATCCTGAGGGTCCTGTCAGGAAGAAAAGCTGGATGTGTGCTGGGACATGCCCAGCTGCAGCTGTGAAGGAGCTGCAGCCGGTGTGAGTTGTCACTTGTTGCCTACCCTGCTTTGCTCCTGCTGAGAGGGGGGAAAATCCAAAAGCAAAACTTTGGGATAGGGGTGAGAGTCTTCCCCAGAGCCCCAAAATGCCATGCTGGGATGGCCGAGGGATGGGGATCACAGGGAGGGGGGTTGGAGGATGGGGGACACGAGGTGAGGACATGGCAGGGATAGAGGATAAAGGATGGGCACATAGCTGGGATGCAATAGGGACTGGGAAAGCAGGATGAGGAATACAGGATGGAGATGTGGAAGGGATGTGGGATGGGGACATGGCAAGGACCAGGGATGCAGGATGAAGGATGCAGGATGGAGGATGCAGAATGGAGACGTGGTAGGGATGCAGGAGGGGAACATGGCAGGGACCGGGGATGTGGGATGAGCAGAGCGGGACGGGGGTGTGGCAGGGGATGCAGGATGTGGGATGGAGAGTAGGTAGGGACCAGGGATGCAGGATGCAGAATGGAGATGGGATGGGACATGCAGGGTAGGGACATGGTAGGGATCAGGGATGAGTGGTGGAGGATGGTGGTGTGGCAGGTGTTGCAGGATGCAAGATGCAGGATGGGGACTGGTGAGGGACCAGGGATACAGGGTGGAGATGTGACAGGGAGGGGTAATGCAGGATGCGGGACAGGGGTGTGGCAGAATGCAGGATGGGGGATGCAGGATGAGGACACGGCAGGTACTGGGAATCGTGATGAGGGGTGCAGGAAGGGGATTTGACAAGGGATGCAGGATGGGGCATGTGGGGTGGAGGGTGAGGCAGGGGATGCAGCGTGGGGGTTATGGGACGGGCACGCTGCAGGGACCAGCCATGCGGGACGAGGACTTCGGGAAGGGGGTGTGGCAGGGGACGCGGGATGCAGGGTGGGGGACGCGGGATGCAGGGTGGGGGACGCGGGACGGGGACTGGGTAGGGACCAGCGAGGCGGGACGAGGACGGGGCAGGGCCGGGGGTGCGGGGCGGGGAGCGGAGCGCTGTGTCCGTGCCGTGCGGTGCCGGCGGCTCCCCCGCCGCGGTGCCGGCGCGCAGGTGCGGCGGGCGCGGCGGAGGCCCCGCCCCGGCCCTCCCGCCGGTGCCGCCCGGTGCCGCCCCGCGGCCGCACTCGCCGCCGGCGCCTCCCCGTGCGCACCGCACCGCTCCGCACCGCGCCCGCTCCCCCCGGCGCTGCGGCAGCATGCGGGGCTGCGGCGGGCGCCGTGCCCTGCTGGCCCTGCTGGCCCTGCTCCTGCCCGCCGCCGCCGCCGGCCCCGGGCCCGCCGCCGGCCCCGCCACCGGCCCCGGGCCCGCCGCGGCGGGGGAGAGCCCCGGCAATTTCATGGAGGACGAGCAGTGGCTCTCCTCCATCTCCCAGTACGGCGGCAGGATCAAGCACTGGAACCGCTTCCGAGACGTGAGTCCGCGCCGGCGGCAGGGCGGGGGGTCGGGACGCGCCGCCGGGCACCGGGAGCCCCCTCCCCGCACTCCCCGCCCCGCCGCTGCGGCTGCCGCAGCGCGACCCTCCCCGGCCCCGGCCCCGGCCCCTTCGTGGGCGGCCGGGGATGCTCGGCGCTGTCCGCACCCCGCCGCGGCCGTGGGCGGCTACCGGCCCCGGTACCCGGGGGATGCTCCACGGCCCCGGTGCCAGGGGGATGCTTCCCGGCTCCGGCGGCGCCGACGCCTCCCTGCCCATAGCCAGAGCTGCGTGGCTGATGCCAAGGCCACCGTGGCCAGGGCTTGATGCCAAAGCGACTCTTTCCGGGGAGCGGGGGGTGCTGTCCCCTGCAGCCTCTCCCCGTGCCCCACACCGAGGTGCAGGCAGGCCCCGCCTGCCCTTTGCGGGCAGCACGAGGGGGGCTGCACCGTGGCCTCAGCCCCTCGGTGACAGCTCAGCCCGGGTCAGGACACGGGCATCCTCCCGGAGTCCCGCTCCCCCAACCCCGCGGGGTGTCCCCCGCGCCCCTCGGGGTGTCCCCCGCGCCCCTCGGGGTGCCGCAGCCGGGCCGGCCCTCCCTCCGCGGAGTGGTGATCCCTGGGGATGGGGGGGTCGCGAGGCAGCGAGGATGAGGATGAGGATGAGGATGCATGCACTGCCGGAGGAGCGCGGGCACACCTGACACACCGGGCTCAGCATCCTGTCACCCTTCGGTGTTACGCAGCCCTTGCTGAGCAGCCTCAACGGCGTTTAATTTTATGGGGCAATCGGGGGGGTTTCGCGGGCTCGTTTTTCACCCCCCAGCCTCTGTCCCCCGGCGAGGGGACGTGGTGCTGCAGCCCCATCGGGGTGGGGCAGGGCACCTGCAGCAGCCGAGTGGGGACGGGGCACACCCCGAGCCGCCTCCCCACCCCGAGCCAGCCCCTCCGGTCTTTGTTCAGATGCGCACTCGGGTTCACCTTGGCAGCAAGGATGCGATGGATGGATGGATGGCAGCAAGGGAGAGGTGCCCAGTGCAGGGCAGGGAGCACCACCCCCCAGACAAACCAGTTTAGGGGGGCAGAGCACGGATGAGAGTGCAAGGGATGGGGTAAACGCCCCACTGGAGACCCCTGCCAGCAACACACCCTCTGGCCAAGGCCAGTGCTGGGCACCTGGGACCCCGGATGGCTGCGGGTGCTCGAGGGGAGCACGTGTGGATGTGCCCCCATGGAAATGAGCATCCCCGGCGGGGCTCGAGGCCAAGGGACCCCCATCTGTGGGTGCTGGCAGCACACGTGGGGCCCACCCGGCTGCGCCAGGGCTGCCAAGCTGGGGGGGCTTCAGCCCTTCCAGCGGTTCGCGTGGATTAATAAGAAAATCCATGGATTTGTGGGGGTTTCTGCTGAGCAGCACCGATGTGGGGAAGCACGGGGAGGAGGAGGAGGAGGCCAGCGGCCGTGGCGAGACCCGCGCCGCAGGAGCTGCCGGGCGCCGCAGTGTTACTAATCACGGCACGGGAACGCGGGATCGATTGCGGTGCGAACACCGCCGCGCCGGAGAGACACATCCCCTCCGGATCTGCCTCCCGTGCCCCTGCTTCCAGCTGCCATCCCTGCCCCGCTCGCCCTCTCCCGGGCGGCAGCGATGCTCCCACCCTACCACAAAGCCCACCCCGGAGCATCCCGCGGGGCGGGTGACGCCGCTGCCGGGAGGGTTTGAGTCCCCGCTGCTCCCTCCCACCCCCGGGATGCCTTCGGGGTCCCGGGAGAGCAGCTCTCCCAGGAGAGTGACATCCATCTTGGCCCGCTCCTTCTGGGCTCGCTATTGAAAATCCAGGGTGGCAGCACCACGGGAATCCTGTCAGGGCCTCTCTCTGCACTTCGAAGGGCTTCCTCCACCCGATGCCTTTTTCATCCCTGTTCCTTGCCTTTCCCGGCTGGCTGATGGGGAAAGGCTTTATCCTCTGTGAAGGCTCTCCAGGATTACAGGTCTGGAGCCAGAGATGAGGGAGAACATTGGTGGTCGGTGCCAGTGATCTCCAGGGCCTCTGACGAGGGCTGTGGGCACCGGCAGGTCGGGGTGGCCCGCTGGCACAGGGGGCCGGTCCCTGTGGGCTGGGGCCGGGAGGAGGAGCTTTGGGCTGCCCCGGGGCTGACGGAGAGCATTCCCCCTCTCTCTTTCTCTTTTCTCGGTACCGGCCGGGCTGTCTCGCTGCTGCGCTGCCAGGAGGTGGAGGTGAGCCTCGAGGGGGTGGCACCCCGCTTTCTGTGGGGGGAGAGGCTGGTCCCCAGCCCTGCTCACTGCCCTCCTGGTGTGGAGGTACCCGAGGGGAGTGTGCAGGGGGAACGTCGCAGGGTTGGTGGCCCCGAGCGGGGAGGTGGCACGCCTGGCCCAGTGTCACCTCTCCTGCCACCTGCACTCATCCAGGCTCTACCCAATTTGCAGGATGACTACATCAAGAGCTGGGAAGACAACCAGCCCGGGGACGAAGGTACCACCGGGATGGGTTTAGGATGGGGCACAGTGGGCTCAGTGCCAGCCAGTATGGTGGGAGGTGGGGGGGTGTAACATTTTCTGCCTGCACTCCTGGGGATTTTCCCTTCCGGCCGGGAGTGGTGGCAGGGCCTGTGTGTGCCAGAAAGCAGCAGCTGGTGCTGGGGTGGCTGCCCAGCTGTGGCCTGAATGGTGCTTTGTGCCGGGCCGGCTCGTGGCCAGCGCTGCTGGGGCTCCCCGGGGGAGAACCTGCCTGCCCCTCCGCCTGCCCCGACCCCTCTCTGCCCCCGCAGCCCTGGACACCACGAAGGACCCCTGCCAGAAGGTGAAGTGCAGCCGGCACAAGGTGTGTGTGGCACAGGGCTACCAGCGCGCCATGTGCATCAGCCGCAAGAAGCTGGAGCACAGGTAGGAGGTTGGGGGGGGCTGGAGCTGAGCCGGTGGTGGGAGAGTGGGGAGGCCGAGGTGGGGGCTCGGCACCACCCCCCCTGTGCCTCCCTTACCCTGAGCAGGATCAAGCCGCTGGGCCCCAAGGCGCACGGGGGCTGCAAGCCCTGCCATGCCGCCCCGCTGGCCGCAGTCTGCGGCTCCGACGGCCACACCTACAGCTCGGCGGTAAGGACGGTGGCACCGCCGCGGGGAGGGGGATGCTGTGCCCCGTGTCCCCCCACTGACATCCCGCTGCCGCCCCGCAGTGCAAGCTGGAGCAGCAGGCGTGCCTGGCCAGCAAGCAGCTGACGGTGCGCTGCGAGGGGCAGTGCCCCTGCCCGACCCCGCACGGTCCCACTGGCGACGGAAAGCAAGGTGAGCGGGATGGAGGGGCACCCAGACCTCTCCCCAAGCTCTGCCCGGCCTGACGCTGCCTCCCTGGGACCCCCAGACTTGTGCACCGGGCAGGATCTGGCCGACCTGGGCGACCGCCTGCGTGACTGGTTCCAGCTCCTGCGGGAGAACGCCAAGCAGAACGGCTCCGGCGGGCTCCCCGCCAGCCCCGCCACCGGTACGTGTCCCTGCCACCTGCCCCGTGGGGAGGGCACGTGGGGGGCTCTCCCCCGCGGGTAGCCGGGCAGCCACGGGGCTCATCCCGCCCTGCAGCGCTGGAGAGGAGCGTGGCAGCCACCTGCAAGGAGGCGGTGGGGTGGATGTTCGCCCGGCTGGACACGAGCGGGGACATGTTCCTGGAGGCGGCCGAGCTGGGCGCCATCAACCTGGACAAGTACGAGGTTTGCATCCGCGCCTTCTTCAACTCCTGCGACACCTCCAGGGACGGCCGAGTCTCCGCGCCAGAGTGGTGCTTCTGCTTCTGGAGGGAAAGTGCGTCACCCCAGGGCAGGGGGGAGGCGGCAGGGGGGGGTGTTCTGCTGTGGGAGTGGGGGGCTGTGCCATGGGGGATGCACGCCCTGGAATCTGTGCCCTGGGGTTGGGGTTAGTGGAGCAGAGGATGTACATCATGGGGCCATGGGGAATCTGTGCTGTGGGGTTAGGGGTAATGTACATCATGGGGTCATGGGGATTCTGTGCTGTGGGGTTAGGGGTAATGTACATCATGGGGTCATGGGTAATCCATTTTGTGGGATTGGGGGACAATGTACATCATGGGGTCAGGGGGAATCCATGCTGTGGGATTGGGGGACAATGTACATCATGGGGCCATGGGGAATCCATGCTGTGGGACTGGGGTTGGAATGGGGGGAATGTACAACACAGGGTCATGGGGAATGCATTTGTGGGATTGGGGGACAATGTACATCGTGGGGTCAGGGGGAATCCATGCTGTGGGGTTGGGGTGTGTGTGGGATGTTTGCCTTGGGGGGGAGGTACACCACAGGGTCTGGGGGGGTTGCAAACCATGAGGGGGATGCATCCCATGGGATTGGGGTATGCATGCCACGGAATCCCTGCTGTGGGATTGGGTTTAGTGCAGCAGGGGATGTACATAATGGGGTTCTGGGGGATCCATGCTGTGGGTTTGGGGTCGCGGGGTGATGTACAGCATGGGGTCATGGGGAATCCATTTTGTGGGATTGGGGTTGGGGGGGATGTACATCATGGAGTCCTGGAGAATCCATGCTGTGGGGTTGGGATTTGTGTGGGATGTTTGCCATGGGGAGAGGTACCCCATGGGGTCTAAGGGGGTTGCAAACCATGGGGGGGATGCATCCCATGGGATTTGGGGGGATGCATGCTGTGGGGGCATGGAGAATGCATGCTGTGGGGTCAGGGGGCAGTTACACAGTGAGGGGGGCATAAGGGGTGTGTGCACACTGTGGGTCACGGGGAAGCACATCACGGGTTAAGGGGCGATCCACACCGTGGGGGATGCATGCTGTGGGGTCTGGGGGGGATATAATCTATAGGTTGGCAGGGATACACGTCATGGGGATGCACAGAGTGGAGCTGGACACACACCCACCACGGGAAATGCACACTGTGGGTCTGGGGGCATGCAGTACACGGGTTGGGGGGATGCACACTACAGAGCTGGGGGGGATGCACATCATGGGGACAAATGCTGTGGGTTTGGGGGGTGCACACCCACCCTAAGAGTGGTGTGTGGGGGTGCTGCAGAGCCGCCCTGCCTCCGGGAGCTGGAGAAGATTCAGATCCAAGAAGCCACCAAAAAAAAGCCGGGTGAGTGGGGCGTCCCAGGGCCCTCTTCCCCAGCAGTGCCGGGCTGGGACGAGGACAGGGAGCTCCTTGGGGGGGCTCTGGCACTGCACTGTGTTTGGGGGGTGGGGGGCCCTTGCTCTCTGCAGGCACCTTCATCCCCAGCTGCGATGAGGACGGGTACTACCGGCGGGCGCAGTGCGAGCCGGGCGGTGGCGAGTGCTGGTGCGTGGACCAGCACGGGGCCGAGCTGACGGGCACCCGCGGCCACGGCAGCCCCGACTGCGGTGAGAGCTGGGGGGAGCCCCCGCCCGGGGACGGGGCTGCAGCCCCGGGAACCCCCCCATGAGCCTCTGTCCCTCGCCTTCCTCCTTCCCCAGATGAGGCGACGGGGTTTTCGGGCGACTTCGGGAGCAGCGTGGGCTGGGAGGACGAGGAGGAGAAGGAGCCAGAGGAGGCGGGCGAGGAAGGCGAGGAAGAGGAGGGCGAAGCGGGCGAGGGTGACGACGGCGGCTACATCTGGTAGAGGAGCAGGAGAGCCCGGTGGGCGGCACGGCCGGGAGGCAGCCCCCCAGCTGGGGGTCCCTGTGACCCCCCCGCTGCCGGCGTGGCGAGGGGTGGGTGCGTCTCCCCCCGGCCCCGTGCGGGACGGGGTGTCGGGGTGCTCGCCCAGGGAGGGGGTGAGCGGGGCGGGGGGGGGGCCGCGCTTGTGCGAATTTGAGCTTTTTTTTTTTGGGTAGAGCCTTGTAGGCCTAGTGTGCTGCTGCGTGGTCTTCAACCGGGCAAACGGCGCTAATAAAAGTGGGAAAAAAGGAAAAAAACCCAACCAACAACAAAAAAAAACCCCTATAGAGAAGCTTCCCCCCCCGCCCCTCCCTCCCTGCATCCCCCTCCATGTTGTGCTTGCGTGGCTGCCCCGGCCCCCGGCGTTGTGTAGCGGCTGTGAAATAAATACCCCGTGCTGTGTCAAACACTCGCCCACCCTGTTCCTCCCCCGCCACCCCCCGGCACTGCAGGGGGTCCTGGGGAGGTGGCGGTGGTGACAGTGTGCCCTCCCTGTGACAGTGTGCCCTCCCTGCCCCGTGAGGGGGCACTGCTGGGGTGGAGGAGTGGGTAGGGGTGGGAGGGACCCCCTCCCAAGTGCCCTGTGTTTGGTCCCTGCACTCTGCTGACATGGTGCTGGAACTGACGTCCCTCCCCGGGGATGTGTCCCCACCCCAGCTCCTGACTCTCAGGGACCCCAAGGATTTGCCCCTGTTTACAGTTCCTGACCCTCTTCAGGACCCCAGGCCTCAAAATAACCCCCTCCCCACTCCCACAGGGTTCTGAGCCACAGCAGGACTCAGATCTGCCCTCGTCATCCTGGACCCCAACCCTAAGCTTGACCCAGTCCTCTACCCCTGACCCAGAATATCCCTTGCAGGACCTGTTCCTCCCCCAGTCCAACCCACATCCCAGCCCAGACCTCCACCACTGCCCCCCACAGCTGCTCAGCACCACGGGACACCAGGGCCTCAACTCACAGCATTTATGGCTCCGGGAAGAAACTAAAACAATACAAACCCCAAATCTCCCCAACTTGGGCCTGTCAGCAGCTGGCAAAGGCACTGTGTGGTGTCCCCTGCCCCAGAGTGCCCACCCTCCACCGGCTCCGCGGGGTCCAGGCGCTCGGGCCCCACACTGAACAGGGGCCATGGCAGCTCCATCCCTGGCACCTTGCTCCTGGTACCTCAGTCCACAGCACAAGCCGCCTGGGATGGGGGGTCAGAGCTTGCTGGGGGGTCCTGGCTGCTGCTGGAGCCTCCAGGCCGCCCGCACCCCCTGTGCCGCGCGGTTGAGCCCGGCGAAGGCGCCGGGGTCGCGGGTGCGGCGGTACCGCACCACGAGGGGCTGCAGGACCGTGATGGGGATGCAGAAGTTGAGGTGGGGGTACGTGGTCCCCACACCGTTGTCCCGGGTGTTGCTGGCCACGATCCCTGGCAAGGAGAGGAGCGATGCCCACGTCACCGGGTGTGGCCGGGGGGCAGCCACGGGACTTCCCTCCCCACTGCACCCCCGGCTCACCCATGAGGCACCCGCTGCGGGAGGAGATGAGGGGGCCGCCGCTGGAGCCCCCGTGCACGGCGCAGGTGGTCTGCAGCATGACAGGGTGCCCCTCCACTGCCACCACGGCCGAGAGGATCCCCGCTGTCACCGAGGGGCCACACGCCCGCCCCAGTGCCCCAAAGCCCACCACGCTCACCTCTTCTCCTGGGGGGGAAAAAGGGGGAGGCAAGAGGTGGGTGCACAGTTATGTGTCCCCCTCCATCCTAACACCCCGTGTCCCCTCGTTGTTTACCTGGGAAGAAGGTGTCTGCAGGACACGGGGGGAGGAAGCCTGGCACGCTCTCCTCCAGCTCCACCACCGCCACGTCAAAAGGGGACGACTCCTCGGTGGCAAACACCACGCGTCCCCTGAGGACTGCGGCATCCCTGAGGACACGGCAGACGAGATGTCATAGGGGGAGACTCGCGGGGCGGGGGAGGACGAGGTGTGGGACACGCGGCCGCACTCACCGTCCAGGGCCAGCTGCGGGCGTCACACGGAGCGGGGTTCTGGCCTCCACCACGTGCCGGCAGGTGAGGAGCATCCTCGGCGCCAGCAGCACCCCGGAGCCCCACGTCGCCCCGCACTCCACCAGCGCCGTCCAGCCCAGCGGGTCCCGCCCGCTGCCCGCCGGCACCGCAGCCACCCAGGCGGGCACGGGCGGCACCGCGACCCCGGCCTCGCCCAGCACGGCGGCGCTGCTGCGCAGGATGGCGGCGAGCGAGCAGAGCAGCGTGAGCCCGACCCACTCGGCGCCCTTCCAGCACAGGGACGCGGCGATCACGGCCACCACGCGCGGCCCGCCGGGCGCGGGCACGAAGGCGGCGCCGCCCTCGGTGCCGGGCAGGCAGCGCGCGTCCGTGAGCACCAGCGCGTTCTCCTCGCCCGCCAGGTTGCTGACCACCCCCCGGCTCAGCGTGTTCAGGAACAGCTCGGGGCACGCGTCTCCGAAGGGGGTCCCGCAGGCCAGCAGCGCCTGCCCCTTCCGCAGGCAGCCCGCGCTGCCCCGCGCCGCCCACCCGCCCGCGGGCTCGTCCAGCGCGGGCACCCGCAGCCAGGCGAACCAGGGCAGCGCCCGCGGGTCCGCCCCGGCCTCCTCCTCCTCCTCCTCCTGCCCTGCCGCGAACCGCCACCGCTCGGCCCGCCCGAAGCCGCGCTCCAGCGCCCTCCGGAAGGGCGCGCAGGGCACCAGCGCCAGCAAACGCGCCCCGATCTCCCGCGGCGGGCCGTGCTCCCCGCGCAGCAGCACTCGGGGCCGCGGGACCGGCCGCAGCGCCCCGGGCGGCAGCGCCGCGGGGCTCTCCCAGGCGGCGGGGCCGGAGCGCAGGAACGGCGTGAAGGGGGCGGCGGGGCAGAGCACGAGCGCGGGCCGGCGGCTCAGCACCACCCCGCTGCAGCCCCCGCCCGCGCCCCCCGGCGCTCCCCGCACCCGCACGGCGCAGCACGGCGGGGCCGCCGCCATCCCGGGCACCCCGGGCACCGCCCCCGGCACCGCCCCCCGCGCCCATTGGCCCCCGCCCCGCTCCGCGCCCTCCCCATTGGCGCGCACGTGGCGGACACGCCCCCCAGGAACCCGCCAGGGGGGTGGGACCCCCGGCCCGCGGCTGACACCGGGACCCCGGGATCCAGGGACCCCGGGATCCAGGGACCCCGGGATCCAGGGACACCGGGATCCTGGGACACCGGGATCCTGGGACACCGGGATCCAGGGACATCGGGATCCAGGGACACCCACGTCCAGGCTTGCTCTCCACCTTCCCAAGGGCAGCATCTCCTCTGGGGGCTCACCCACAGCACAACGAGCATCAAACCTCCACTTCCACCACCAGCAGAGGTACCAGGACTGGCAGAACCACCCCAGGAGAGTCACAGTCCCCCCAGACTCCAGGAGCCGGAGCTGAAGCTCCCCCACAGCTCCTTCCTGGTGGTCTGGGCCTCAGCGAGGGGTTGTTACAGCAGAGCAAAGCCCCTGCGAGCCACCAGCCAGAGGTGACTCACCCATTCTGCCTCAGTTTCCCTCACTGGCTGCACCATGGAGGTCACAGAATATATAGAACAAATAGAACAAATAGAGGATGATCAGGACAGTATCTACATTGGATATCACACTGATGGAAGCCTATTCTACCTAAGGTGGCTGAAGGCCCACACTAAGACCTTAAATCATCTTGTCCAGGAGCTGCTTTAGGCTGATGATGCAGAAGCAGCTCTGCAGCGTTTAACATCCTGCTTTGTGGACGCTGCTGAGCTCTTTGGGCTGGAAGTCAGCTTAAAGAAGACAGAAGTTCTCCATCAACCTGCACCTCAGGACATCTTCCATCCTCCCCATATCACCATTGGCCAATTAGAGCTCAAATCAGTCCAGCAGTTTAATTACCTGGGCAGCCTCATCTCCTCGGACGGTGAGACTGACGGGGAGACAGACAACAGGTTAGCAAAGGCATGGAGAGCTTTTGGAAAACTCCATAAAAGAGTTTGGTGAAACAAACACCTGAAAAGTACCAAGATCAGTGTTTACAGAGCCATAGTGCTGTCTGTCTCATACAGATCTGAATCATGGGTCATTTATTGCCACCACCTGCGACTCCCAGAACGCTTCCATCAACGCTGCCTCCACGCAATCCTAAACATCCACTGGTCACATTATGTGACCCATCCATCTGTTCTAGAACAGGCACAGCCACAAGCATTGAGGCCATGTTGCTGAGAACACAGCTGTGCTGGGCAGGGCACGTCTCCAGGATGAAGGACCAACCACTGCCTCCCTAAGATCGTGCTCTATGGTGAACTTGCCTCCGGCTGCTGCATGAGAGGAGCCCCGAAGGGGAGATAGAAGGACTCCCTGAAACAACATCTGAGCCTTGGCCACATTGATCAACAGAACCGGTCTACTCTGGCCTCCAACTGGGAGGTCTGGAGACACACCATCTATAACACTGCTGACGCCTTTGGGAACGCACACAGGATCACTCTCGAGCAGAAAAGGCAACGCAGAAAGAACCGTGTCCTGCAGAATGTACCACCTAAGGAGTCTTTCTGCTGTGCCTTTTGCAACCAGAAGTGTCTATCTCGTATTTGCCTCTTTAGCCACCAGCGTGTTTGTAACAAACGTGGGTAGAGCCCTTCCCAAATCTTCGTTCGTGAAGCCCGGCCATGATGATGATGATAACAAACAGAATACTCTGAGTTGGAAGGGACCCACAGGGATCACTGAGTACAGACTCCTGGCCCTGTAGAGGATATGCCAAGAATCCTGCTGTTTTCCTGAAAGCGTTGTCCAAACCCTTCTGGAACTCTGTGGCAGCTGTTCTGACGGCCACAGCGCGGCCCAGCCAGTGCCAGGCCAGACTGAGGCTCCTGCCCCCTGAGAGGAGAAAGACACGTCTTTATTGAACTGAAAATGAGTGCCAGACAGTAATGAAACTTCAGACAAAAGAAGTCCATTGAGAGTATAAAAGAAACCGGTTTAGTCTACATTAATAACTTCATGATATGCAAATGTCAAACACGTCCATGCTACAACAACCAAAACAGCTTTGTGGTTCTCACTGCGATGGCGCAGCCAGAGGACCCGACGCCCTCGATGGGAGAGTCTGGCCTGAGGTGGAACCAGGCAGCCCCTTCCCACTGTCAGCGAGTGCCGGACACCACCCCCCAAACCTGCACCAGGTGCTCCTCTCCAACTAGGAAAAACAAAAAAAAAAAATATCCCTGTAAACTAAAGAAGCTGGGATTGCACACCTCAGTCCCAACGGCACGTCGTTGTCGGTCAGCGTGACACAGCACAGCCACCCTACAGCTCAGTTAAGCCCAAATGCTATGTTTATTGAGGACTTCTAATATCGTGATACCTTGGTTCAGTAATTCGTGAAATACCTAAATATCGTTAAATATATTTTTAAAAAACCCTAAACCAGACTCTGGACTAAACAAGATGAACGTTAAACTAAAAAGTTAGGAGGGACGCCGTTTACATTAACACTTTCTTTAAAAAATATAATTGCTTTTTCCATTTCGGTTTTTTTTCTTTTTTTTTTTTTTTTGAAGTCAATTAAACCACAGTGGTGAGACGTGCTCTCTTTTTCAGCTGTTACAGAGCAGCGTGCAGAGTTTTGACTTCCCAGACTGGAGCAGCCCCGCTGCCACTGAGCCGACAGGGACAACTCCTGCGGAACGGCGCTGCCTCCCCGCCGCGTGGAAAAGAGTGGTGTCACCACTGTGCCGTAAGGGCAGCCGGAAAACCAGGAGTCTCTTGGTCAATGTGGTTGGAAAGCCTCCCGTGTTCTAATAGAAAAGTCCATAGCAAGCTGTGAACAGGATCAGTCCAGAGGAGCGGGACTCTCGTGTCAGTCAATGTACTGCGATAGCCAGCGGAAGCCCTCGCCGTAGCCTTGCCTCTTGAGCACACTGCACATGAACACCTCCATGGGGCGCGCGTTCAGGTCCTTCAGGGGCACGTTTCCCTAGGGAAATCCAAACAGGAGTCAGAGCTGCACCCCTGAAGCCCTCAGGGAAGCGCCCAGCGAGCCACCACCACCTAGGGACACCCCTCTCACAGCCCCCCGTGTTTTGTACAGTTCTGGCAGTTTCAAAACCTGCCCGAGGGCATCGGCATCGTCCAGTCGTGGAATGGTTTGGGACAGAAGGGATCTTAAAAAACACCTTGGTGCACCTCCCTACCACGGGCAGGGACACCTCCCACCAGCCCAGGTTGCTCCAAGCCCCGTCCAACCTGGCCTTGGACACTTCCAGGGATCCAGGGGCAGCCACAGCTTCTCTGGGCAACCTGTGCCAGGGCCTCCCCACCCTCACAGGGAACAATTCCTTCCCACTATCCCATCTAACCCTGCCCTCTGGCAGGGGGAAGCCATTCCCTCTTGTCCTGTCACTCCAGGCTCTTGGAAACAGTCTGCCTCCATGTTTCTTGTAGGCCCCCTTCAGGCACTGGAAGGAACCACCATCATTATTATTGATTCACCTTGGCCAATCCCGTGGACAAACTGTCAGTGAGAGCTGAATTAGTTTCTGGACGGAGCCTCTCTTCGAAAGGGAACAGGTGAGCCCTCCCCTCCTGATCCAAGGCCTGGATGCCTCCCTACCTTTCCCGTGGTCTGTCCATAGAGCCCAAAGATCTCCCGCAGTTTCTCCTCGCTGATGGCCTCGGGTCTGTCGATTTTGTTACCCAGGATAAGGATTGGCACGTTGGATATTGTCTCGTCTGTCATTAGGGCCTGCGGGCAAGAGGGAGAGAGAGTTCAGCAGAGGTAGTAAAAAAGAGCTGCTGTTGGAAGAAAATGATTTTGTTTAAGCTCTGTGACCAACAAGGGCTGTTTTTTGGTGCTTCCATGCTCCTGGGGAAGACTCACAAGAGTCAGTTAGGTTGGAAAAGACCTCCCAGCCCATCGAGTCCAACCTGTGCCCAGCCCAGAGCACTGAGTGCCACGTCCACCACCTCCCTGGGCAGCCCCTTCCAGGGCCTGACCACCCCTTCCAGCAAGAAATTCCTCCTGATGCCCAAACCAAATCTCCACCCAGAGTAAGGGCACCCAGGCTTCTCACTGGAAGTGCCAATCCAAAGCACGAGACTCTCAAAACACACTTTGCACAAGTTCCAGCCCAAAGAAGGACGATTATTTGTAATTTAGGTCTTGGGAAAGGGGAAAAAAAGAGAAGTATATTTACATTAAGCTCAACTTTGGATTCCATAAGCCGTGAGTGATCTGCACAGTCCACCAGGAAGACAATCCCGTTGATGGCAGGCAGGTAGTTCTTCCAGACCCGGCGAGCTGGAACACAGAGGGACAAACACAGCCCCATGAAAACACTGCTTTTTTTTTTTTTGTGTGTGTGTGCATTAAAAAAAAGGGAAAAGAGCAGAAAAACTCTGTTTAGAACTTCTAGAAACTCTAAAAGTTCAGCAATTCGAAATAAATTCATATTGGAGTCCCCCACGGTTAAAAATACTTCAGGCAGCAGAGCACGAACTGGCAGTGTTTCCTTCCAAACAATCCTACAGCCAGGAGGTTCTTTCCATGTGTTGCTCCATAAATAAGCCCCGGCAGTGAATAATTAGGCACTGTTAACTGCTGATGCTTGTCAGTATCAGTTTTTGGTAGTTTTTTCTTACCTTGTTCATGTCCACCCAGATCAAAAGTCGTGAAGGTCATTCCAGCAATCGTCAGCTCCTCTGATGCTGAAAAAGGGAAAACACAGGGATTCAGGAAAATAAAGAGGCTGTCACAGAATTCCTTGGGGATTTGCCTTGGCGTCGCACATGCTCCTCCAATCAGGAATTCCCTGGATTTCCTGCAGATCTCAGTGACTGAAATGGAGCTCTTTCACAAAAAGTAATTTCTCCGGCCTCCCACTGAAGGCTTTTAATCTGCAGTTATGATCCTTTATTACACTTCTCATCAGGAAAATTCTCCCTTCCCCCGAGAAAACCTCGCACTGATTGAACAACACCAGTTCCTGTGTGTTTTATACTCGAGAGGAAAACACAAATCCACTTCAGCTCGGGCAGCTGCAACCTCAGCTGAGGTTTTAAGACCCTCAAAGCCCCAAGGCAGAGCTTATACCACCGAGGTGTCTTCCAAAACCACATCCCCAGAATTCCAGAGGAAATGCCGCGCCGGGAGGCTTTACCCAGAAAGACTTACTGGGATGTAGCGTGGGGACGTGCTGACCCAGCCTGTCATCTTTGAGCATGTGCAGCAGAGTGGTTTTCCCTGCGTTATCCAACCCCAGGAACACCAGTTTTCCAGACTTTTTGTACAAACCTGCGAGGAAGAGGAAGAAGGCAAGAGAAAAACTCCAGCGGGCTCACCTGGAGCCAGAACGCTGCTGTTTTTAGGGAAGCCCTTCTCCCAGAGCTCTGCTGCCACCTGTGCACGCTTCCGGCAGGGAAAACACACACAGGCTTTATCCAAGGCAAAGCATGGGGGTGTTTACAGCAACGGGCACCCCCTAAGCTCGTATTGCTGTGAATATTCCATTCCTTTTCCCAGCACATCCCAGCAGAAGAGTGTGCAGCAAAGTATTAGGGGTTGTCTGCTGCCTCAACAGGGTATTTTGGATGTGAAAACTGAACAAACTCATAAAATACAGCAGCGAGCTGCTGGGGAGAAGGTGGAAAGCAGGGGACAGCACGTCGTTTCCTTTGGATGAACGGATTTTGGCTGCAGGAAAGCTCCCTCGGGTTCCCAACAGGACTTCTTCCCACTCCATCCCTCTCATCCCTCCCTCCCAGAGGCGCTTGGGACAGCAGGCACCCCATCCTTCTGCAAGGAGTTCTGTTGGAACCCGTGACTCTGGCAGGAGGAGCAGGAGGAGGATGGAGCTCCCTCTGCCTGGGGCCGAGCAGACCCTGCTGTCCCCACACTTCTAAAGGGCAAGAGAAACAGAGAGTGGGGGCCAAACGCCTCCAAATGCTCCCAGAGTTTCTCCCCAGTATTGTAAAATATCTCTTTATTGATGTGCAGCCTCCCCGCCACCCTTTACCCTGTTCAGAGCCGCCCCAATCCCTAAGTTTTGGGGGATGTGGGCACCGGGAGAAGACAAACCGACCCGGGGGCAGCCGAGGCACGGGGTGGGGGGGTGGGGGCTTTAGCATTACCTAAGAATTGCAGAACGCTGCTGAAGCCGTTGTAGAGCCATTCGAAGATGAAAGACATCGCTGGAGATGAATCGCCTGCGGGACGCGGGGAGAAGAAAAACCCCCAAACGCCGGAGTTACGAAGTCCGGGGTGAGGGGGGGGGGAATGGGGGCGATCGAGGGACGAGGGGGTCAGAGGTGGGGAGGATCGGGGGTCAGGGGGTGAGGGGTGGGGGCACAAGGGACGAGCGGGCCGGGGGCGAGGGGGGCTCCGGCCTCAAGGGCGGGCGGCGCGGCCTGGCCCCCGCCCCGCCCCCGCCCTGCCTGCGTGTCACCCCCCGCGCCGCCGCCGCCCCGAGCCCGGCCCCGCCCGGCCCCCGCCGCCCCGCCGGGCCCTCTCGCCGCGCCCGCCCGGCCCCCACCGCCCCCTCGCCGCTCCCCGCCGCCGCTCACCCCCGGCTGCCCCCGGGCCGCCGCCGCCACCCAGCCCCGTCCGCGGCCGCCGCCAGCGCCCGACGGAAACGCGTCAGCGCCGCCCCGCCCGCTTCCGGCCCCGCTGGCTCCGCGCGCAGGGGCTGCGGCCGCACCGGGGCCCCGGGTTCGAGGCCCGCCCGAAATCGGGGGGGGAAGGCGGGTTCGAGGCCCGCCCGAGATCGGGGGAACAGGGTTCGAGACCTCCCCGCCACCCCTCCCTCTTCGAGGGACGCGATGCTGCGACACCCCATGAACACCCTCCCCCCCGAGTCGCAACCCCCAGAGGTGTCAGGACGAGAGGACGTGGTCTTGAGGTTTTAGGTCAGACATCGGGAAGAATTTTTTTCACAGAAAGAGCGATTTTAAACACTGGGAGGGGCTGCCTGGGGAGGTGGCGGAGTCACCGTCCCCGGAGGTGTCCACGGGAACAACTGGACGTGGCACTCAGTGCTCCGGTCTAGCTGATGACCAGTCAAAGGTTGGGCTCGAGTTCTCTTCCAACCCAAACGGTTTTGTGACCCCTCGGCCCCAGGGAGGGGAAGGACAGGGAATGCCACAGCAGTCGGATTCAGTAGTTTTTATTTCTAGCATCCATACACGTACCAGGTGAACGATCTCCCGTCACGATTCAGAGCACACCACACGACCGCGCGCAAGCAGGGCGTTTTGATTTTATAAGTTATGTCTTCTGGCCTCCAGCGGACCCCAGCGCAGCCGGCACGTCACTGCTAGGTACGTAATTCTAATCAGCAAAGTTACAGGCAAGGTCTCCTTGTTGACACTGAAGCTATTTTTTCTGGGCTACTCCTGCATGTGGCGACTCCCCGGCGGGAAGGACACGGCTGTCTCGCCGCCATCCTCGGGACTTAGTTTTTCTCGTAGTAGAACCATTTGTCCACTGTGTGGGGCGGAAAGAAAAGGAGGGGGTTAGTCCTCTGTGAGCCAGCCGGTTATTAAGGAGTCACATGGCACTGTGTGTGTGTCACCCCCAGCTCAGGGGCCTCCTCCTGCTCCTGCCAACAGCTCCACAGCACAGCAAACAGGTTCCTGAGCAGCCCTGTTTACATGGACTTGTTTTCCCCAAGGAGTCACCCTGGTTCAGGCTGCCATTAGGAGCATCCATGACTCAGTTCAGGCAAGGACAGCAAGCCCCACTGGCTCAGCTGACCCAGGGAGGCAGAGCCATTTTACCTGGGACTCCCAAGACATCCATTTTCCCACAGGTTTATTCCCCAGGAAGGGGTTGGAAGCGACAGCCTAGCTCCCCTTCCTGCCATGCAGCAGCGGGCTCTCAACACCCTCCTTAACTCGGCCCTTGGGCCTTGCCCTGGCTACAGCAACGTCCAGATTTCACTTGAGACCCTCATTTTCCTATTGATAATTCCTCTGAGGAAGCCCCTGTTCTGCACTGGGATGTAAAGGTGGGTTTTGAGACTCACCTTCGGGTGGGATCGGGTTGGCAGCTTTACATGGCGGTGCCTGAAACAAGAAGGGTGTTATCAGAGAGCAGCTGCTGACCAAGGCTGTCCTTACACCACATAGGGCTGCACAAGTCTTCCCTGAGCACCATCTAAGATCCTGTGGCAGCCAGTGCTGATCAGGTGTGAGGGAATAACCGAGCAGCATCCTGCCATCCCCGCAGCCTCCCCATTCCAGAGATGCCCCACATGCCAGAGGTGCTCTGCTCCAAGCACAGGCTGCAGTGCCAACTGCTTCCCACCACGAGCAGGTACCACTCCAACATCTACACAGCTGTGAGCAGCTGCTTTTTTTATAAACCTACAGTGTGATGGGGGAATGGAAGCACAAAGCACTGGGAAAACTCCTCTGAAGAGCTTTTAACAACCAAAACCAGAGAAGGATCCCTGGGTGGTGACACTCCCTAGACAGGGGCTGTGCTTCCAAAAACACACCAATTAATCAGGATGCCACCAGAGGATACCAGCACTTTAAAAACAAAGGTGATGGTTTTAAAAGTCTCTCTGAGGCTACAGAGAGCCTCGGGTTTCCAGTAATGTTTCCATACACCGAGGCAAGATTTGCACTTTGATTTTCCTGTCCCATTCCTCTAACCCATTTCGGGTTGACAACAGCACTTTACAAGCCTAGTGAGATGTGATTAATTCCCGAAGCTGGACAGGATCACTACGCAGGGAACACCAAGCTTTTCATTCCAAAGGATGCAAAGTCCCTGGCTGCAAGGCTCTGGGGAATCACACTCTCTTTTCTCAGAGAGGGACCTGTTCTGTGAAGCTCTTGGAAGGCCAAATATTTAACCACTCTCTGAAAAGCTGACAGCCAAGCTTTGGTTCAGAAGTTTAGTCCTTCACACACACTCCGTTTGGGATTCCATCTTCTGGATGACTAAGGGCAAGAGAAGCCTCTGGAGGAACGTCTGGCTTGCTCCACCATCCATCCTGTTTGACCAGACACAGGTGCTGTGTTCGGTCACCCAAAAAATTGTGAGCATGCAATGTGCCATTCACACAGAGAGGGCAGTTCATACAAATTATATCACTTTTCCTGATGTTTGGGCACTCAAATTTGTACTTACTGCATCCACAGTAGCTTTTGCACAGTCTTGGCCACAGCAGAAGGGGCTGTCAGACACCGTCAGGTTTGTGCTAGAAGAGAGAGGAGGGACCCTTGTGAGAATGTGCAAGCCCGGTCCCTCCCCCGGGGAGTATTAAATAATGGAATATTAAGGATTATTGTTAAAGCTGCCAAGCTGAGGGGGAAGGCCTGGGGAGACAGCCAGCAGCTAACAGAGGGCATGGCACCACTCAGGAAAGGGAGTTCCAGGGTTATTTGTCCAGGGAAAAGGAAGGTGCACAGTACTGTGAGCATGAACCTACCAGTTGATCTCCCCCCCGTCAGTTTTCTTTGCTATTAAAGCTTTCCAGTGTTCATGAGTGCCCTTGATGACATTCACAGCAAAATCCTAAGGGGGGAGATAAGAACAAACACCACATTACGTGGCAGCACTAGACCATTTCCTCCAGACTGTCAGTCACATGGAACAGTATTTATAGGCTGATTGTAGACAGTTCTAACCGTGGAAGAGGCTGAAAGAAACCTCCTCTGTCACTGGGCTGTTCAGGAGGAGCAGCAACCTCCCAGTGCACAACAGCTGAAACAACCAGGATTTTACAAGGAGAATTGTTTTGCTTTTGAAATGGGAGGATACACCAAGGTCACCGAGCGAGCTGGAGGCCAAGAGAAACTGAACACAGATATTCCAGTCTCGGGCCAGTGCTGCTCCATCATAAAAGCACCTCCACCCCACTGCTCCTCCCACTCGGTTTGTCTCCAGCAGTTGCTGATCCAGACCTATCCAGGAGCTCTCCTCCACTCCAGGCAAATAATTCAGGCCAACAGGAAGAGACACGCAGCTAATCAAGCTCTGCAATTATTTAAAAATGAATTTGTTTCCAAGCATATTAGCTTCTTTCCTTAAGAATGAGCAGTATATGCTCAAGCATTAACCTGTCAGCTAGAGAAGGAAGCACACACAGTTCTTTGTTAGTGTGAACACCAGCAGTAAATATCCTGGTTTGATACCCTACAGAGCCAAACAAAACACTGCAGAACATGTGGGAGGTTCTTTATCCCGATTTTCCGGTTGCCTTGACTCTGGTTTCACCCATCCTGAGGGGCAGTGAGATGTCCCAGCCCAACCAACCTAGTGCTGTGCTACAGCCAAAAGGGACGAGTCTTTTGTGACTTCTATTTTCTTTCCCAGACAGTCTGGAGCTCTGGGAGTTGAGTTACCTCACTAACCCCCTCAAGGCACACCAGAACAGGCAGAAGGCAGGGCACAGAAGCAGGATTTCACCCACTCAGGAGCAGCAGATGATCTGATCCAACCCAGGGAACACTGCTGCCAAGGCAGAGCCTTACTCAAAGGGCGTGAGGGAACACTTCACGCCTGAAGGAAGAAGTGTTTTAACTCCTGAGTTAAGTTTAACTTGCATCAGGTTGCAGTGGAACAAAGCCAATGAGCAAGGGAAGCAAAGGGTGATTGATGTCAAGCTGCCTTTGCTCCAGAGCAGGAGCAAATAAACCCAGTGTTTTCCACCCAGGCTCCCAGCCCTGAGGTGATTCCACACGAATGACATCTAGAAGAAAAACTGATAATATCCAACAGCACCAGGGCAATAACCCCACGCTTTTTCTCCAAGTATTCCTGCAAGCTGGAAACAAGCAAGAGTGGTAGGCTGGAAAAACAGCAGGATGACTGAAGTCAGCTATCAGCAGCTCCGTAAAAATCCATTCTCTCCCCCACTGCTCACTCGTGTCCCCACACACCCCCAGCTCAGTGTGGACAGCATGCCTTCGCATGAAGACACCTGATCCTACCTTGTCTTTAAATTCCTCATTAAAAGCAAACTGGTTTTCTGGCTTTCCATCAGGTACTTTGTATCTTCTGAACCAGTCCACGGTAGCTTCTAAGTATCCAGGCTTCATCCTTCTGACATCATTGATGTCTAGGCGGGGAGAAGAGGTTTGTTAGCCAGAAGCAGTAACAGCATTTACTCAGCTCTGCCCAGTTGCTCTGAGCTGTCCCCCTTTCAGCCCCTCCTCAAGCAGCTTTTCAGACAGATTGCCCTAAAGACACAGTGAGTGTCTGCACAGGGAAGTCAGTGTTTCATCCTCACAGTCCTGATTGTCCCCAGGAGCCTGGACACATTTAGCTGTGATTAGAGGCTCTGAGGACAGGCTGGACAGCCACACTCTGCTTCAAAATGCCACACTGTGCAGGGGACTGACAAGGTGTGACAAACAGCAGTGAAATGTTTTGCTGTAGGCCTGAAAACATTGTGTTCTGCTGTCCTTCCAGCTTCACACCTGATTAATACCGTGACACAGAAGGAGCAAGCCTGTGTCCTGGCTTGGAAGTCTCCTGCAGGCTCTCTTGGGAGAAAGGGAAGCACTAATCCTGCTCCTCCCTCCTGTAACTCACCATTATAGCTGTCTGCTTCTGGGTCTTCCACGTTGATAGCAATTATCTTCCAGTCTGTCTCTCCCTCATCAATCAGTGCCAGTGTGCCCAGCACCTTCACTCTGATGACTTCTCCCCGGGAGCAGACCTGCAAGGACAAAGACCTCGGTGTCCCTGCTGATGCATCCAAGGAATGCACGACAGGAGACTGTACAAGAGCTCAGCAAGCAGTCAGGTACCACGAAATTAGGTCTCGCTTATCAGCAGCTCATAAGCCTTGGCTCATCTCAACAACAATCTCCAGAGGCAGTGGAGGGAAACATCACATCCTTAAGGTGGAGGAGGTAGGAAATAAATAATGTCTCTGGCTAATTGACTTTGGAGACATTAATTACAGGTTTCAGAAGACAGTTACCCTCTAGAATGCGTTACCTTGCTTCCAATTTCGCACACATCGATCGGATCGTTATCTCCACAGCAGCCAGTATTTTCATCCTTGTGACCTGGGTCTTCCCAAGTCTGGAAAAAACCAACACCCAACACCAAAGTCAACCACACCTGCAAACAAGAACTCCAAAAAAAAAAAAAAAGCAGGTTTGTTTCAGGCATGCAGTGCCTGGAAGATACAGATGATGGCCCACTTCACACTCGCTTTCAGGACTGGTGCTTGGGCTACTTTTTCACTTGTGCCTGCTAAGTTTGAATCCCAGTTAAAAGGTCTTATCTTGCCAAGGGTCAGCTGCTCCCTCCGACCAACAAACCTTTCAACAAAGCTTTTTTCAACAACTTTCCAGACTTCCTCCTCTGTTCCACAGCTGCCTAAAGGTGAAGTTCACATCTATAAAGAACACTCGTTGATTTGGCTGCCTGCCTGTTCCTCTCCCTATTCATTTCTTAACAGAAGTTTCCTGATCTCCAGATAGCAGTCCAGCAGAGATGGAAGACAGACAGGGTGTATTGTTTCCTTTTAATTAAACAATTAAAATGATAAGAATGCAGAGCCCCACACCCTGTGCTACCCAGTGCCCCATCTCACCCACAGTGGTGAGTGTAAACTGAAAGACAGGACTGCAGAAGGCATTTGACTCCAAAAACAACAGCTTCTGATCAGGAGCAAAAGAACTCCACGCCCACTTGCATCATAAGGGGCATCTACCTCTAAGGTGGTTGAGATATAAAAAGAAGGAATGTCATTCCCAAATCTCTGCATACCAGGACAGAACTAGTATAGTAAAGACCTCGTGATGGATCCAGGGTGTTCAGGAAGGTGTAGTGACACCTGGGTGGTGCTGAAGGACCACTCACAATCGCTACCACACTCCTCTACAAGGAAGTGTTAAGCTCCTGATGCATAAACAACTTTGATCCACTAACACATGACAAAGGCTTCAAAAGATGCAACTCTGCACAAAGAAATGGGCTCCAGAATCCATCTGAGCAGAAAACAACTCGAGTTTAGAGCCTGTGTTAAGTCACGTAGGGACAACGCTCAGCATGCACTGCTATCAAGATTAGAATTACCAAATTCAGAGTGTTTCCCTGGGATCTCACACTGACAGTTTATTTCTCTGAAGAAAACCCCAGCCTTGGAGAACATCAGGGGCCAACAGCCTTCCTCCAAGTCCCCCTTTATCTAGCAGTCCCCAGCCAGCTAAGAGCATGTGTCCAGATGCCCCTATCTGTTGGTCCCACCTTGCCAGTTGGCTTCTGAGAAAGCACATCTGTGCAGTGGTGGGTGTTGGCAAGAAGAATCTTCCTTAAAGATTCAGCCTAAATCCTGTACCACTAGGATAAAACTTTAGCTCTTTGTGCTTCACCAGGCAGGAACTGAAGGCCCTGCATTGCCAGATGCACCGTGACAGCTTCCTTCATCCAAGGACCTGCCAGCTACTGTCCAGCCAAGGAGAGGAGCAGCACAGCAGGTACCTCACTATCAGCAGCTGCTCATCCTCTGACAGCTTGTTTATAACATCAGCTAGAAGCCTAACTCTTGGGATTTCTGCTTAGAAAGACCCCTGTTTTCCTGACAGGTTCTCTCAATTAGCAGAATTATACATCCAGCTGCAAATGCCACGTTCCAGGCCAGACTCTTTGCTGAGCTTTTCGCTCATTAATACAGTGGTAATAACAGGCATCCTCCCTCCTTCCCACCAGAATGGATGAGCCACTAGGACAGATCACAGTACCTGTGGGATAGCACCATAATTCCAGATGTAGCCCTTGTGGGGAAACACGTTGGCTACGTAGCGCAGTTTTCCTTTCTTCACATCTTGCTTAATTGGGTTTAAGGGTTCCTTTGTTGCAATCTGAAAGAAAAGTTGCATAAATCCCTCTACTTTGCTCTCTATGGAAAAAACAAGTGATTTTTTTTTTTAAATGGAACTGACAAGCCAAGAGACCAGGAGCTGACCCTGAAGCCAACAGCAGATACTGGACAGCTCCGTTTTCCTGTTGCATTGCCATCTCCTGGGATACAGTTTTCAGCAGACTCCCAAGCATCAGAATCACATGGGGTTAAGAGCCATAAAATGCTGCTTTAATCAGAAGCCACAGAAGAATACCCAGGCAAACTTCTGCAATCTCAGCCTCCATGCCAGACCTCTAGCATTGAGCAAGTACTGACAGGAGAAGTTAGAAACCACTCTGATTCTGGAGGTGGGATTGAGAAGGAGAGAATCAGCAGAGCCAAAGATTAAGACTCAGTCAGCTCGAGCCCCTTTGCTGTAATGTAGTTACCTCCATTTTAGCATTTGTCCATCGAGGTACTTCCACAACCATGTTGAACACATTCTGAAGAAAGCAAAACATCAATGAGTGGGAAGGAAGACCACACTAGGAAACACATGCCAGCCAGCTCCCATGAAACCCCAAGATTTTTTTCTGTGGGTTTTTTTTTTGATGCAGCTGATGAAACTCCCATAGCCCAGTCAGTCACATGTCATCACTCAAAGCTGAATCCCAGAAAAGACCCCAGCAAAGGCCAGATTGAGGTTACCCACACATTCTCCAGGTTACCCCCACATTCTCCATCAGTTGCCACCTACAAACATCCCCATCACATTCCTAGGACACAGAACAGCAGGTTAAATGAACTGAAGACAGCTGCACACAAACTATCCTGGACATAACAAAATGAGGTGTGGGGCATATTTATTAAATACAAAGTGCTTAATGTTCCAGCAAGGGCTGCTCTGGCCATCTAGAAAAGATAAGACTAACAGGAACAAGCCACCAACTCAATAATGTGGGTATCCATGTCCTGCCCTGAATGACCGAGGACATCGCTCCCAAATATCTGTCATGATGTAGGGAAGGATGCCCTCTCTCCAAGCTGACATCCTATAAAAGAAGACCTCGTTAGTGGCATGGTGTGAGGATAAAGGTGGGGGGAGGAGAAATGCAGAAGTGCATCTTGCAGTATTTAGTTTACAGGTGATGCTTGAAAACATCTCCTGCTGATCCCGTTGGGCTGAGGCCTCTTGAGACCTCAGTGTCAGCCTCCTCAAAAGCTTTTCCACACTTGAACCTCAACATCTGCTGCTTGAAGAGATTATGGCTTTTCAACAAAAAGTCAAACCTTGCTCCCTAGCCTGGACAAGGTTTCTAATCCCCACCTTAAGCTGTATTAGCACAGCAAAGTCCCTCGAACCTGTATTGCGCCATTATTAGACTGATACCGTGCAACAGGCACTGCTACATCACTGACTTTGCTCACACCCTGCCCTAGCAGAGGTTTATTACCCCCCTTGATTGCAGGGGTCACTGCTCATTTGTGTTTTGCATGTAAAAAGGTACATGTTATTTTTATTCCTAACTGGAGGAGAGGAATGAGGCACTCGGATCAGGCTGGGCAGGGTGCTCACGGCTCTGCAGGCAGGGAAAGGTGACTTGGAGCTGCATCTTTGTAAGGCTTGGAGTTCCCCCACTGTCAGATCTGCCTTGGCCTGAGACACTCAGTGAGCAGCCCAAGGTCATTCCAAGGCACTCAGGTACAGATAAGACCAACACAGCCCAGCCCTAGACCGGAAAAAACACCCTGCAATCCTCTCAGCGTCTTAGGAGTCTAAGGATAAAGATCAAGGAGCCCAGACAGAGTGAGACAACCTTTTGCTCCAAGCTGGGCTCTGTAACAGAGCTGGCAACCCACCTGCTCAGTAATGAGTTAAACCTCAGTGCAGAGGCACTCAAGCCACAGAGGGAGGCCTGCTGTGATCAGCACCATTGTGTAACTTTGGGGACTGAGACCTTCAGTGCCTGGGACTCTTTTCTCTGAATGACTTGGCACGGAGGTGCTGGCAGCAGCCCTGTGTGCCTCAGGTAAACACCAGTAGCTTGGTTTCCCCTGTTAAGCATTACCAGTCCATGGAAATCCTCCCCACCCCTGTGCTCACTCCCCTGCTCTTTCCTCCCCTGTTCTGCGAGCGTCTGCAAAGCGGGATTATCCGGATTTGCCTTGTCTGGGGTTACCTTTCAGACACCTGCACTGAAAACTGCTTCCCCACTCGGCCATAGGAACTGCTTCACCTCTGTCCTTGATGACTACGATCCATCATTTCCCTTCTGAGCAGGCAAAAGCCACCTCAGGCTTCCTGGAGCACCCCAGGTAGCTCCATCACCTCCACCTCAGTAGCTCAATCCGCTGCTTCTTTTAGACGTTCATCTCTCAACTCAGAATATTCTTTTCCTTTCCCAGAACCACTCTACACCTCCGAATTACATCTCTGTCTAATGAACATTAGCTCATCCACTGCATTTCTCAGGCTGCACAGCTTTTTAGTACATATTAGAAGAAGAGATGAGCTGCAACAGCACAGAACACAGTCAGAGAGCTCAAGGTGCCGGTGAATATGCTGTCAGTGAAAAATGAATCACAACCATTTTGGCTTCCTGGAGCTGGGGCTTTTTTGGTTCAGAACAGCCTAATTTGACTCACAGCTGGCTGCTGAAAGGATGTGAAAGCCCTGCAGCACCGCATGGGGCAGGTTCTGAGAGGCACAAGGTCCTAGGAGATGCTAAAGCAGGAATTCAACATCCTTACCCTCTGTTCAGTGTTGGATTACACTGCAGGCATAAAGTGGCTGCACTGCAGTCAAACCCCAAGCCTGAAATATGCAGCACCCATAGGAGTGGATGTAGATATTAGAGCTGAACAGAAAACCGCTTTTTTTAACCCAAAACCCCTTTATGGGTAAACTCAAGCCAACCACTCACATCTCAGATGCAAAAATGAGAATGAGATCACCCATTCTCTTCTCCTGGGTCACTCCACCCGAGGCCAGGACAGCAAGAAACCTGCACAGTCAGGCGATGCCTCCCTCAGGTGCTCCTGCAGTGTGGGGAGCTGGGAGCCTCCCCTGGGTGTTCCACCCCTGATCCCTTGGTGTTTCAGGACCCCCGGGATGTTTCGGGACCCACTGATCCCCAGGTATTTCAGGACCCCCAGTTCCCTGGGTGTTTCAGGCCCCCCTGGATGTTTCGGGACCCCCTGATCCCTTGGGTGTTTCAGGACCCCCTGGATGTTTCAGGACCTCCTGATCCCCTGGGTTTTTCAGGATCCCCCAATCTCTGAGTTTTTCAGGACCCCCGATCCCTGGGTATTTCATGACCCACTGATCCCTTGGGTGTTTCAGGACCCCCTGGATGTTTCAGGACCCCCTGATCCCTTGGGTGTTTCAGGACTCCCTGGATGTTTCAGGACCCCCGATCCCTGGGTATTTCATGACCCACTGATCCCTTGGGTGTTTCAGGACCCCCTGGATATTTCAGACCCCCTGTTCCCTGGGTATTTCAGGACTCCCTGTTCCCTGGATGTTCCAGGACGCCCTGATCCCCTGGGTGTTTCAGGATCCCCTGGATGTTCCAGGACCTCCTGATCCCCTGGGTGTTTCAGGATCCCCTCTTACCTTCCCGGCGTCCGCGTAGATGGGGATATCGTGGAAGGGGGAGATGTATCGCCCGGCGGCATCCTCTGCAAGGCAAAGGGAGAAGCGGGGGGGACGAGTGAGATGCTGAGGGACACGCGGGCAGGACCCACGCGGGCGCGCAGGGGAGCGACGCGGGCGAGGGAGAAGGGTGCCCGGCAGGCTCCCCCGCGGCCCGCCGGGGGCTGTGGCGCCGTGTCCGGCGGCACTCACTGAAGAAGAGCCGGTACTCGGCGCTGTGGGGCGCGGCGCGCTCCTCCACGCTGAACCCCGACATCGCTGCCGCCGCTCCGCGCATGCGCCGCGCCGCGCCCCCCCGACCGCGCACTGCGCAGGCGCCGCCGAGCGGCCGGGACCGCCCTGCGCCACGCGGCGGGAATGGGGTGGGATGGGATGGGACAGGGATGGAATGGGATGGGATGGGATGGGATGGGATGGGATGGGATGGGATGGGATGGGATGGGATGGGATGGGACAGGGGTGGGATGGGATGGGATGGGATGGGACAGGGGTGGGATGGGATGGGATGGGATGGGATGGGATGGGACAGGGATGGAGTGGGATGGGGTGGGATGGGATGGGACAGGGGTGGAGTGGGATGGGATGGGACAGGGATGGAGTGGGATGGGGTGGGATGGGATGGGACAGGGATGGAGTGGGATGGGATGGGATGGGATGGGATGGGATGGGATGGGATGGGATGGGATGGGATGGGACAGGGGTGGGATGGGATGGGACAGGGATGGGATGAGACAGGGATGGGATGAGACAGGGACAGGATGAGACAGGGACAGGGATGGGATAGGGTGGGATGGGATGGGACAGGGATGGAGTGGGATGGGATGGGATGGGATGGGATGGGACAGGGATGGGACAGGGATGGGATGGGATGGGATGGGGTGGGACAGGGACAGGGGTGAGATGGGATGGGACAGGGATGGGATGGGACAGGGATTGGATGGGACAGGGGTGAGATGGGATGGGGTGGGACAGGGACAGGAATGAGATGGGATGGGATGGGACAGGGATGGGATGGGATGGGACAGGGGTGAGATGGGATGGGATGGGATGGGATGGGAGGGGATGGGACAGGGATGGGATGGGATGGGATGGGGTGGGACAGGGATGGGATGGGATGGGACAGGGATGGGATGGGACAGGGATGGGACAGGGATGGGATGGGATGGGACAGGGACAGGGGTGAGATGGGATGGGATGGGATGGGGACAGGGATGGGACGGGGACAGGGATGGGACAGGATGGGATGAGACAGGGACAAGGATGGGATGGGACAGGGACAGGGATGGGATGGGATGGGATGAGATGGGACAGGGATGGGATGGGACAGGGACAGGGATGGGATGGGACAGGGACAGGGATGGGATGGGACAGGGACAGGGACAGGGGTGGGATGGGATGGGACAGGGACAGGGGCAAGGGTGGGATGGGATGGGGCAGGGACAGAGATGGGATGGGATGGGATAGGGGTGAGATGGGATGGGATAGGACAGGGATGGGATGGGATGAGATGGGATGGGATGGGATGGGATGGGATGGGATGGGATGGGATGGGATAGGACAGGGATGGGATGGGATGGGATGGGATGGGATGGGACAGGGGTGGGGTGGGATGGACAGGGATGGGATGAGATGGGGGGGATGGAGTGGGATGGGATGAGGTGGGTGGGACAGGGATGGGATGGGATGAGATAGGGTGGGATGGTATGGAATGGCCATAACAGCATGGGGTGGCATGGACTGCCATGGTCTGGCACGGCACGGCCATAACAGCATGGGATGACATGGCATGGCCACAGGGTGGCACAGTCCAGCATGGCCACAAGAGAATGGGGTGGCTTGGTCCACTGTGGCCACAGCAGTGTGCTTTGGCATGGCCTGGCATGGCCATGATAGCAGGGCAGGATCCAGCATGGCGTGGCTTGGTCCAGCATGGTGTGATTTGATCCAGCACAACACGGCTTGGTCCAGCCAGCCCGTCATGGCTTGGTCCAGCCTAGATGGCCACAGCACTATGGTATGGCATGGTGCAGCACGGCCATGACGGCATGGCTTGGGCCAGCACAGCCTGTTATGGGCCAGCAAAGGCCTGCACAGTTCTCCAAGCATGGCACAGCCCGGGACAGCCCATTCTCCCTCCCTGCTCCCTGGTCCCCGCACTCCATGGCCCCATGGCTGGACTGCAGCTGCATGAAGGGGGTGCTCACAGAGCACAGGGGCCTGTGGTGCCGGGGGGCTCAGCTGGGGCCCTCTGGATGGTGCTGTGGGGGGAGCAGAGGAGCCAAGGCAGGGACGTGGCATCGGTGGGACGCGCCTTTATTTCGGTGACCTGTGGCCCATGAGGTGCCAAATCCCCGCTCCCCACCCCACAAGCCCTCAGTCCAGAGGCCACTCAGCCGTCCCAGGCGGGGGCCCCAGCGTGGCGCAGGGCCGGTGGCCCCGACTCGGACACGGGAGGCGAGTCGCTGGTCCGTGCCTGGGTGAAGACGCGGTTGCGGGTGCTGAGGAAGGTCCCGTGGCCGTGGCTCCGGGGGGTGTAGGGCCTGCGGTGGCAGCACCGGAGCAAGCAGAGGGGGTTCCTGAAGACCTCCTGGAAGCCTCGTCGGAAGTTCTCGTTGAAGTAGCCGTAGATGATGGGGTTGGCGCTGCTGTTGAAGAAGGCCAGCCAGTGGGCGAAGGGGTACACGTAGACGATGACCAGGTGGAGCTGGCCCTCGCTCAGCCACCCGTAGTCCGTCAGCAGCAACAGCGTCCAGAGGGGCAGCCAGGAGATGGTGAAGAAGAGGGCGACGATGATGAGCATGTTGATGACCTTGGCCTTCCTGCGGGAGATCCTCCTTCCCTCTGGCACCTCCTGGCCATGGGCAGGTGCCACCGACTTGAAGAGCTTGAAGGCGATGCGGGTGTACATGACGACGATGAGGGCGAGCGGGACCACGTAGATGTGGGAGAAGAGGACGGTTGTGTAGATCCTCCTCATCCCCGTCTCGGGCCAGGCCTCCCAACAGGAGTAGAGAGGGTAGGAGTTGTTGTAGGTGTCCACCATGAAGTGGTGCTCCTCCCTGGTGACAGTCAGGGTGATGGCAGCGGGGCACATGATGAGCAGGGCCAGCACCCAGATGATGGCGATGGTCAGCAGGGCTTTCCTCAGCGTCAGCTTCTGCCGGAACGGGTGGACGATGCAGCGAAACCTGTGGGAGGGCAGATGGCAATGGCTTTGGGCACCTACTGGGACATCCCTGGGGAAGGAGGACAGCTGGGACCCGGGGGTGTGAAGGGAGGGTGAGGTGGGTTGCTCTTTGCATGACACTTTTGGTGGCAGGGGTAGGTTGGGGTGTCTCCAGCTTTGGTGTTTTCACGGTGGGGAAGGACAGCTTGCTGGACTGCCCCATGGGCAGCTTAGTGGTCCTTATGGAGAGCTGGGCCGCGCTCCTGACATCCCCAGGAGCTTTCCCGTGATGGAAACCACACAGGACACCTGAACATGCTGGAGGCAGTTGGCCCCACATTCCCACATTCCCAAGCCAACGTACCTCTCCACGGCGATGGCCACCAGTGTGAAAACGGAGGCGGAGACGGACATGCCCTGCACCAGGCCACTCATTTTGCACATGGTGTTGTCAAAGGGCCAACCTGTGAGGGGACACCGTGGAGGCCGTAGGTGCCTTGGGCTTGGCCAGCTCCCTTTAGATGTCCCCATCCACTGTGTTGTTGCTGGGGGATGCTAAATCCTGCTCCTAAGGGGGAACTCATACGGACATGGCCTTTTGCAGCACAGATGCTTGGAGAAAAAACCAAAAATAGGTAAAAAAAGATGCATATTACACTCTTAGGAACTCAAGGAAGGTGGTGGCTGCCATTTCTCCTGCCCTTGTCTAGGGCTTGAGCTGTTATCATTGGGATCCTCAATCAGAAGGACTTTCATCTTGTTTCTTGACCCCAATGCCAAGGCAATAAATATGTCCCGCCCCATAGTCAGTAAACACAAACTCTGCCCTGTGGCCTAGCTGCCGCTGTGGCTGAACTCTGACAAATGTCACCCCTTATCTTTGGAAAGGGCAACGGGCACGGCTGAGCCATCACGGAAGAAGATGGGTGCAGGAAGAAGAGGGCTTTTTTTCAGGGTTGCTTGATGAAGAAGGGCTGAACTTTAAATAAATATGCAAATGCAGCATTAAGATTATTTTGCCAAAACCAGTCAAAACCTCAAAGAAAAAGAAAAAAAGGATGTTTCCCCCGTAAAATAGGAGCTCTAGGTGAAATCACACCTTTCCTCAGGTGTGGTTGAGTGGCCACCACCTGCCCTTCTCATCCTCACCAAAAACACCACCCAGGGCTTGGCCTCATGCGTGGGGGGGCAGAAGGTGAGTGGGGGATGTTCCTTTCCCCCACCACTTTCTCTCCCCTGTCGTGTGCCTCGCCCCTCCACTGCCCCGCTCACCTGTGATGAGGTTGTCCACCAAGGTGGTGGGCATGCAGAAGATGCCCACCAGCAGGTCGCTGATGGCCAGGTTGAGGAGGAACATGTTGGTGACCGTCCGCATCTGGCGGTTCTTCACCACGACGAAGCACACCAGGATGTTGCCGACCACACACATGAGGAAGATGAAGGTGTAGGCCAGGATGAACATGAGGGCCACAGGGGAGGAATGCTGGTAGTAGGCCAGGAAGGTGTAGTTCTCCCTCAGGAGGTGACTGTAGCTTGTGGTGCCGTTTGGCCACCAGGTGCCACTGGAAGGGCCTGGGGAAGGGAAGGCAGGAAAATGAAGCTGGGAGAGGGTAAAGCAATTATTCCCTTCATTTCTTAATGCCCTCAGAAGTGGGTTTTCATGTTTATTCCAATGCCCAGCCTGGCTGGGACATGTCCTGTTGGGATCATCGCAGTGCCCCAGCAAGTCTCCCCGTCCTTGGGTTACGCAGCTCAGGGTACTGCAGCACGTCGGGTGAATCATTATTTTATATCATTAGTTTTTAAGTCATTCTTATTTATGTAACTCTTTTGATGAGGAATTAGAGCAGCCTAGAAGGCATCCTGATCACATGGGGTTTTTTAGGGACAAAGCAAGGAAATAAATCCTCATCTTGACATTTCAGTGCTCCAGCCTTATGGGAAGCTGTATCCATGCGGCTCCTGTCTCGGCTGGCCAGGGAGCATCCCTGCTCCCAGGTGGCTCCTGCTGCTTCTCCTTGTGCTTCCAAGGTTTACAGTTTGAGATTCCCTAAAATCTTATTCTCCCTGGCAAACCTGCAGTACCTGAGGGAGAGGGACTGGGGCAGAGGAGACTTTGCCCTCCGTTTAACATATAAAGCAATAATTATGACTCTGATCATTATCTGGGAGCTTCTGATGGAGTGGGGGATGGAATTTTGTCACTACAGATTTAAGGGCGAGCGGGTCTGGGCAGCTTCCACCCTCGGGTTTCCCCAGCCTTACGCAGGCAGGGACGCGGGAGGATGCCGGGAGCAGCAGCTGCCTGCAGTGGTGACGGGACTGACTCCGGGAAAACCCAGCCTGCAATTTTAAGGGAAGAAAAGGCATATTTCATCTCTAAGGTTCAGCCTAACTGCCTGCAGGTCAGCCCTGCTCTGAGAAAGCCCCCAAAGCCACTGCGTGATGGGCAGCTGGAGCATCCCCCCATCCCTGTGCCGGTGCCGGTGCTCAGCTCGCCGGCCAAGGTGCTTTTCGAGCCATCGGGGCTGCCTTGGCTTCTCCAAGGCTCCTGCGCGCAGGAAGGGCCCCTCCAGCCCCTATGACCGTGTCCGGGGTGCAAGATTTGGGCAAGACGTTTCCAGCGGGGCTTTAGAAAGGTGCTGGGCGGGTTTGCAGCCCAGGGACACAGGGGAAGGAGCGTCTTGGAGAGGCAAGAAAGCAGCGGGACTGGGGGCAAGATTCTCCAGCCAGTCGGCACTCACATGACCCAGCTTCGTTAGCAGGAGTGCTCCCTCGTTAGCAGGAGCAAAGACTGTAACGAGATTGCCCAAAATGTACAATATTAACCCCAAAACTTTGCTGGACTTAACCTTTTTTGGGCTGCAGTGCAGCATTAGCGGGAGCTGGGTGTCCTATGGAATTAGAGGTGGTTTTAAGAGCGAGGTGGAAGACAGGGAAAGGAAAATAAGGGGTGGCTGAGCACCCAGGGTTGGTGCTGGATGAATGGGTGGATGGATGAATGGGTGGATGGATGGATGGATGGATGGATGAATGGATGGAGGGATGCAGGCATGGAAGGGGGTACCGGGTGGGGGGCGAGGGACCGCTTACCTCCCTGCCTGGCTGTGAGAAACCACCGCAGGAAAAGACTGGGGTGATGGAATAGGGGGCTGGGGACGGGGTTGACGGCTTTTGTGGGGGGATAAAATAAAACAAACCAGGTCTCGGTACTCACCTCCGCCAGCCCGACCCGGCTCCGGGGGCTGCATCGCTGGTGCGCGGGGGCTCCCGCCGGGGGTGGGGGGCAGTTTTGCCCCCGTCCCTCCCCCGGTTCCCCGCGCCCGGTCCCGATCCCCGGTGCCGCTACCGCGGAGCCGCTGCCGCGGTGCCGCCGCGCCGCTTGCGGCTGCTCGGGCTGCAGCGGAGAAGGGGAGGGGGCGGCGGGGGGACAGCCTCCCATCGCCATGGATACCGCCGGGGACCCACACGCAGCCCCCCCACGGATGAGCCAGCGCGGAGACCAGGAGAGAGAGGGAGCAGCTTTGCTCCCCTGGGAAGGGTCGGGATCTACGTCCCCCTCGCTGCCTCCGAGGTCCCCACGCTAATGCTGGCAGCTGATGGCCGGTGTCCCCAGCAACGCCGGGGCGGAAAACATGCCAGGAGCCACAACGCGGGTGGGGAGGACCCCCCTCCATCACCCCATGCAGTAGGGAAAAGCAACACGATCTTCAGGGATGATGGTCCTGACTCCAAGCTGCTCCATTATTCCCAACATCAACAACCCTCTTCTTACCATGGCCTTTACCGAAGTTTGGCAAGTCTAGAAGGATTTACAGGATTAACCCGTCCTGGCTGGACACACGCCACTGGGAGGTGTTTGTCTCTTAAAAAAACCCCAAAGGAGCAAAACAGGGAGATGTTTAAACAAGCCATTTTGAGATAACACATGTGGTTTCTCCCAGGAGTTTGTGTTTTTCCTTTTTGCAGGCAGCTGCTGTTGGGACACGGGTGTGCTTGGCAGTGGCCTCCCTGCCACCGAGGAGCCGCTCTCTCCAGGACATTTCTTCCTGGGAGAGAAAACAGCACTTCTTGAGGACCCACAGCGCCGAGGAGATGGGTGCACACACCTGGGGACACCCACGGGGTGAGCAGCGTGTGGGAACCTGCTGCTCCTGGTTTGCTCCGATTTCCATGGTGGAAAAAAAAACAGAAGGAAAACAAAAGAATCCTTGGAAAACCAAGGATTTTGCCAAGGAAATACCGCTCAGGTCTGTGCAGAATCCAGCCGGAGGCTGCAGCGAGCAGCTGTGGAGATGTGCAAAGCGGCTTCTTTAAGGGGAAGACTGATAATTCAAATTTAAGCAGACACAAACCCCCTTGGTGTAACAGGAAAGCGTTTAATCAGGCACTTGGCACACAGAGATGTGGGGAATTCCCGGGCAAACCCTTACGGCCCCAGGGATGTCCCCCACCATCCCGGCTGCTCCCCATCGCCGCCCAGGCAGGAAGGATGGAGCCGAACATCCAACTGCCCCCGGCTTTACCCAAACCTCGCACCGCATGCACTGCAGCTCCTCTGCATCCCCCGAACACACAAGCGGGAGATTCCCTGGCTCGGGAGCCGGCAGAGCCATCCGCCCACGGAGGAGCCCCGCTGCTCGCTTTTAATTAAAGTAAAATGAGGGACTGGCTGCCTCGCCGCAGGTTTGGGACGGGAATAGGGGCGCAGCAGGGACTGACCTAAGCCAAACCACTCCCGTGGGCGGTCGCCCCTCGGGACAGCTCGCCTGGGCACCCCGAGACCCTGTCAGGCTTCAGGGATGGGCTTCTCTGGTGACAGCAGCAGGTCGAAGGGGACGAGGGGCCGGACGAGCAGCCGCACCTCGGGGCCGACGGGGTTGTCCCGCAGGTTGAGGCTCCGCAGCGATGCCATGGACGCCAACTTCTCTGTCGGCACCTCTGCAAAGACAGCGCGGAGCTGAGAACCCCTCCCGGCGTCTCCTGCCGGGGAATTCGGGGAGGCGGAGCGGGGGAAGCTCCTCTTGACGGACAGCCTGGAGCTTAACCTGCTCCTGCCGCTCTGCAGGCTTTGATCGCAACAGAAACGTAATAAAATCCTAGATTATACATCCACTCGAGCAAATGGTTATGGGTTGGGCTGGATGACCTTAGAGGCCTTTTCCAATGATTCTGTCATTCTGTGAAATGCCTTTGCGAGAACACCATGATATTCAATGTGGACACTGCCCTCCAGTTCTCCCAGTCCTAATAAACCCCCTGCTGGGGCACTAAACTGGTATTCAAAGACTTATTCCCTGATTTTATTCCCAGTGTTGCAATGCCCAGGAGCCTTCACCAGGCTAACAGGAGAGCATGTGCTCTTTGCCCTCTTTGGACAGGCTGCAAAACGGCTCTTGGCCATCAACAGGAACCCTCCTATTTTGCAATTTCCACGAATTTGGGTGTTTTCCTTTAGAAAACATTACATTTATGAACTTAGCATTAAGAAAAGGTGCAGTTCTCCTGGATGGCCCCAGTGTGAATCCACTGATGGCAGAGGAATGAAACTGATACAAAACCCTAACCATTTAGGTCATTCAAAGGTGATAGATTTTTTGTTCCAAATCACAATATTTTGGGCCTGCCTGATTTACCAAAACAAATTTCTTCTTAATTTGGTCACTAAAAGACCAAGAGCCTTTTTTATCCCAGCTCCCATTTCTTCTGCCAACACCTAGAGCAGAACTGTGGTGTTGTAATTATAGCTGGATGATGATGTGATTTTTAGACCATGAAACTTACTTTATGCTGGAAAAAAGCTCAAACACTTCGATGCCTTTGTTTTTTCCCTCATTCTCCTCCAGAAAACAGTGCTATTTTCCATACATGTATTCCTTAGCAGGTCATCTCTCATCAGGCAGAGCTTCACATGATTTGTTTTAATAACTCTTCTTCATGGTGGATTTTTTCACTGCAATTCTCCTGTATCATTTTGCTTTTTTTTTTTCCCCTTGAGGCACAAAAATAATATTATTTTTTCACAGATCTTCCAGTTTAATCATCTTCTAGGTCTGTGCAGTGTGATAAAGTTAAAAGCGCTTACCCCCACTTCACTTGAATTTAGGGAGTTAAGGGAATTATTTTAGGGACCAAGCCTTGCTCTGAGTGGAAACAAGCCCAACTCTGCACCTTAATTCCAGGTAAGGAGTAGTGACTCACCCCGGCATGAAAGGACAGGCAGGGCACATAGTGCAGCCTGTAGCTGTAAGGTTGTGCCATGGGAGCCCCAAATTCCTCTGTAAACAACCCAAAACATCTGTTGCTGGCTTCTCAGCAGATAAGGCACTTGTGTTTGAGCCTGAATTATTTGTGCTGGCTTCACCAGTCAAGCAAAAAAAGGGGCAAAAAAGGCTTTTCCTAATTAAAGTAGAATATGATGAGTGACAAACCCAGTTCCTTCAGATGAAAGGGATGCTGAGGGATTGGGAGGCATCTGAGGAGGTGCATATGAAAGGGCTGTGAGGCTCCTGAGGAGCTGGTGATGAACACTAACAGCCAGGTATGGCTGCAAATTGAAGGGGAAAGGACCCTGCTCAGCTCAGAGCTGCTTCCCTGTCACCTTTTAGCATTATCCACATCCTTTGGTGGCACCAGCTCCTCTGAGGCTCCCCCAAACCTGCTGGTGGAGACCCACTCACTGGCACCTCTGTGGTTATTAACAAAAATGCCTTTTCTGTGCCATTATCTCACATCAAGAGTGGTGATAGAACCATACAACCATGGAATGGTTTGGGTTGAAAAGGACCTTAAAGCCCATCTCATTCCAGCCCCTGCCATGGGCAGGGACACCTCCCACTAGCCCAGGTTGCTCCAAGCCCTGTTCAACCTGGTCTTGGACACTTCCAGGGATCCAGGGGCAGCCACAGCTTCTCTGGGCAACCTGTGCCAGGGCCTCCCCACCCTCACAGGGAAGAATTTCTTCCTAATATCCAAACCAAACATACTCTCTTTCAGTTCAAAACCATTCCCCCTTGTCCCATCACTACATGTCCTCAGGAGGACAAAACTAACCACAGTTGCCCCCGGCAGTGACCTGCCCAGCCTTGGCAGCAGTCTCAACATCATCTCTACTGAACTATTAATCAAGGAATAAGGGAAAAAGAAGCTGAAGCTCCAGGCATCCAAGCATCCCCATGGATTTGGGAGCTTAAACCCCTGATTTGATATAAGTCTAATTATCAGGGAAAGAGTTAAAAGCACTGACAGTAATATATACATAATTACAGTCCAGGTTTAAGAGCTTATTGAGATGAAAGGGGCAGGTTGTGGCATTAAATGTCTCCTTTCACAGAGCCCACAGGCTACAGGCAGGCATTAATTAATCTCCTTTTACTCTTGTTTCCCTTTAGCTGGAAAACATTACCTACAATCCCCAGTTCAATATGTCTTAGTAGGTCACTCAGCCCTTTTTCAGAAGGTGTTTTTGAGTCGGGTTTGCAGCTCTGGATTGAGTTCCTCCAGCATCTCTGGGAGGGCAGGGGAGGACAGGCAGGACCAGCCCTGGCACAGCACCACAAACCAGGAGATCTGCAGCCTTCCACTGACGGAGAAAGTCATGGTCCTACCCCAACATCCTCCTAAAGAGAGCTGGAGAGGGGCTTTGGACAGGGGCATGGAGTGACAGGATGGGGGGAGTGGCTTCACGCTGCCAGAGGGGGTGTTTAGAGGACATATTAGGCAGAAATTCTTCCTTGTGAGGACGGTGAGGTTACCCAGAGAAGCTGATGGATATTTCTGTGTAGTGAAATCCTATTTGGCTGTTAAGGAAAACCCAAATTTGTGCCAGTTAAATTTAAGGTGATGGACTCTCCCTAACTCTCCTTCCGCTATTGTGCCAGGCTAGCATGGGAGGAGAAGGTGTATATATATGTATATATATATTTTTATATATATATAAATATAAATACAAGCTCAAAGATAAAGTATAAAACCATATTAATATGTAAAAATACATACATACATATATATATATATATATATATATATATATATATATATATATATATATATATATATATAACACAAACTCATGTGCAGGTGGGCCTGGAAGGTATTTGGTAAGGACTGGCAGGAGCAGTGTGATTGCCCAGACTTTTGTTTCCTTGGAAAAATGGGCTGAAGCCCCCTGGCTTTGTAGCCTCTACCTTTTCCTTTTCCAGAAAATGTGTAAAATAAGATAATCTCACCTCTTTCTGAAGCCAGAGAGCATTGTGTGCACTACTAAGATATATGCCCAGAACATTTTACCTTGAAATTGTTAAACTTTACCCTTTTTTTTATTTTTCCCAAGTCTGACAACCAGCAGCCGAGGGGAGCCTGGTTTCTCTGGCTCCCATGGAAGCAATATTTAATGTGTAGTGTTTCTGCAGGCGCAGCTGGGGAGCAGCTGATGTGATGCTGTTAATAAAACCCCTGTTTCAGGGAGCAGCTTTCCCAGCAGCAGCTGAAGCAATCCCAGATAAAACAGTAGAATCGAGCAGACTCAATATTCACCTCCCTGGGGATCCATGTGGGCTGTGGGATGCTCCAGTCTGGGCTCTTGGAAAGCTCCCTCCTACATAAATCCCCTTTTATCCGTGTGCAACAGCTGCCCCCTTTGCCCGGCTTTTGGGGACTCCAAAGGCTTCAGCTTTGCACATGAAAGATTTTCCTGTCACTGCAGGGTTGAGGGATGAGTGGCTCTTAACCATTCCTTTCATTTCATTTTTAGGGGATTTTGTAGTGTTGTGGCTCCTGCTTTCTCTGGGAAGTGTTCAGGTGGGCTTGTGCCCTTGCTTTGCCTGGCACCAAACATCCCAGCCCAGCATCCCTGGGGCTGGGCTCTGCAGTCACGTCTCTTTTTTAAAGAAATCTGGTGATTTTGAGTCAGCCCAGCTGGAGGTGCCTGAAAGAGCCACATCCCGGTGTGGTGAACAGGGCAGCTTGAACGGGGCTTGATTCCCTCAGTGCCTGCAACGGCTTTTCCTTGGGGTGCAGTGAAAACACGGGAAAGGCACGGGGCTAAAGGGGCTCTGGCTGTTTAGCATCTCCCCTGCACCCCTGTGCCCTCACCTCCTGTGGGAAAAGGCCCTCCTCACCTGCAATCTCATTCTCTTCCAGGTCGATGGTCTCCAGGGAGGGGACAGTGGCCAGGGGCTCGGGGAAGCGCCGGAACCTGTTTCGGGAGAGGTCGATGGCCCGGAGGTGCAGCAGGGAGGTGATTTCCTCGGGCAGGCGGTGCAGGTAGTTGCCTGCCAGGTTGAGTTCTGCCAAGAGAGGCGGTGGTGAAATAATTCATGAATAGCTTAATTTACAGCCTCTGTCCCCCTTGGGCTGCCAGGTCCAGCAGTGGGTCTCCAGCAGCAGAACTGGGAATGTTTTGCTATTTCCCGTGGTATGCCATTGTACTTTTGCCTGCTGGGAATGCCACTTTGAGCACGGATGTTTTTCTTGGCTTCCTCGGGCTTTGCTAATGAAACCTGTGCTGCATTATGCAAGCAGGGGATGTAGAAATGACGAATATTTCCTAGTAAAATCAGCACAATTACCTCCCCAATGGACACTTGTCATGGCTTATCTTCATGTGCCTGAAACCCTCCTGAGGAATAAACAGAATGGTGGAAGAGTTCCTATACGTGAAAAATAACTCTGTAGAGTTCACCCTTCTGTGGTGTTTCCCTAGCAATGAGCTCCAGTGGGGCCAGGAGCAGCACTCCCCCACCAAAGCCCATAAGCCACGGGAACAGAACCCAAACCCCAATGTCCCAGCGCCCTTCTCCAGTGACACAGGGCTTTCTGCTCTATAAATACCCACAGGAGCTGCCCTGCCCCTGCTAATACCTGGTATTTATAGGTCCTGCCTTATTCAGGCTGTCCCCAGCCCTGAGGCATCTCTACCCAGCAACAGCCCTGCTGAGACCTGGCATGTTCATCTCTGGAGTGATCCGTTCACTGGGGGAACAAAGCCCTTGCTGGGAAACCAAACTTTTTTCCCTTCAGGGCTCGTTGTGCTGTCTAGCAAACAAAAATTGATTTCCTTTGCTCGACATGTTTCTTTTCCCCAGACTAGGGGAGCTCCAGCTCCACAACAAGAGAAGCCTCCCCAGACACACACCACACTGGCAGTTGTGTGGCACATTGTGCAAGTGAAATAATTGATTTTATAAGCTGCCAGAGCAGCCCCAGTGCAGTTTCCAGTGTTTAGCATCGTGGCACTGAATGCTCTGAGTGCTTGCATGGCCGTATTTTGGTGGATTAGCTTCTGGTTGCTTTCGCTGGGCTCCACAGGGATGTGTCCCCATGGCACTGATGATCATCCCCATTTCCTGCAGTGATTAACTCTCACTGATGTCTCACAAAGGGGACTAATTAGCCACCCCCAAGCCAACATGCCTTCAGCAGTCTGGAATGCCCCATCTCTGCCATGCCCCGTTATCTGCAGGAGCGGCTCCAGCTCCCTACAGCTCCTTGGAGGGAACTGGAGGATGATGAATGACCCCCACAGCAGCCTGGCCACTGCTGGAAGGTGTCAGAACACGAGTTTGGGGGGTGGGTGTGAGCAAAACCAGTGCCCTCTTCCTGCAAGGGGTGGGAATGATAAGGAAAAATGGATTTTTGGGGGTCTGGATAAGTCTGCTTGGAATGAGGTGTGAGCACAGAGGAGTGAAAACTGCAGAGGGGAGACTCCCCAGTGCTGTGCCCCTGGGGATCTTTGAGGGTGCCGGGGTGTGCAAGTGGCTGTCCCTCACCTCTCAGCTGGCTGAAGGTGGTGACAAATCGGCTGGTGATGGACTTGAGCTCGTTGTTTGCCAGGGAGATGCGATGGATCCCCTCGGTGACGCTCCTCATGGCTTTGTAGATTCCAACAGGGAAGGTCATCAGCTTGCAGTTGGCCAGATCTGCCCTCGGAGAGAACCCTGGCACCTTGTAATGCACCCAGCCGGGACGGAGCCCTGCTTTCCACCTGGTTTTCCACCCCTTACTCCTCAATTTGCCCATCTGAGTGCTGTCCCCTCCCTACTCCTCTCCATTACAGGGATATTTGCAGCCACCTCCGCAAGCACCAGGAGTTTGATCCCATCAGGAACGCCAGGGCTCTTCTGCCTTAGGCATTCAACCCTAAATCACATTGCAACTGCTTCCAGGCCGCAGTGTTGTTTTGGAAACCCCGGCCTGTCCATGCCTAATAACTTCAGTCATGCCCCTTCCCTGTGTCCCTAAACCCCTGGGGTTGATGGAGCAGGGCAGAGATGCAGCCTCCACGTCTGGTGGGGATGGAGCAGGGCTTTCCGTGGGCACCCTTGCTGGTGATGGGTGTTTGTCCCACGGTAAGCAGCGAGGAGGGGAACAGGGGTTGGCTGTGCTTCTCACCTCTTGGCGACTTTGTTTTGCTCTGAGTTGTTTCTGCTTCCCTTCCTGGGAGATGCCGGGGATGGAAACCTCGTATCCCTGCCCCGTGATGCTCAACCCGGGCTCTGCTTCCTCCCCCTCCCCAAAGCCACGAGTTCGGTCCTCCCACACTTCCCTCGCTCGGGAGGATGTGGAGGGGCTGAGGGATGAAGCTCCAGCTCCCTGAGGTAGGCTGGTTTATATCCCAGCACCGGGAATCCAGCGGGAATGAGAATGAGAGGCTTTCATCCCTCTCCTTTGATGAACTGCTCCCGGCACTCGGATATTAGCTGGAAACGAGGGGTGAAATTGCAGGAAAACACAGATCTGACAAGGCAACGTGGAGAAACCCCCGCTCCTGCCACCGCCTGCAAGGAGGGACTGCATTCCTGAGACACGTCCCATGGGATTACGTGCCATGGCTGGGAACCTGCTCTAACTCTGGGGGGCTGAGAGCCCTTTAGGGGAGCCTTTCCCTCCTCCGGAGCCGCGGGTGCAGCGCCCGTAGGGAATGCCCACAGCTTTTTTTAGACTGTGGCAGCAAAAAATAGAGCCCCGCTCCCGGATACCCGATCCTTCTCCGGGCCCCGAGCGGGAGCCGAGACGGAGCTCCGGCCTTACCCAGGGAATCCGTTTTGTTCTCCACCGTGTCGTTCACCTTCCTGGCCACACGGGCCACCGCCTCGCCCATCCTCTTCTGCATGTGGGCGCCCGGTCCCGCCGGGAACGCGCTGCGGGCGGGGGGATCCACGGCTGGAGGAGGAAACCAGCCACTCCGGCCTCTCGGGAGAGGGATGCTAAAAATAACCCACGGGATCAGTGTTCCCAGGGGAGGGAGGGGGGCTGTGCTGGGGCTGGCATGGCCCTCAGGGATGTGATTCCCGGCTTTCCAGGGTGGCACATTTGGGATATGGGGATGCATCCCCTTTGCTGGAACGGGACATAAGGATGCATCCCCTTCTCCTGGTTTGGGATATGGGGATGCATCCCCTTTCCTTGTCTGGGACATGGGGATGCATCCTATTCCCTGGTTTGGAATATGGGGATGCATCCCCTTTGCTGGAATGGGACATAAGGATGCATCCCCTTCTCCTGGTTTGGGATATGGGGATACATCCTATCTCCTTGTTTGGGATATGGGGATCCATGCTGTTTTCCTGGCTTGGGATATGGGGATGCATCCTCTTTCCTGGTCTGGGATATTTGGATGCATCCCCTTTCGTGGTATGAGACATGAGGATGCATCCCCTTCTCCTGGTTTGGGATATGGGGATGCATTCTACTTCCTTTTTTGGGATATGGGGATACATCTCATCTTCTTGTTTGGGATATGGGGGTCCATGCCGTTTTCCTGGTTTGGGATATGGGGATGCATCCCCTTTCCTCATTTGGGACATGGGGGGTGCATCCTCTTTCCGGGTCTGGGATATTTGGATGCATCCTCTTTCCTGGTATGGGACATGAGGGTGCGTCCCCTTTCCTGGTAGAGGATGTAGGGATCCATGCCGTTTTCCTGGTTTGGAATATGGGGATGAATCCCATTCCTTGGTTTGGGATATGCGGATGAATCCCATTCCCTCGCTTGGGGATCCCATCCCCTTTCCCACCAACTTCGCTCAACTCGGCCTTGCCAAAACATTTCGGCAGAAGGAACCGCGGACAGGACGGGATGGGCAAGACCCCCCACCTTCCTCCCCCCCCTCAAAAAAAAAAAAGAGCGAGCCGCCCTTCCCACGCCGGGAGTCGAACCCGGGCCGCCTGGGTGAAAACCAGGAATCCTCACCGCTAGACCACGTGGGAGCGCCGGCTCCTCGCGGCGCGGCCTCGCTCCTGCCCCCTGCCGGCGGCGCGCGGGGCGGTGCGGGGGGGGCGGTGCCGTGGGGCCGGGGCGGGGGCGGGGCCGGGGCGGGGGCGGTGCCGGTCGGGCCGCGCCGCCTCCGCGGGGACAAAGCGCGGGGCCGAGGCGCGGGGCCATGTCGTCCGCCGGCGGCCGCCAGCCCAGCCAGAGCCGGGCCATCCCCACCCGCACCGTCACCCTCAGCGACGCCGCGCAGCTGCCCGCCGACTACTGCACCACCCCCGGCGGGACGCTCTTCTCCACCACGCCGGGAGGTAACAGCGCCGCGCCCGCCCCGGGGCCTGCGGGGCAGCCCGCCCGTCCGCTCCGGGCGCCGCGTGTCGCGCCCAGCGCGGGCGTATCGCGCCTGTGCCCCCTCCGTGTGCCGTCTGTAGGCAGCGCCTGCCGCTCGCTCTCCTTAAAGCAGCGCGCTCGGACGTGGGTTTGCGATTTTCCCGGGGCGCGGAGGGTCCCGGCGGGGCGGGAGCTGGATCCCGGACGGGGCGGCGAGAGGCCCCGGTGGGACGCGGGCACCGGGGCTCGGCCCTATCGTCACATCCCTCGTCCCTGCCCAGGGGAGGGGGGCACGGGGCGTTTCGGGGCGCCACATCCATCGGCATCCCCGGGACGCGTGCCCAGCCCTGCCACGAGTTTGCCAGTGGCCGGGACAGCCGGGACCCAGCTGCCGCCGGGGCTGTTTGTCCAGCGTGGAATTATCGCGTGTCGTGCCCAGATAAGAGCGAGCAGAGCGGCAGCGCGCACCCCGCTGCCCTCCCCGCCGGTCTTGGCGGAGAGCCTCGGCTGGGACGCCCGTCCCACCGGGAAACTCCTTCTGCAAACAAGCGCTGCCGAACCAGATTCTCCCACTCTCCTCTCGCTTCCCCCCTCCAGGCACCCGGATCATTTACGACCGCAAGTTCCTGCTGGACCGCCGCAACTCCCCCATGGCCAAGACCCCGCCTTGTCACCTCCCCAACATTCCCGGCGTCACCAGCCCTGGCGAGGCCGGCGAGGAGCCCAAAGAGGACAGCAACAGTCTGAACCACCAGGAGGGGAAGCCATCCATGGGTAAGGGACCCCCCGGGGTGGGCTGGGGAGATTTGGGGCGGGGGGGGGGTGGCGACCCCCTAATGAGTCTCTCCTTGCATTTTGCCAGGGGACGACGCTCAGTTCGAGATGGATATCTGAGCAGGAACCACGGAGAGGCAGCGACTCCCCAGACCTGTGCACCCCCCATTCGGCTTAGCAGGATCTGTCCCAGCGAGGCAGAGGTGGCAGTGGGTCCCCACCAGCGTCCCCCTCCCCGCCCGCCTCCCCCCTTTTTTTGGGGAGTGCAGCTCTGCCTTGTCCCCCTTTGTGGGTGACCAGTCCCAGCATGTGCCGGATGGAGCATCCCTTCTGGATCCGGCCCCGTTCCTCCTCCTCCACCCACCAACAGCCTGATCTCCACCGGCCTTCTTTCTGAAACATCCCTTTGCCTCTTGTGCTGCCTCGTACCCCCTCAAAAACCCCCTCCTGCTATCCCAGACCTCCCACTGCCGTCAGCTTGCCGGAGCTGCGTCATCCCCTTTGCCCCCTTCTCCTGGAAAATTCGGGCAGCCTCTTGGGAGGAGGAGGAAACGTCACTCCTAAAACCACGTGCCTGCTTGCACCCCGAGGAGGGTATTTTCTGAGCCCCTCCAGGATGTGCTGGCATTCAACAGAGGACAACTTCGGCAGCCCATTCCCTTTGGTGCTCCGGGGGTCCGACACAGTCCCAGTGGCGTTGGCCAGCGCGCCCACATCTCTCCTACCTGGATTTCTTCCATCTTGGCCCTTCAACCAGGAGCTGCGTCCCCAGCCCACCAGCCAGGACTCACAGTGACATAGCCATATGTTAGAAAAACCCCTTGCTTTTATTTTTTTGGTACTAAAAAGGGGCACTTTACTCCCAACAACTCTTTTTCCGGGCTGGGGACGAGTGCCTCTGGGAAAGTGCTTTGTAGTGCTCTTTTTTTTTTTAACCCCCCTGGCCCTTTAAAATGTGAATAATACAGGAGGGAGATCCCTTAGCACCGATGGATGTCTCAGGAATCGCTGGGTGTCCCCGGGGATTTGGGGGCTCGCTGGTGAGGCACCACAGGGAGGGGGTGTTCCGTTTGTAGGGTGCTGGCATCGGTGCCGTCCTCTACTTGCTCTTTGGGATGGGACTTCCCTCCCACCTCCATCATTCTGCCGTGGATAAAGGATTTCCATGTTAACCTCCCTGCCGCCGGCGGCTTTGCCAGCCTGGCACGTCGTGGCCATCCCGTGCCTGGCATCTTGAACCCCGTATACCCCCAGAGATGGGATTTATTTTTCCTCCTCCCTCTCCTTGACGAGCAGTGCTGGGTGAGGCCGTACATGGTGGGGCTCTGCTGTGCACCCCCAATCCCACCAGCCCCCCATTTTGATTTCCCCTGCCTGCTGGGAGCTATCACCAGCTCCGCAGCCTTCCCAAGTGCCATTTTATCAGCCCCCACCTGAGTGCCTGCTCCATCCATCCTCCCTCCCGTGCCGGGGTCACCCCCCACCTCGGTACCCAGCCCTGGGGGATCCGTGGCTCTGCGTGCCGGGGACAGGGACATCCCACAGGCTTTGTGCACTTTCCATCCCGTAATTTATTTCTCTAGGCGTGTTTGGCGCGGGTCGGCGCGGTGGCTGGTTGCGAGCTCCCATCTTCCAACTTTTCTCCTGAGGGTGGGGCTGCTGCTCATTTTAGGGGGGGAGGGATCCAAAAGCACAACCCAGGGGAATTGGGATATCTTTCCCATCCTTTTCCCTGGCCCGGGAAGCGCAAGGTGAACACGTAGCCCGGCCGTCGTAGGCGCGCGAGTGAGTGAGTGCAAGTGGAAATACGTATACGCGTGTGGGTGGGTGGCGATAAGACACACACAGATATATATATTATATATAAATAAATATATTTTCCTTAAAGCGAAGATCCTAGGAGGTCGGTTAGGCCCTCGGATCGAGGGAGTGGCAGGGGCAGGGGGCGAGGACATCCTTCGTGGAGCGGGGACGGCCACCATGGATGCAGGGACCCGGCGCCCTCGGCACAGCTGCTCGTTTTGGGAAACATGCTCTCCAAGCCAAAAATGATTAGACAATATCCAAGGACAACGTAACTTGTGGACAGGAGCCAGAGGGAAAACACTTCTTTTTTTTTTTTTTTTTTTTTTTTTTTCCCTGAATGCCCCATTTCCCAACCTCCTTTTGTCTCCATTCCCCATCCCAGTGCCTTTCTCCCGGTTCTCTTCTGTAATCAGGCTTGGGGCTGAAGAGCAGGGAGGGAGTGCCTGGCCTCGCCGGGGCATTCCTCTGCTAGTCAGGGGTTCCATTTGGGATTTTTGCTGTTTTTTACCGTCTCTTCAAGCAGGTGTTTGGGAGGAGAAAAGCTCTCGCCAGTGGTTGCTGTTACAGTGAGATCAATAAAGATCTTGGTTCTGTTAAATCAGGGTGCTGGAGTTTTCTTCTGACCGTGACCTGGGGTGCAGGGAGGATTTTCCCTTCCCTTTGGAGCAAACCCCCCTTGCGGGTCAACCCCCAGTGGTACAGAGAGCAGGGGAGGGTCAAACCCAGAACCAGCAGCAGAGGGTTAAGGGGGAGACTCAATTGCAAAATTTTCATGCACAGAAAAATCTGTCTCCCACGCCCAAAATTGCCCCAAACTGATCATTTGTCCTGTTTCTAGTTGTGGCTGCCCCATCCCTGGAAGTGTTCAAGGCTGGGTTCGATGGGGCTTGGAGCAACCTGGGCTAGTGGAAGGTGTCCCCTGCCCATGGCAGGGCTGTTGGAACGAGATGGTCTTGAAGGTCCCTTCCAACCCAAAACATTCCATGCTTTTGTGATATGAAATCAGTCCTGGCCAAGGAGAACAGGTGGGTGTGAACATGGGGGAACAGCCACCCCCATCTGGGCTCATCCTTGAGGGCCCTGATGGACCTCATCAGTCCCAAGCGGCCCCACCTGTGGTCTCCTCCATGCCCAGGAGCATATTTAATCTTGGCTGCATCCCTCAGCTCGTGCTGTAGGCTTGGCTGCCCCATCCCTGCTGCTCCTGGAGCATGCCAGGTGAGGTGGGGCTATGTTGATAGAGGTGTGTTAGCACAAATTGTCCTGGTCTGGGACAATTGCCATTTTAATAATCACATGGAACGGTTTGGGTAGGAAGCGACCTTAAAGTCCATCTTGTTCCAACCCCCCAGCCATGGGCAGGGACACTTTCCACTAGACCAGGTTGCTCAGAGCACCATCCATCCTGCCCTCAAATACTTCTAGGGGTGGGACACCATTAATATATGTAAGGATATTATAATTTATAATGTTTTAAAAAGTTTTTAAACCAGATCAGTCTCTTTTATACCATCCACTCTAACCGGGGAGGGGTCTGAGCAGCAAAAGCCTTTCCCCCCATGGCAGGGAGGGCACTGAGGGATGGGCTGCACCAGGTTGTCCTCTCCCTCTGGCTACAGAGGGTGCCCCCAAGCTTTGGTGGGTGTTTCAGCAAACTTGGGCATGCAGCTCCGTGTGTGAAATACCACAGTGACACGTCACATTCCCGAAACACTCAATCCCACGGGATTGAGATGGATTGAGGATTGAGACCTGGTTTGGGGGTGCCCTCGGTGCACCCTGGTTTGGCCACACTCAGCGTGGTCCTGCCGTGACCTCCCATGGATTCGGAGCTCGTTGCTGCAGTTTGATTCTGCAGCGTCAGGGAATTTCGGAGCGTGTGTACGGAGGAGAGGAACACGATGGGAAAAATGCTGACGAGGCATTTGGGAGCTTCTTTCCTCCGGGTCTGGCTTTGCTCCTGCGATGCCAAGCTCGGGGGAGAGACAACTGGTTTCCTCCCGAATTCTGGGGTGTTTTTAATTTGTTAATCCTGGCTTCTGAAGCCCCTGCAGTGAGCTGTGTGTCTGTGTATCCCTTCGGATGTGCTCCTCCCTAAGGAAGTTTCTACATGCTGAATTGGGAGCTAAAAATGGAGAATTAAAATAAAATAAGTTTTAAAAAGTTATAAAATGTCAATGTAGGACTGTGAAGTGCAGCAGAGCGGCTCAGGGCAGGGTGTTTTGGCTGAGCTGGAGGCCGGGAGCCTGGCTAGTATCTAGGATCCCGACGAACAAACTTTCCAGCCCTGCTTTCCAGCCGCTACCATTTTCGGACTGCCTCCGGGCTGCGTTTACATTCCTGGCCCTCCTTCCCAACACCACTAAACGTGTTAATGCCATTTTTCTCCTCTTCCTTCGGCCCTTTGGTGTCCTATAAACATTGATCCGGAGCAGCACGGCAGCGGTGGGTGGGAGCTGGCGTTGGGTTCCTCCTAGAAGGGGGGCTCTGAGGGACCCTGTTTCAACCCAGTTGAAATGTGGGAGGGCAGGTAGGAGCTGAAGGGTTTGGGGGTTTTATGGATTAGCTAAAACAGCACGTTTCCATGGCAGTGAGGGAAACCCAAAGCCACCTGATGGCTTCAGGCTGTGCTGTGCTGGACACCAGCAGATGAGCAGACCTGGGTGCTGGACCCGCTGGTACAGGCGGAGTCATGGCAGGGACCCACCGTGGTGCCTGTATGTGCTGGGAAGCAGCTGGGTGGGCAGCAGTCTTATTTCCCAGGAGTTTGAGTGGCCCAAGCAAGGAGAGACGGCTCTTGTGTTTGGGGGTAAGGAGCTGCCCTGATGTTTCCTATGGAGCCAGGCTGGGTGAGCTGGAGGTGTTCAGCCTGGAGAAGGTTCCAGGGAGACCTTAGAGCCGCTTCCAATGGCTAAAGGGGCTCTAAGAGAGCTGGAGAGGGACTTTGGACAAGAGCATGAAGTGACAGGACAAGGGGGAATGGCTTTGTACTGCCAGAGGGGAGGGGGTTAGATTAGGTATTAGGGAGAAATTGTTCCCTGTGAGGATGGTGAGGCCCTGGCACAGGCTGCCCAGAGAAAGTTGTGGCTGCCCCTGGATCCCTGGGAGTGTCCAAGGCCAGGTTGGACAGGGCTTGGATTAACCTGGGCTAGTGGGAGGTGTCCCTGCCCATGGCAGGGGGTAGAACGAGATGTTCTTTGAGGTCCCTTCCAATCCAAGCCAGTCTGTGTACAAAAGTAGCAGGGCAGGGGCTCCCTGCAAGCCCCTAACACCAATCCCAGCCTGGATCCTGTAGCATCCCTCGCCCTGACCCCCATCACACACATCCTTCCCTGCTCTTCCATTTCTGGGAGGGAAAAGGGCTTTTTGGCTTTGAGAGGTGTTGCCTTGATGTTCCCCAAACTGCAAACCTGCCTGGAGTGGTGATACCTGCCAGTCCCCTCTCTGTCCCAGGGAGGTGTCAGTGGGACAGTATGGAAGGATCAGTGTGGCTGGGGGTTGCTGTGTGCTGGGGGTCCCTGAGGGGGACAGATGCTGTGGCTGAGGGCTGTTCCTGGGGACAGGGGACCCCTTTGTGCCAGGGGACCCTGTTGAGTGTGGGTGCTGCATGCTGAGGGTCCCTGAGGGGATGGGTGCTGTTGGGGGGTGTTGTGTGCTGAGGGTCCCTGAGGGGATAGGTACTGCATCTCGTGGGGTCCCTAAGGGCACAGCGACTGTGGATGGGGGGTGCCGTGTGCTGGGGGTCCCCGAGGGGACGGGTGCTGTGTTTGGGGGGTGCTGTGTGCTGGGAGTCCCCGAGGGGATGGGTGCTGCCTCTCAGGGGGTCTCCAAGGGGACAGGGGCTGTGTTTTGAGGGGTGTTGTGGTTGGGGGGAGTGCTGTGTGCTGGGAGTCCCCGAGGGGACGGGTGCTGTGTTTGGGGGGTGCTGTATGCTGGGGGTCCGCGAGGGGATAGGAGATAAGGGTGCAGGCTACTGTGTGCCGGGGGTCCCCGAGAGGATGGCTGCATCTTGTCACAGGGTCCCTAAGAGGACAGGGACTGTGGATGGGGGGTGCTGTGGATGGGGGGTGCTGTGGATGGGGGGTGCTGTGGATGGGGGTCCCCGAGGGGACGGGTGCTGTGTTTGGGGGTGCTGTGAGCGGGGGGTGCTGCGTGCTGGGGGTCCCCGAGGGCCGGTGCCGTGGCCGGAGGGTCGCCGCGGGGCTGGGAGGGGATGCAAGGGGCGGTACCGGGGGCGTGTCCCGGAGCGGGGTGGGGGCGGTACCGGCCTCCCCTCGGCCCCATCCCCGTCCCCGCCCGGTCCCTCCCCCGCCGAGGCGCCGGCGGTCGGCGCGGCCGCGGGGCTGCGCTCCCGCCACCCGCTCCCGCCGCCCCCATGGGGCGCCCGACGGCGTGGCCAGCCCGGCGCGGGAGCTGAGCCCGGAGCCGCCCCCAGGTACCGTATCCCCCCCGGGACCGGCCATCCTCCCCATCCCGGTCCCAGGCATCCTCCCCCCACCCTCGACCCGGTCTCGCCGTCCGCCCCCCCCGGGACCGGCTCCCCCTCTCATCCCTTCCCCAGGTGTGGTGGAGGTTCGTTTCCCAGCCCGGTGCGTGGGGAAGGGGTGGAGGGGGCAGGCTCAGCCCTCGAGGGTGCCCCCCCTCCGTCTCCCAGCACCACCCCTGGGTGGCTGCCACCCCCCACCGGGAGATGGGGAGCCGGGGTGTTTGTTGGGTACGGGTCCCCTCTGGGTGTGTCCCCCCCAAGCCAAAGCGCGGGGGGCGATGGGGAGGAGGTTTGTTTTGCTCCAGGAGCACAGACCTTATAGCGTGGGCACGAGGTGCCCCAGCCGTGGCAAGGAGAGTTTATCCGGAGCCAACGCTGGGCTTCAAACCTCTGGAAAATAGATGGCTCGCTAGTTTGGAGGCCCAGCATCCGCCCCGTGGCATCCTCCCACCTCTCTGCCTTTGCAGTCCTGTTTCCTATTTAACAGGGGCTTTTCTCTCCCTCTTTTTGCCTCGCTGGAGGCTGACCCAAACGGGGAGCTCGTGCCTGCTGTGGCTCGAGTCCCCCGAAGTAATTTTTGGGGTTTGCATCCCTTGCCTTACACCCCCAAAAGCCGCCTGGGGAGCAGACTCTGAAGCGGGGAGCTGCAGGATGGCTCCCTGCTGGAGGATGAGGAGGGAGGAGGAAGAGGAGCAGATGTAACCACAGTGCCTTCCCTGCTCGGGGTCTGGGATTTGGCTCTGCGGCTCTCCCTTGGGGAGCACGAGAGGAGCGGGAAGGCTGGGATCGCTCAGGGATGGGTTTCCCGCTGGCACGTGCAGGGTGCGGGGCAGAGCGCGGGGTCCTCCCACCCCCCCGTGCAGGACGGGGTCACCCTCGCTGCCGTGCCGCTGGGGCGTGGAGGATGTCCTAGGAGGAAGGCTGCCTGCTCCCGCTGGGCTCCTGGCCGGCATCTGTAGCTTTTCGAGGCTGAAATCGTCCAGAAGCCTCATCCAGGCTGCGTTTCCGATGGCTGCCGGACTTTTCCGGACCTCTTTCCCTGCCCTTTCCCCGGCGCATCCTCTTGGTGCTGGCGGGGGCGAACACTCCCTTTTCTCTCTGCAGCGCTCCGGACCGTGATACTCGTCACATACCGAGCGGCGTCCCGGTTGTTTACCCTCCCTGGATGGGGGGGGAGCAGCGTTTTTTGGGGTGGCTGAGCTGAGAGCAGGCAGGCAGGCATTGCCTGAGGAGGAGGCAGGCGTGCAGGCAGCGGCGGTGGGACATTTCCTTCCTGGAAGGCAGGAAGTGATTATGCCTTTGCACGAATGACACGGAGCCTAAAAATAACGGGCAGGTCTCTGTTGTGAGCAAAAACCCCCCGGGATTTGCTCGGTTTTGCTTTATGTATTAAGAGGGCGGGGTGGGGGGAGAGGAGATCCTGGGAGCGCGAGCTCCGTATCCTGCCGCATCCCAAACCGCGGCGGGTGCTGGGCGTGCATAAGGTGCTGCTTGTCCTGGGAAAGGTGCGGTCCTGCAGCAGAGCCCGGCGTGGAAAAGCGGCCCCGTGTAAAAGGAGCCGTCCCGTTGCTCCGCCGGCCTTCCCCCCGTTGGGAGGGGAGCCGGTGGTTTGCTATGAATAGCACAAAATCATAGCCCTCGCCTTCCCGAAACGCCCGGGCCGGCTCATCCTGGCGCTGGGCACCCCGGGGTGGGAGCGGGGTGTTGTGTGTGTGGGGGGCCAACCCGAGTCCCCCACTGCTGGAGACCCCCTGCTCCCCCCTGGGGTCACACCGCAGAACCTCTGGCGGGGAAAAGTTTGGCAGGTCTGGGTTGGGTGTGGGGCTGTGGTGCTTCCTGGCGAGCTGGGGACTGTTTGGTGTTGGAGAAAAGCTCTGCCGCAGGACGTTGGTCTCTTTGGAGATGCTCCCAGTCTTTATCTCCAGCCTTTATGGCTTTTGTTTTTGTTTTTGTTCTTTGCACTGTTGAAAGGAAACCCTTCAGTGAGAGTGCTCACAGATCTTGAAACAGCTGGCAGCGAGCTGACAGCACAACTGGCAGTGCTGGCACTTCCAAGTCGGGGCTTTGTTCCTCTTTCCATTGATGCTCATCGATAAACCCCCTCTCCTCAAGAGCAGGCAGCCTGAACACCTCCTGCCTGCCCAAAAAGCAGCACCCCAGGGTCTGGCAGGATGTGTGAGGGGACCTGATGGGGGAGCTTTAAAAATTGCAGTAAGGGAGTTTTTTGGCATGTGGTAGCTGTTACAGGTGGACTCTTAGCAAAATCATGGAGTCACAGAGTGGTTTGGGTTGGAAGGGACCTTAAATGTCATTTTGGTCCACCCCATTTCCATGGGCAGCGACACCTTCCACTAGACCAGGTTGCTCCAAGCCCCGTCCAACCTGGCCTTGAGCACTTCCAGGATCTTAATTCCTTCTGGGCTTTGCTTAGCAAGGAGTGTTACTAGTGCTGATTAATAAGTCCCTGCAGACCAGGTTTGGAAAGAAGGGCTGCAGCCTGGCTACCACTCCCAATGGATACCAGTAACCCCCTCATTGGTGGCTGCCTTCGTGATGGGGAGCACAGTCACACCCCCATTTCTGGGCTGAAATCCCTGCATGCCTTCTTTTTCTCCTCCATTCCTCATCTCAAACAGCTTTCCCTGACTTCAGGGTAAGGAGTTTTAAAACAAGTAACTGAAGGCAGGCTGGTCACATGGAGGATGGGGATGTGGCACTCGGTTTTCCACCAGAAGACAGGAGCATGTTGGGGAGGGGATGTGAAATGCCTGGTCCTGATTATTCCGGATGTTTCCACTTGAATTTGGGGGAAGGCATCCCACGGATGCTTTCCTGTCCCCCTTGGTAATGCTAATGGTGGAGCACAGGGTGCACGGGGGATAGCAGCACCGATCTCGCCCAGATTGGGAAAAAACCTCTGGGCTTTCTAGGAAATGCTGCCTATTGAGTTATATTTTTGGCTGTCAATGCTGGCTCTCCAAGGAGCTGGTGAGGATGGAGGGTGGTTGCTTTTGCTCCTTTACAGATAATAATAAATCAGTCAAGGCTTGTAAAATCAGAGCTGTCTCCTGTGAACTTGCCTTTCCAGGGCCTTTTCCTCCTCCTGCCAAGGCGCTTTTGGGTTGATTTGAAGCATTTTGGGTTTTGCGGCTTCTTTACCTTATTTTGCCCTCGCAGCCCCGTGGGTGGACAACACATTTCAAATCAACCACGGCTTAATGTGTTATTTCTCACCTTTCTTTTTTGTTTTATTATGTGTTTATAAGAAGCCGAGCTGCTTCCTTCCGGCATCACCTGGAACAACGGGAGCCTGGTTCCCACACAGCCTCTGCTCCGGGATATCTCCTGGCACAGGCAGGCTCTCCCAGCAAAGCTGTTTGTACATTTTTTTAATTTTCACTGTTTTTTGATAAAGAAGGTTAAAGACCACGCCAGGGAGGGGGGCTTGGCTCCAGCGCTTCCTCCGGGGTTTGGTGATGCCCCTCCAGCAGCACTGGGGCTTCCTGCCGGCCACCACAGTGTTTCCTGCCTCCCTGCTTGGGTCAGTGGTGCTCCAGGGGTGACCCCCGGTCCCTTGTGGATGCATCCGTGCCAGCTTGGTGCCGAAAAGCCGCTGGGGCCGCCCCCCACCGAGAGAGGGATGGATGTGTCGGGAGGATGCTGCTTCCCAAAGGGCTTTGCTTCTCATTTAAAGGAGCTTTAAAAGCTATAAAATATCTCGAGGATGCACGGAAGGAGATTTATTTGATTTATTGCCTTCTGACAACGAGGTGACCAGGCAAGTGCACGCTTCCTCCTCATCGCGGCGGCCGGGGCAGATGCATCCTGCAGCTGCAGCCCGCCTGCCTCCCACTATATTTAGTCCATTGTTTGCTCCGGCTTTGAGTCCTGGCCAGGTCCCCTGGTGTGGGAATAACCCCTGTGCTGGGTGGAGGGGGAGAGGAGCAGCTCTGTGAGATGGGAAGGTGGAGGCCTGAGCACTGTGTGTCGTTGTAACTTACGTGGGAGAGGCTGCCGAGCTCAAGGGGCACCTCTTGGGATGCTCAAGGGGCACCTCTGGGGATGCTCAAGGGGCACCTCTTGGGATGCTCAAGGGGCACCTCTTGGGATGCTCAAGGGGCACCTCTTGGGATGCTCAAGGGGCACCCCTGGGGATGCTCAAGGGGCACCTCTTGGGATGCTCAAGGGGCACCTCTTGGGATGCCCAACCAGCATCCCGGTGCTGCTGGCGGCTCCTCTGGCGTTGGCAGGGCTGGATGTTTTGGAATAGGGTCTGGAGGGGAAAGGAGGCATCTCTGCATTGCCCACCTGGAGGCTCTGCTTCCTTGTTAGGCAGCAGGAATAATTAGCTGGCGGCTGCTGGAGCTTTGAATTTCGGCAAAACACCTGGAGAAGAACAGTGCCGGTTTGTTCGGTGGGATGCCCTCATGCAGGGCGTCGGTTCTTTTGGGAGCTGGGGAGAAAATGGGCTCTTTGTTAACAAACCACGGCCATGATTGATCTCAGGCTTGGCTTTTGGGTCTCTGAGATTAGGGCTGTGAGGGGATGAGCTGGCTGGGGGAGTATTCCTGGGGTTTGTCCCAGGAAAAGGAGGAGAGGGTGCAGACAGGAGGCCAGGATGCTGTGCAGGGGGGTTTGTCTCTGCATCCTCTCTCTCCTGGAAATGAAACCCCCAAATACTGTGTTGTGCAAGGGAAGGGATGCTTAAAACCAGCTCACCCTGGCCAGTTGGTAATCCATTATAAAATCCCTGTGGATTGCAGCCCAGCCTCCTAACTTAAAATTGTAGATCCTCAGAGTGGTTTGGGCTGGAAAAGACCTTTAAAGCTCATCTTATTCCAACCCCCTGCCATGGTCAGGGACACCTTCCACTAGACCAGGTTGTTCAAAGCTGCATCCAGCGTGGCCTCAAACGCTTCCACAACTTCTCTGGGCAACCTGTTGCAGTGCAGGAACTTCTCATAGTGTTTGCTGACTGTGTCCAGATATTGGGGGAAACCCTGATATTTGGGTTAATCCAGAGCCCTTTGGTGGGCTGGTCCCTGCCAGACTGTTCCTTGGGCTCCTGCCTCCTTTGGCTGGCCTGTGATGGTGGCTCCATTGCAACTCTTTCCATCGCAGCCGTCAGCAATATTTGGAAGAGTTTTCAGCCAAGAAAATCTTGTCTGTTCTCCTGGGATAGGGTTTTGCTTCCCTACCCATCCCAATTTGTGTCCCAGCTTGTAGGGTGGGTGGTGGGAGGGTGTAAACCCTCCTGCTCCCATCAGATGCAGCAGTACCAGTAAATAGCTGCTCCTGTATGGATAACACCAGTGCTTCCCTCTCCCTGTGGCTTTTTAGAGCAGTTTCCCTGGCTGCCCGGAGCACCCATTTTGGGTAATTTCGGTACTTTTCTTGCTTGTTTTTGCCTGCCCAACCGAGGCAGGGAGGCAGGGCAGGGTGGGGGAAGAAGCTGAAATGTGATTTCCTCTCTCCATTCATTTTGTGGTTTGAAAGACAATTTCCAAATCTGCCCGGCGTCTTTTATGCCTGTTATTTCTTGGTGTGGTTTGTCGGGTAAAGAAAATATCCCTGAGGGATTTAGGGTGAAGGTGGGTGTCTGTGGGGAGGGGCGAGAAGGATGAAGGAAATACAGAAGATGCCTGACTCCAGGCTGGGGGTGGATTCTCCATCCCCCAGCATGGGGATGCTGGAGCAAATCCAAAGGGATTGATCCAGCTTGCTGTTGAAAAGATGCACCCATTCTGAGCAAAATGAGGGGAAAAAAAGCATCCTGGCTGGATGCCCCAGTCCTGCTTGTTTCCTGAGCTCTCCAAAGCCACGAGTGCCTGCTCTGAAACATTCAAACCCTCACTATATATATATTTTTTTTTTTCCTTTATTTTTGCCCTGACAGTGTTTATGTGAAAGAAACACATGAGGACTTGGAGGAATTGCGCTGGCCTGAAACAGCTGAGGGGTTTTTTCCCCCCTCCCCTCCTCTTGTGTGTAAAAGAAACCAAGCTGCCTAATGGTGCAGAAAATTCACAGTAGAGCAACAAGTTTTCTGCAGAGCAGGGAAGGAGGATGGGGAGGAGGGGAAAATGTGTGTGCCTGGGCACGGTCGTCTCGAAATAGCACATTTTCCGGAGGCTTTTCCCCCCACTTGAAGCATTTGCAGCTGCTGGGGGCATCACATTCCCTGGGATCGCAGTAAGGGATTGATCCTGTGCTGCTTGTAAGGCAGGGGGAGCAGCTGCAAAAGGATTTGTAGGGGTGGGTTAGAGCCATCCCAGTATTCCCAGCACCGAGCGTCGCCTCCGAGCAGGTACCGTCCCGTTCGGGTGCTGCCGGGGGGATTCCCACGCAGCATCAGCATCAGCACCATGGAGATTTTACTGGGGACCGTCTCGTTAGGAGTGGGCAGAGTTTTTGTTTATTCCAGGCTACCCCCTTGCCATCTCTCGCTTCATTTGGAAACCAGGATCCGGCCCCGGCTGCTGCAGACAGTCGGCTCATTGTCCTGGCCCGGTGGAGTGTGGCGGGATGCTCCTGGCTGCCGCCAGCCCTGGCCCTTTTGATTCCATCCTTGTTTAGGGATGAGCTCCCTGGGGATGAAGGGGGGGCTGCTTTCGGGGGTCCTCCACCTGCCCTGGGTACTCCTGCAGTCTGGGGATAACTGGCTGCTTTAAAGGCAGATTTGCACGCACAGGTCTGCTCCAGGCACGCTCCTACATCCCAAATTGCTAAATGTTCCTAGGATTTGCTCTCCGTTCAAGTGTTTTCCGCGCAGGGAGGGACCCTGGAGCGGTTTGCGGGTGCTGGGCAGGCAGGGGATGAGGGGAAGGCTGCGCCGCCGTGTCCCTCCGCGGTGCCGGCTGCTGACTCAGCAGCTTTTAGGGACCGGATCCAACATTTCGCCCTTTTTTCCCCCCTCCCATTCCTTCCCTCCTCAGCCCTGCTTTCACCTCCCTGATGGAGGGAGCTGCATGGCAGGAGGGAAGGAAGCCTTTTGTGGGAGCGGAAGGGAGAGGGCTGGCTTAGCGCTTCTTCCCTCGCCTGGGTGTCGGCAGGGGGGTTGCCCTGTGCCCGCCCGGGGTTTTCCCTGCCTAAATCAGGAGCGGCTGAAAAATAAATTCCTCCTCCCTTTCTCTCTCTCTTTCTTTCTCCCTCCTCCTTTTTCCCTGCGGCGGCTGCTGCTTCCCTGTCCCGGCGCAGCCGCCCACAGATTATGGGTACGACGGCCAGCGCGGCACAGGCACAGCAGGCGGTTTCGGCATCCCCCCTGGAGAGCCGGGCGCCGGGAGACGGCAGCATGGAGGACCAGCGCTCCCTCAGCATCCACTCCTTCCAGACCCTGGGGCTCCACAACAGCAAGGCCAAGTCCATCATCACCAACAAAGTGGCGCCCGTGGTCATCACGTAAGTCGTTGGCAGCCCCTCGACCCTCCAAAATTCTGTTTTGCCCCACTCCCTTCCCTAAATATTGTTGGTTTGGGGTTTCTTTTTAATCTCCACCCGTGCCATTGGTTTTTTATCTTTACCCACCTGCACGTGGCTCTTCCAGGTACAACTGCAGGGAGGAGTTCCAGATCCACGATGACCTGCTGAAGGCCAACTACACGGTGGGACGCATTTCTGAGGCCACGCTGGAGCACTACCTGGTGCAGGTGAGCATCCCACCGTCAATTCCATCATCCAACCCGTTGCAGCCTGGGATTTGTAGACCTCAGGGTTTTTTGGGGGGGGCTAATTTTGAAGATCACCAAGAAAAAGCCACTTCTCTTCTCAGCCGTGTTCTGCGATGCGTGAGTCCCAGATTGCTCGAATCCACCAACCTCCCACCTTCTCTCTTTCCCTCTTGTTTTGCAGGGGAAATATTTCATGGTCAGGGATGTATATGGAAAATTAGATGTCTTGAACACTACTGGCAGCTGCGGCGCGCCCAACTTCCGACAAGCGAAAGGAGGCTACGCCGTGTTCGGGATGGGCCAACCCAGCCTCAATGGCTTCAAGCTCGTGCTGCAGAAGCTGCAGAGAGAGGGCCACAGGGTTGGTGGCGGGGTGGGGATTGGGGTGGAAGAAGGCAAGAGAGCTTTTAGGCAGCCTCTCTCCCCTTTCTTTCAGGAGTGTGTCTTCTTCTGCGTCCGCGAGGAGCCCGTGGTCTTCCTGCGGTTGGAGGGGGACTTTGTGTCCTACACCCCCCGGGGCAAGGAGAACCTCCACGAGAACCTGCAGCGCCTGCAGCGGGGAGTGCGGGCGGAGAGCCTGGAGCTGGCCATCCGGAAGGAGGCGAGGAGGGGTGGGAAGGGGCCGCCACGCCAGCCGTGCCGGGGTGCAGGCATGGCCCCGGCTCAGAGGCAGGTTTTGACGGGGGTTCCCCATCCCCTCTAGATCCACGACTTCGCACAGCTGAGCGAGAGCGTCTATTACGTGTACAACGACATCGAGCGGCTGCGGGACGAGCCCCACGCGGTGCGGGTGCAGTGTGAGGAGGACATCCAGGTGACAGAGGAGGTCTACCGCAGACCCATCTTCCTCCAGCCCTCCTACAGGTGCTCCCTTCCTCCTCCTCATGCGCAGTCGGGGCTCTCGATACCCCCTTAAGCCGCGTGTCCTCCATCGTGGTGGGGATGATCCCGCTGCGTGGTCCCGTCCTCCTGACGAGGGCTGTCCCCGTGCCCGGCAGGTACCACCGGCTGCCCCTGCCCGCCGAGGGAGCCCCTTTGGAGGAGCAGTTCGACGCTTTCATCCGCTTCCTCAGGGTGAGCCGGGGAAAAGCGCCTGGTCCATGGGGGCCACCCCGGGTTGGGATTTGCTCCTGTGCCGCATCGGGGACCGCGATTTCTCGAGAGCATCTTCCCGTTTTCCTGTACACTGCCTGTTAGAGGGTGCCTCTGCCTGCAAATTCCCATTCCACTTGCTGTAGGATCCTGCTGGAGAAGTCCATATTGTCCAGCTGTTTGTCCCTACCCCTGGTGGGACGTGACCCTCCCTGGCCACCTCACAGTATCCGTGTGCAGGCGGCTCTTCCCTAAACAGGTCTGGGAGGAATTATCCAGATTTGGTGCAAAAGTTTTCCATGGCAGAGCTTTTTTTTTTTTTAATTCTAGAAGGTGAAATCTCAGCAGGTTGGAGGTGGGCGGTGGGAACATCTCCAGTGGGGTGGACAGGCCAGCATCCACTGGTGGCTGGAGAGGGCACTGGGAATGCAATGAGTGAACCACCCACTGTGCTGTCCTCAACTATCCACACCATCCCCTGAGCAACGGGGAGATGCCACCTATCCCTCTGTGCCCAGGCAGGGCTGTCACCCCCACCCCAGCCACTGACAGGGCAGACCTGGCTCTCCTGGAAGCCGCTGTGGTCCCCACCCATCCCTGTGTCCCCCCTCCTAGGAGAGCCCCAGCCTGCTGCTGCGGGATCCCGGCAGGCCCCCGCCGGCGCTGCTCTTCGGCTGCCAGACCGGCGTGGGCAGGACCAACCTGGCCATGGCCATGGGCACCCTCGTCCTGCACCACCACCGAGGAGCTGCCCAGAAGCCCGAGTAAGCAGGGGAGAGCCCAGGGTCGGGGTGGGGGGATGCCCGTGCCCCCACAGCTGGTTTGACTTCCTCCTTCTCCCACCCCAGCCTCCCCCACCTGCCTAAAACACCTCCCAGGGACAGGCTCCGGGTCATCCAGGCCTTCGTCGAGATGGTCCCCAAAGGCCAGCAGATGGTCGAGGAGGTGAGGGGGTGCTGCTGAAGCCCCTAGTGGGGTGGCTGGGAGGGGAGGGATTGTTTCCCCTCTGATCCAGGGCTTATGGAGCGATTTCCCCCTTGCTCCTCCCAAGGTGGACAGTGCCATCGCCTCCTGCTCGGAGATGCACGACATGAAGGAAGCCATCTACGAGAACAAGAAGAAGCTGGAGGGGATCGGGGAGGACTATCAGATCCAGGTACAGGAATCAGAGGATTGCACGGATGCGAGCTGTCGGCACGGGATCATTTATTGAGCTGTTTTTGCGCTGGGATGAGAAGAATGTAAATTCTGGAAATCCAAAGCTTCCTGAGAGCTGGAGATTTCCCAGCAATGTGAAACCTGAAAGGTTGTGGGGCTTCTCTTTTTTTTTTTTTCTTTTCTTTTTTTTTTTTTCCTTTCCAGTTGTTTCAAAAGCCATAAAATTGAGCAGGCTGGGATTGGGGGGGAAAACAGGCTGTTTTGGGCTTCGCTGCTGCTTCTGGTGGGTGACCTCAGGGGCAAATAATATCCTGTGCCCTGGTTTCGTCAGCTCTAAAATTGGAAAATCGATATCAGCCTGGATGGTAAAAGTCCTCGGGAGCTGGGAGGGATCGTTGCAAATATGGTCACTCAAGGTCAGGCGTTTCTAGCTGTAGATGCATTTTGTTTCCCGCTGTTTTAAAGAGCCATCAGGGTGGTTTTCCAGCATGGAAAGCTGTGGGACTCCCCTGCCTGGCCTGGAGGGCTCTGCACTAGGTGATGGAAGGGAGGGAGGGAGCTCAGGTAGAAGTGCTGTCCCAATCCCAGCCTCTCTGGAGATTAATTTTCCTATTTAAATGCTGAATGTGGGGTGGCAGTGCTGGGGCTGGTTTTAAAGAGCAATCTGAAACCAGGTACCGTGCAGCAAAAAAAAAAAACCCATGAAAATGATTAAAGGATGGGAAAAGAAGGCATTTACAGTCCCTTTTTTGGCATTTAATGGCAAATCCCAAATTTTATCCCCCTTGCCCCCTTTTAGGGCAGATTTGGGTATGTTTGGTGCTGCTCATGTGCTGGTAGGTTCTCTTGTACAGCAGGGGAATCTTTGGCACAGGGCAAGGGATTTTCCTACTGCATTGAAGCCTTTCCCTGGCTTTTCCCTGTTCTGTGTCATCCTGGACTCTGGGGAAACAAATGGCTGGGGGACTGCCATAAATAAGCCCCAAGGAGTGTTTATTTGAAGTCTTTGTGGAGCAAGAGCAGGTTTAAACAGTGGCAAGGGGCCAGGAAAATGTGCTGGGGGGAGGATGGAGGAGGGGAGAGGGGATGATGCTCAGACATGGGAAAAACAGCCTGGGCTTTATAGTGTTGGAGTGGTATTGGATGAGCTGGTTGATTTTTTTTTTTTTTTTTTTTTTGGGGGGGGGAGAGGAAGGGCTTTTCTGGGCGTAGAAGGATGAGGTCACGCTGGACAGTGGGTTTCTACCTGGATTTGGGGGGTAAAAATGGAGATTTAAGCCCTCAAGTGATGGAGGTGCTGGTGGATCCCACTGTGGGATGCTGAGCCACAACCGGATCGCCACGATACCCAACTGCACAGCTGGGATGTGAGTGGATCATCCCCCTTTCCATCAAAAGCCCATTTAAGGGGAATATGAAGAGATTTACCTTGGGTGGGAGCATGGTTTTGATTGCAGGAATGTAGTGCTGCAGAAGCACCGCTCCGCCGTCAGCGCTGCCGGCAAACCCGGCACGGCTCCATCCCTGCAGGCTTTGTTTTGAGTTCCCAGAGCAAATCCCACTGCCTTCCCTCTTGATAAATGACAGCAGGCCGGATTTCTCTTGTGGAGAACAAGTAAATATTCATGAGTCAGCCACGTAATTCAGGGATGAGCAAACCCCACTCGCTGAGCTGACCCCGGGCACAGCCCCATCTTGTAGGATTTTCCATCATACCCTGGGAAGTAGGTCCCGGTGGGCTCTCCAGGTGTGCTTGTGGATGCCATGCTGGGTGCTCCTTCGCTGGTCAGTTTGTCGGATGGGATGCTTGGATGTACAAACCCCCACCCTGAGGTTTCTGAATTACGGAAAATCCCGAGGGTTTGAGCTTCACCCCTGGGAGGGGATAGCTGTGGTGGGGCACACGCCTTCTTCGGGGAGGTCATGATGAAGAGGAGGAGGAGAGCTTGCCTGAAGCCACTTGTGCATCAGGATGCTTCTGGGCGTGAAGGGAGAGAGGGGACACTTGGAAATGAAGGATATAACAGGGTGTGTGGCTGGCAAGGGGACCTCTCTCCCCAGGGATGCACCTCATCCAAAGGCCACGGAGGTGGCTGGGGTGGGGGCAGGACCTAGCATTTTCCAACCCACTCCCCCTGGGTTTGAATCTCCTGTTAACATCTGGACAGTGTATCCGTGCGACAGCAGGGCCCTTGGGTCCAGTTGGAACTGCTCCCAGCATGTCCTTGGGCTACAGGGAAGCTTTTGTTTGAGCTGAAATACAAATTCATGTCTTTAAGCATCATTTAATACAGAAAACTTGAAATGTTTAATTAAAAAAAATAAATCATGAGAAGAGCGTGTAGGGCTTTTTCCCAGCCTCCTGCTCTGTGTGGGGTCAGCATCACGGATTCCCTCTGCCTGTGCTTTCAGGGGAGCAGCACCAAAGAGTATTTCCTCCAGAGGACTTTACAGAGTCTTGAACGCTATTTCTACTTGATTGCTTTCAATTACTACCTTCATGAGCAGGTAAAAGACCCCCCAAAAAACCTTTCTTTGCCCTTTTTTTTTCGCTTTGCCATGCAGTGGGGAGGGAAGGGGCTTCCGCCTCCGAGAGTTTTCCAGGAGGTTTTCTGGGTGGGGCCGTGGGTGGTGCCCAGGCAGGGGGTCGAGCCCAGCTGACGGCGCGTCCCTGCCCGGCCCCCCGCCGGCAGTACCCCCTGGGCTTTGCCCTCGGCTTCAGCAGGTGGATGTGCCGGCACCCGGAGCTGTACCGGCTGCAGGCGGGCATGAACTCCTCGGAGCTCACCGTCACCGTGGACCTCGTCACCAAGGGCACACGAGTGCTGGTGAGTGCCCGTCGGGGGGGGTAGAGACGGGAATGGTGCCGTGCTGGGATCGCTCTCCCTCACAGAGGTTTGGGGGGTGGGGAGAAGCGAGGGGTTTCCCCATTGTAGGGCAGGCGCTTTGGGGTCTCCGGGCCAGCGTTGGGGTCTGGGGTCCATGTCCTGCTGGCGTCCTTGGCAAGGATGGAACTAGAATGTCTTTAAGGACCCTTCCAACCCAAACCATCTTGTGATTCTATGAAGGATGCCTGTGCGGGCAGAGATGCTCTGCACACGGATGTGTCCGGCCCCACAGACCCAAGGTACCAGGGTGCTGGAGCATCCCATGATGTGAACCTAAGCAGCAGCTCAGCGTTTCTGGTGGTCCTTGGCTGCGGTGGGGTGAAGGAGCCCTGGGCTGTTGGTGCCTTGCAGGTTGTGCTGCAAGAAGAGCATCTCCCACCTTTGAAACACAGCCGTGTGGCTTTGAGCCCTGGATGCTGTTGTCGGAAAGGTTTGGGGACTTCTCCTGAGCAGGGACAGTGGGTGAGAGGTTGTGGGGTGCTGAGAACCCCCTGGTTGGGAGGGGGCACCCCTTGCCCAGGCATTGCTCCGTTGCAGGTGGCAGATGAGCGTTCCTGCCCGGATGTGCTGAGCACTGCCAAGGAGATGAGCGTGGCCAACTTCCGACGGGTGCCCAAGATGCCTGTCTACGGGACAGCACAGCCCAGCTCCAAGGTGAGGGGCAGGACCCCACACTGGGCAGGGAGCCCACATCGGGCTCCCAGACCTCCCATCACCCTTGCCCACCCTTTCCCCTAGACCCTGGGCAGTGTCCTGCGGTACCTGACGGATGCCAAGAGGAAGCACGCCCGCATTGTCTGGGTCAACCTCCGGGAAGAAGCGGTCCTGGAGGGGAATGAGCAGATCTACACACTGCGGGAGCCCGGGCACCTGGAGGAGCTGATCCCTGTGCCCACTGCCTCACCCCAGCAGCTAGAGGTGAGCTCTGCCTGCTGGGAGATACTCCTATGAGCCCTCGTGGGGGATTTCCCAGGGGCTTGGATAGTCCCTCACCCCCTGGTGCTGCTGGTTTTGGTTTTGTTTTCCTTTGGGAATGAGGGAGCAAAGCAGAGATCCTCCCTAGAAGGATTTAGAGTTTGCCTTAAAAGCCAGGGTAAAAGGCACCTGGGGAAAGGGGAGCAGATGTTCCCAGCTGGGTTTCCAGAGGAGGCGGGCAGTGAAGGGGTTTGGCTGCAGCAGCAGCACAGCTCTGTGGAGGAGCTGCCCAGCGTGGTGGGAGATGATGCTCCTGAGGCTCCCATCAAGCACGGTGGGGACCGTGGGCCTGGGTGGAAGTGGTGGCCAGGACCTGAGGTGGGATTTGGAGTTGGCTATGGGGTGTTTGAGAGGGATGTGAGCCTGCATCTAAAAAAAAAATAATTAAAATCCTACAAAAATTAGGAGGAGCGGGTGTTACAGTGAGGGTTTCTCCATCCCCTGCAGAAACTGGAGGCTGCCCTGAAGGGTGACCTGATGAAGTGCCAGAAGTGGCTGGAGGTGTACCTGGAGGCAGAGAAGCAGATGAAGATGTTCAAGAGCTGCCTGACCACACAGGAGATATTCAGCCAGCAGAAGAATTCCTGCCAGGGGCTCACCTACCGCCGCATCCCCATTCCTGACTTCTGTGCTCCCAAGGAGCAGGTACCCGGGGATGGGATGGTGCTGCTGCCTCCTTTCCAAGCCATCTCTGCTGCTGTGGGGTGAATGTCACTCGGCTGCTCGGTGCCACGCAGCTCCAGGACTATAGTGACATGCCCAGGCACGGTGTGGGGTGCTTGCCAGGGCAGGGAGATGTTGCCTGGAGAGACTTGGTGCCTTCAGCTGGGTAGGGATGGATCTGGGAGCAAGGAGAGCGGAGGCTGTATGGCAGATGGGGGGGGTGCCACGGCGAGGAAGGGAGGTGGGCAACCTGTGTTGATCTGCAGTGGGCTGCATCCCTAAAAACCCACTGGCTTTACCCCTGGCAGGACTTCGACCGGCTGCTGGAGGTGATGAAGAGCGCCCTGGCCGAGGACTCGCGGGCAGCCTTCGTGTTCAACTGCTGCAGCGGCCGGGGCAGGACCACCACGGCCATGGTCATCGCCGTGCTCACCCTCTGGCACTTCAACGTGCGTGCGGGGGCTGCGGCTCTCCCTGCGGGCTGGGCTGGAGCAGGGCCTGCTGGGGAAGCTCTGGAGGGTTGAAAGGAGTGTGGGCAGGGCCAGGGTGGGCTGGAGGAGGTGGACATCTGTATGTTGACTTCTTGGCGTGCCTAACCCCCAGTGAGCTCCAGGAGATGTGTGGGTGCATCCCTTTACCCCCTGCCCGAGAGCTCCCATGCCAGGATGAAGGGTTAAAGGGCAGGAGAGATCATGGAGTGGTTTGGGCTGGAAGGGGCCTTAAAGCTCATCCACTTCCACCCCCTGCCATGGGCAGGGACACCTTCCGCTAGCCCAGGTTGCTCCAAGCCCCGTCCAACCTGGCCTTGGACACTTCCAGGGATGGGGCAGCCACAGCTTCTCTGGGCAACCTGTGTCAGAGCCTGGAACAGTCCTCTGTCGCAGAGATGTGGCTCCCTCTTTGGGCAGGGATAAAACTTGGGTGTTCTCTGCCCAGCAGAGGGGAGGTGGGGGCTGCCTGGGCCCTGGTGGGCTGGGTGCAGGCTCTGCATTTCTGCTCAGCTGTTGGGCAGCGAGGACAGGGCTGTGCAGCCCATAATGACCCAGCCCCTCTGACCACCCCAGGGCATCCCCGAGATGAGCGAGGAGGAAATCGTGAGCGTGCCTGATGCCAAGTACACCAAAGGGGAGTTTGAGGTGAGTCCTTGGCCATGACTCTGTTTTAGGGGTCCCCCTCCAAGCCTGCTCTTTGCTGCCTTAACCCACGGCTGCTTGTTTGGAGGGGCTGGATCCTCTCCTGGGCAGGGGTAGAACAGTGGGATTAAGAGGAGCAGGCACCTGGTGAAGCCCCTTCTGCTTCTGCCCGTGCTCCAGGTGGTGATGAAGGTGGTGCAGCTCCTGCCTGACGGTCACCGGATGAAGAAGGAGGTGGACATGGCCCTGGACACGGTCAGTGAGACCATGACGCCCATGCACTACCACCTCCGGGAAATCATCATCTGCACCTACCGGCAGGTGAGCTGCCTCTTCCCACTGCCCAATTCCAGAGGGTGCAGCTGGGCTCTGGGACCAGCCCTGCTGAAGCTGTTTGGTTTCCTGGGATGAGGCTTTCTGGAGGGATATGCCGGGGCTCTTGTGGTCATGGTCACCCAGGGCTGTCTTGTATCGTGTTCCATCCTGCATCCCACCTGTCTGCTGCTGTTTGGCATCCCTGCTTTTCTGGTGCCATCCTGAATCCTATCCCACATCCCACCTGTCTGGTGCCATCCCATATCCCACCCAATATCCCACCCGTCTCTCACTGTCCCACATCCCACCCAGAATGCTGCCATTCTGGCACCAACCTGCATCCCACGTCCCACACCAGCCTCCATCTGATCCAGCATCCCTTCCATCCCGTGAGGTGCTGCCGGCAGAGGGCAGGACTGGTCTGTCCCACTCTGCTTCCAGCCCCAAAGGCTCCTCGTGCTCCTCTGAGCTCGGGAAGGAGACCCATCTTTGGGAAGAGGAGCCATCCGTGGGAAGGGACCCATCCGTGCCGGTGGCATCCCATGGCCAGCTGAGCCTGTGGTCCACAGCCCTGTTTTACTTGGGAGCCCCTATGGAGCTGATGAAGAGGAGAAAGGATTATTTTGATCAGATTTGGAATTTTTTAAGCTGTGCTACTATTTCATGGGGCCTTGGACAGGCTGAGCTCAGGACCTGGCATCATTCCTTCCCTGGGATGGTTCGTGCCGTGTCCTGCCAGTGATTCCTCACTGCAGCTTTTGCTCCAGCTGCCATCGATCCATGTTTTCAATTAATGGCCACGAACGATCGATGAGGGGAAGAGAAACCAAGATGTTCAATCATCCAGTAACATCTGCAGCTTCCCTGGGGATTTGCCTCCTGGTTTCTGGAGTCCTCTGCTTTTTTTTTTTGAGGGGCTGGGAGAGGAAAACCCCTGGAGACCTGACTATTTGCAGCAATAGCTATTATTTATCATTAATAAATTTATTATTGCACATTTATTTATTATTTATTAATCTAATTTTATTTAGGGTAAGTCATTTAATTTAAGTTTGCTTTTCCCTCCTTTATCCCGGGAAGGTGGCCAGGTGGGAAATTGCACCTACCTTATCTCATCCTTTGCTGCTGCGGAGCTAAAAATTCCCACCCTAAAGGAGCTGCAGCCTGTTTTATGGATTTAATTCTGTTCTCTGCCAGGGCTGTGTGCAAATGCTTTAATTTTAATTTATTTTTATTTTTTTCCTCAATGATGAGCAGCTTGGAGAAGAGAATTGTGGGAGCTGTGATTCTGGGAGATGCTTTGCAGGGTTAGGGCAAAGCAGGAGGGAAGGAAAAGGTGCTTTGGAACTTGGTTTGTTCTGACCTCTTCCCACTCCTAACTGGGAGGAAAAACCTGGAGAATATGAGAAAATATAAATAATGGGATAAAAGAGAAATGATAGGATAATAAGATCATAAATAATAAGATAATAGGAGAAAAATAAATAGGTGGATGTAATGATAAGATGATAATTGAATTAAAACTAAATAGGTGAATTTAATAAGGTGATAAATAATAGGATAATAAAAGAAAAAGCAATAGGATAATAGAATAAAATCATACATAATAGGATAATAGAAGAAAAATCCATAGGGTAATAGAATAAAATGAAAAGTAATAGGATAATTGAATAAAAATAAATAGGATAATAGAATAAAATTATAAGTAATAGGATAATTGAATAAAAATAAACAATAGAATATAAACCTAGGATAAATAATAGGATAATTGAATGAAAAATAAATAGGGTAATGCAATAATAGGATAAATAACAGGATAATAGGATCTGCCATAGGATCTGCTCTCTATAAATACTGGCACACACATGTGGAGGAGACACCTTTTCCAAAGGGCAGAGCTGAAGTGAGGAGTGGCTGCTCTTTGGGATGGTCTGTGGGATCAACTGTGGGATCAAGGCTCTTATTTATTGTTTTATTTATTATTTATTGATTCCTAGAAGGAGCATTGTGCAGAGCTTGTTCTTAAGAGCTATAATAACACTAATAGAATTTATTATATAAAAATTGTTGTATAATTAAATACAATATATAACAATAACAATAAATATAAACAACAAATCTATGAATTTTATAATATCTGTAATATAAACCATAATAAAATAGATATTTATGATAAATATATATATATATATATAAATAATACTAGAAGATGCAATGGCCATCAACTTCTGAGTGGGACACTGGGTGGCCACATGTCTTCTCTTCCTCTGGCACGGGAGGCTGAATCCAGCTGGGGAATGCTTTCCAGGGAGGTGTTTTTCCCTGGGGAAATGCTTTGCAGTCCAGGATCTCATGGCCTGGGGTACAGTTTGCACCTGGGCACCTATTCGTGGCTCCTGGGCATACCCCCCCACCCCTTTATCCACCCCTCATCTGTTTTTGAGCTCTGCCCCGTGAAGGCAGTGTTGGTGTACGCTGGAAACCACAAGGCAATGAGAGCCTGCAGTGCCAAGTGCCGGTGGGAGCAGGAGGGAAGGATGGGCTTATTTTTGTCCCAGAGGGGTCCTCCCCCTTCCTATGCTCCTCCCATGGCTCTTCCTTTGCACCAGAGGTCCTCCTGGGTCCCTCGGCACCCACCTTCCAGAGTGGGATGGAGAAGGAGCGTGGGTGAGGGCTGAGCTGCCTCTGGGATGCTCTCCCAAGGCAGGTACCAGAGCAGGTTCCTGTTCCATCCAGGGGAAGTCGGGCAAGGATGAGAAGGAGACACGGGCCCTGCAGCTGAGGAGCCTGCAGTACCTGGAGCGCTACGTCTACCTGATCCTCTTCAACGCCTACCTGCACCTGGAGAAGAAGGACTCCTGGCAGAGGCCCTTCAGCCTCTGGATGCGCGAGGTGAGGCCTTCCCTGCCCCAGCAGACCTCACCCAACGTCGCGTTCACGTGGGAATACGGGAATTTCCTGGGAAGCAGAACACCATCTGTAATTTGTTTACGATTTCTGCGTGATCGTTTGGGGCATCATCCGTGGTCCCTTTGCTCTGGGCAAGTTCCCCAGGCTGGGGGCAATCATGGAAAGCCACTGGAGATGGATGGAGTCCCACCACATGGATGGGGTGCTCTCCCACCCCAAACCTGCCCTTTTCTCCTCTTCTGAGTTTCCCAGGGGTTTAGTTTGATCTGCCAGGTGTGATTGCAGCATCTGGGGCTGGGAGGCCACTAGCCAACCCTGACTGGCCAGGGCAAGTGGCACAGGGTCTGGGAGCATGGGGATGGTGGCACTGGGTATCCAAGGGAATTGGGAACCGGCTGGAAAAATGGAATGGGGAGTCCCTAAATTATCCATATGGAATAGGGGTGTGAGGAAGAGACCCTAAACTATTTGTATTTCCTGCTCAGGGGGGCTACAGCTGCTGGATTTATTTGGAACACACTGCCTTACATCCAAGCATTGAGGGGGCTGTATGGTTCCCTGGAAAAGGGACTTTTGGAGGTGGTACCTGTCATGGTGGGGGCATAGGGGGGTGTGTGTGCTACTGCCTGCAGGTATTATTCTGCCTGAGAGGCAGAGGGGAGGAGGGGAAGCTGAAGACATGGCAATTTTAATGATGCTATTACTACTGTTATTATATTTTATAGTTTATTTACATGTTATTATTTTATTACCGCATTTTATTTTATTATTTAAAATCTGTATTTTATTATTATTTCCTTGTATTGTTTCTGTTGATGTATTCTATTATTTTAATTGTTTTTATTGCTATTAGCATTTTTACCTTTTCTTGCTGTTACATATTTTTGGGGCAGTGCCTTTTTGGGCTGCATTTTCAACGCACTGGTTTACATGTTCCCTCTTTCCCCCTGTTTGCTGCACCTTGCCTTTAATGCAGTGCCTTCTGGTGTTGAATCTTTTAATGCTGCACCTTTTGGGGCTGCATTTTCAATGCACAGATTTACATCTGTTCCTGTTTGCTGGAGCATCTTTTAATGCTGCACCTTTTGGGGCTCCACCTTTTGGGGCTGCATTTTCAATGCACGGGCTTCCATCTGCCCTCTGTTCCCATTTGCTGGAGCATCTTTTAGTGCAGCACCTTTTGGTACAGCACCAAAAGGTTTAAGGCAAAATTTTTGGGGTTGCACCTTTTTGGGGCACTGCCTTTTTGGGGCTGCTCCTTTTTGGGCTGCATTTTCAATGCACAGGTTTACATCTCTTCCCATTTGTTGGAGCATCTTTTAATGCTACACCTTTTGGGGCTGCATTTTCGATGCATGGGTTTCCATCTGCTCTCTGTTCCCATTTGCTGGAGTATCTTTTAGTGCAGCACCTTGTGATACAGCATCAAAAGGTTTGAGGCAACGTTTTTGGGGCCACACCTTTTTGGGGCTGCCCCCTTTAGTGCAGGGTTTTTTTAACGCTGCACCTTTAGTGCTGCAGCTTTTGGTGCTGCAGCTTTTGATGCTGCATTTTCAATGCATGGGTTTACAAACGCCCTCTGTCTCCCTGTTGCTGGAGCATCTTTAAAGCTGCATCTTTTGGGGGTCCACCTTTTTGGGGCTCCACCCTTCTGGGGCTGCCCATTTTAGTGCTGCCCTTTTAATGCCACATCTTCAATAGGTGGGACTACAGCTCCTCCCGCCCCCCCACCCCCCCATTTGCTGGAGGGAAGGGAAATACACCCAACCTGTGGATACAAGGAGCCTTTGACCCCCAAAGCGCCCCTTCCCGCTGCACAATCCCTGCGTTTTTAGCAAAAACAAGGCGCCATTGTAGCTTTTTGGCAGGAAGGTGCCAAAGCCAACAAACCCTGTGACGACTGACCCCAGCAGCAAGGAAGGGGCTTATAAACTGTAGGAACTGGGGCGGGAGGGCAGCTGGAGGGGTGCTGCGGGGCAGTGGGTACCCGGCTGGGGGGGACGCAGCGACTTTTCGTCCTCACCTGGGGGTGGCAGAAGCGCCCGGGGGGAGTTAAATGTGTCTTCTCGCTCTGTTTTCAGGTGGCAGCAGTGGCTGGGGTCTACGAGGTCCTGAACCAGCTGGGATTCCCTGAGCTGGAGAGCCTGGAGGGCAAAGCCCTGTGCACGCTGCGGGGCCGCTGGCAGGCACAGGGAGCCACATCCCGCCCCTTCCGCGGGGAATTCCTGTAGGGTCAGGGGGAATTCCTGTAGGGTCAGGGGCGGGAGAGGAGCCCCCGCTGCTTTCTCTGGGGTGGGGAAGAGGAGGGGGAAAAAAAAAAAAAAAAAAGACTGTTTTCCCAAAACCTGGGGGTGTGGGGAGGGAGGGGCAAGCCCCAGAGCTGCCTTAGAGCGGGAGAATTTCTGGGGTTCTTTTGGATGCAATAAAAATACTGTAAATTAAAAAAATCGAGGCCTTCTTGGCTTTTTCCCTGAACCACTGCAGCGTATACACAAATACATGTATTTATACACACAAATGTGTATTTATATATTTAAATATACATGTATATATATACAGAGATATATATTTATACATTTATGGCTCCATGTGTGTATGTATTTGTATATATGGAGCCATAAATACTTGTAGCCTGGATGAAGACTCGCAGGGATCCCAGTCACTGCAGACCTGGGTATTTTTAAGGTTTGGGCATCTTTGTTGGTTCTTTCCAACTCTTTCCAGTCATGGATGCAGCTGGAGGAAAGGCAGCTGTGCCACCAGGTTTTGGGGTCCCTGCTTCCCCCTCTTAGTCCAGTTTCAGTGCCAAGGTGATGCTGAGCAGGTTGAGCTGCTCAGCAAAGGCTTACAAGCACAGTCGATATCAGGACATTTTTCTTTTTTGAGGAAAAGGGAAGAGTGAAAAATGAAGTTAATCAGATGCAAATGAGGGGTTCCAGCGCCCCTCCTGCCCTCACAGTGGAGGGAAGGGAGCCTGTGGGGGGCGAGGGGGGAAGTCTGGGCTCCTGCCCGGATGGAGGGGTGATAAAATAGAATGGGAAGCACAAAGGCAGGAGCACACGCTCCGTCTGTCCCAGCTCCGCTTTCATCCGCTGCCAGGGGCGGGAGGCGGCAGAAACTCAAAGGTGGAGGGTGGAAAGAAAAACAACATTTTTAAATAGCAAGCGCTGCTTTTTCTTCAGCCCCAGTTCCCAAGGGGTCCCTCATTTTTTCTGTCTTAACCACACGCATTTTGTGTTTACTTTTTTGTTTGGTTTTTTTTTCTCAGGCAGAAATACCTGCCTGAATGTTTTGTCCCTCGCTGAGTGTTTCAGTGTTTGGATAATTTGCTGCTGATGCAGTCAGACAGTTGATCCAGTGATTTCAAGAGGCTGTCGATGCTATTTTTTTGCTCTTATTTTTCTTTTTGACGGAGCACATCCTTTCTCTCCTCACATCACCATTTATTGTGCCTTACTAAAGCAATTACCTGCAGGCTCCTTTGCTTTCAGCCAGGCTGCAAATCCATCCCCTTCTCCTGTCCCAGCACCAGCCCTTGGAAGTCCTGCCTATTAGCCCTGTCTTAATTAGGCAGAGTTTTTAATTGCTTAGGAAATCTCAGCCTCTTTAATCTTGGTAATGAAGGCTGGAGCTTTGCATCACCTGGTTTGAGGGGCTCAAAGGCTTCTTTCCACTTTCCCACCATCCTAACAAGCGATTTCCAAGGCAGGGATAAAGCAATTGCCTGGGAAAAAAAAAATGCCTGGGAGATGGGAATGTGTTCTTTTCCCCAGGCTGGGAAGGCAGAAACCCAGATCCCTCTCCTAGGTGGTGAGTTAAACCTGACTCTGAATGCCTTGGCTCTACCCTGGCTTTTCTGCTCTGAGAGAAAAGATTGGGAATTCAGAAAGCATTCAGCCAGAGACAAAGCAAACAAAGGGTTACATATCATATATATAGAATAATTATAGAGTGTGTATTACACATTTTAAATGCTATACATAATGTATATAGCACACATTTTATAATGTAGACTGTGTGTACAATATATAGATTTTATATGTTATATATAACATAATGATACAATAAAATACACCTTCTAGAGTTATTCTATATAGTGTATAATATAAATTCTTTATCATAACAACCAGAAGCAACCTGGGCTAGTGGAAGGTGACCCTGCCTATGGCAGGGGATTGGAAGTAGATGAGGTTTAAGATCCTTTCCAACACAAACCATTCTGTGATTCTAGGATGTAAAATATGTATTCCATACTGTATAGAATATAAATATATATTAAAGAGGCAGCTAGTAGTAGGGTGGGGTTAACGAGCTGACCTCCAGCCTCATTGGGGTATATTCCCTGCCAGGAGCAGCATTTCATCCCAGGGAGGCCCCAGCAAGGGTGGTCTGTGGACTAAAATATTTACAAAAGAAGGAACTCAAATAGTGGTTTTACACTAAAAAAGCAAGAGCTCGTAGATTGATTTTATTGATTTTCACAAAAACCTGTTTTTCTGCAGGTTTCTGACCCTTGCATAACTGCCTTATACTATTTCTCCACTCTTTCCATCTTGTTCAGGGCCTGGAGTGCGGGAATACGGCCAAGGGGATCTGAGGTTATTTTGGGGCAGAGAATTAAATATTTAAATCCCAGCCAGCAGTCCTGAGGGATCGATTGCAGAGCGGGAAGTGTGGATCCGTGGCTGGGTTTCTGCTGTGTCAGTCTTCATCCCGGGTCTGCATCTTGTTTCCATGGGTACAAAGGGCATCTCTACAGCTCTGGCTGCCATCACACATTTTTTGGGCTTTGCTTTACCTGCAATCCCTCTTTCCCAAACCTGCAGAGAAAATGGGAAGGAGCTGCAGCCATATGAGCCAGTGCTCTGGCTTTAGGGGTGGGATGTCCAGGCTGCCTAAGGAGGCAGAGCTGGGCTCTGTGTTGCAGCCAGACACCCCCTGAAATCACCTGGTGCCACTGCACCACTGTTTGGACACACAGGCTGGGGTGGGTCAGGAAAACTCTTAATATCCCATAAAAACCCCCAACTCACCCCTTATTCTGCCTGTGGAAAATGTTCTTCGTGGCATTGAGGATGGTCTTTGTGGCAACAGCCCTGCTGGAGCTTGGAAGAGGTGAGATGTGGGGCAGGAGAGATTTAAAAAGGGGCCCAGAGCTGCCTTCGTAAATAGTGCTAGTGGGTCTTTGACCTGTGACAGAGAAAAGGAGATCTATTTTGTGTGTATATATATATATACATATATTTTTATATATATCTATATATATCTATATATCTATATATCTATATCTATCTATATCTATCCATAAGAGCCTTGCCCACATGCACCAGGTTGGATCACATTTTTTTCTCAGAAAACCCAGGATGCTGCATCCTCATTGACTCCTCTCTCCCTTCATAATTAAAAAAAAAATTATATATATACATACACATATACATATAAGTAATGTTAACCTGTAACCACTGACAGGGCTGAATGGTATTTGCTATCCATACAGGCATGAAAACTGTCTTTTAAATCCCTTTTAAAATATATTTGAATATAAAACACTTAAGGCCACCTGTGCTAAATGAGGGCAAAGTGTCCTCAGGTGGGACCTGCTTTTAGCCCCTCCCTGGGAGTAAAACCCCAACCTGGGGCACCTGTAGCCCCTCAGTTTCCACTGGTACTTCCCTCCACGCTGCTCAGGAAGCCTGGAGCAGAGAGGGACTCTTTCTCCTGCAAGCCAGAATACCCTGGATCATCATCAAAGAGGATTTTTTGGCCAGTTTGGGAGCCCAGCTCTGGCGTCGTAAAAGCAGTGAGTGATTTTATGGTTTTTTTTTTCTTCCCTTTCTTTCTGGCTGCAGCGTGGGGGGAACGTGGCAACAGGGCTGTTTGTAGCTGTGCTACTGGCTAATGAGTTTATATTTTAAATGGATAGGCTTGTAGTTATTAATGCTTCTAGTTTGCCTTCCCATCCCTGAGCGTTAGGGGTATGCTGGTATGTCCCTTCCAGGTTTTTATCTGTGCTCTTTTCTCCTAGTAAAGGTCATGAATGAGGTTACAATTAACAAAATTATATATATATATATATAATGAGACATGATTAACCTGTAACCATTGGCAGGGCTGAATGGTGTTTGCTGTCCATACAGGGATAAAACCTGTCCTTTAAATCCCTTTTAAAATATATCTGAATATAAAACACTTCTTAAAAAAAACAGAGGAAAACTTTTTCGGAGCTAAATAAACTCCCTGTGACTCCATCTGTGGGAAGTTCGAGGTCAAAAGCTGCCCCAGAAGTGGGGGTGTCCCTGAATTCCTTTCCCCTGTGAGCACGTGGGTACAGATATGTTTTCTCACTGCTTGGCTTTTGCCTTTGGTGTAGCTTGTTTGGTGTGAGGAATATTTTAGTGGAGGGTTGCACCACGTGTATCCTTGGATCAGCTGCCTCCTTCCAGAGAAAGCAAAGCAGGGTAGTAATATATAAAGTAAATAAATACGTAAATTCACTGTGTGGGGAGTGAAAAGGTGGCAAGAAACCTCATCCCAACCACATCATCCCTCTGTGAGATCCCCCCCGAATAAATCAGCCTGTGGGATCCCCTTCATTTTAAGGTTATAAAGTTTTTTTATTCCAAAATGTGCAAAAATACAGCTGGTTTTGGCCAGATTCTTCCTTTCAGCATCTTTGCATCAGACAGGGGCCCTGGCAAAGGAACCTGTCTTTGGGCTTAACAGAGGTAAAAGGAACAGAGCTTCTCTTACCTCAGCCAGGGGTTTTATTCCTCCTCCTCTTATGGGTGAGCAGAAATCCTTGGAAGCTTAACTTCACGTGCCTTTATGTTTTTTCATCCACTGAAAAAGGAAAATGCTCCGAGGAGCCAATATTCCATTGGCACGTGGGGCTGCAAGGGGAAACCTGCCACAGCCCCAGCTAAATCATCACAGCTATCAGGGGCTTCAGGGCTGTGGGGTTTTTTTTTTCTCAAAATCCCCTTTATTTCTATTTTTCCACCTAGCTGTGGCAGCTCTGCTTAATATAAAGTGCCAGCTGTACCCAAGGCCCACAGACATCAGCTTTTCAAGGACCAGCTCAGGAGCTGCTGCCTTTAATTTTGGTGAAAATCAAGAGTGTTTTGGGGGTAGGTGGGGGGATATAATTTCTGTTTACAGCAGCAGGGAGGGTGCATGGGAAGAGGCATGTGCTGGCACTGGGCCACTGTGCATAGCTCTGGACATAACAGCTCTTAAAATAATATTAATAATAATTTCCATGTTTTCCTTTCTGTGATGTCCCTCTCGGGCAGAACCCCCTGACGAAACTGCTGGACCTCTGCAAAGGGAGCCCATCTGTGTTTCATTTTACAGCTGAAGAATAGTAATTAAGATGCTTTTGCAGAGCCAGGGCTTGAAGAACTAAAAATAAAAGCCATATAGGCATAATACCAGAGATCTGAGCATCATAAACTTTCCTTTCCCCCTGTTTTCCCCCTCCCAGCTCCACTGGACCCCTGACTATGGCCAAGCTTCCCGTTGTTTTGGGGAGCAGAGACGGGAACAAATCTTGGGATGGTGCAGAGAAGGGGGATTTGGGGCTAAATCCATAGGAGCCATGCAGTGCCAACCTGTGTAGAGGGTGGTGGCAAGGGGAGTTTTTCCAAAGCTCCAAAAATCAGAGGCATGGTGCAAAGCGTCAGACTGGGCTCTCTTCTTGTAACAAAGTGTGTATAAACCAAGGTCCCCAGGCCTGGAATGACTTTCTTCCTTTATTTCACACTTTTCATCCATGAATATTGCAGGGAGGGAAAAGCAAAAAGCAGCTGTTTTCTAGCCCTCCACCACCTCAGGGTGCTTCTGGCCCCAGGCAAATGAAAAATTAATTTTGCCCAGCTTGAGCTGAAAGCAGAGATGGGGCTCAATGAGATTCACTCGAAAGCACTCGCTGGCTGAGGGGGGGGACATGCTGGAAGGATAACCATCAGCTGAGGGGATGAGCAAGGCCCTGGGGGACTGGGAAACGCTCAGCAGTTTGATTTAAGAGACAAAAAAAAATTAAAAGATTTGGGGTTTACGTGGCAGTAAGCTTAATTTTAGTAGGAAGGTGATAAAAAATTAACAAGGTGGTCAATATGTAGAGAGGGAAAGGAGCATCTGGGGGGGTGCTGGGTGAGGTTAACCTAATTTGTGTTGTGTATGTGGGAAAAACACGAAGGGAAGGGCCGGGGATGCCAAGGTAGCAGGGATAACCTCCCACCAGGTAGCCTTGTGGCGTGGGGTGTGTTCGGGCAGGGCCAGCCTGTGCCGAGCCCCGGAGCCGAAGAGATGCTGGTGGGATGTGGTCTGAGCCGTGGCACAGAGAGGCTTTAACACCCCCTTGGATCTACCAGGGATATGGTGCCTGTGTTTTTTTGGATGCCACAGCCATGAGGTGGCTTTAGGGCTCCGTGCAGGCCCTGTGTTTTTGGGAAGGAGCAGTTCCATAGGTTTCGCCCGGTGCAGCAGGAGCCCCTCACCCCCACATCTGGGGCTGGCTGGGCTCAGTTAAACCGAGGTGCTGCTGACCTGAGTTCAACAGCTGCTGCAGCTGGGCTGTGTGTTGTGTTACAGTTGGAAAACAAGGACTTTTGGGGGTTGTTTTTTGCTTTCCCACCGGCGGGACCCGGCCACGCCGGCGGAGCTTTCTCGCAAGCCTTGCAGCGCGGTTCCTAGAAGGAGAGCAACTTTTTCCCTCCTCTTTTCCAAGCCTCTGCTGCTGACAGTAGGGGCTGGAAAGCATCCAGAGCTGTCGGTATAAATTTCACTGACCTTGTTTCACCATCCCTTAACTCGCAGTTCAGTGTCTCCCCTCAGCCGGGACCGGCGTCGATCTCCACTTTCTGGCTCATTTATCCCCTTTTTTTTTTTTTTTTTGGTTTTACGGTTTGGTTTCCTGAGCTTGTCTGTTCATCCCTGGGTGGGCAGGGGAATAAGGGGGGACTCCCAGCCCCTAAAAAACCTCCCAGCAAGGTTGCCAAGGCAAACATCTTGCAGGAATTTGGAGATGCAACTGTAGCTCAGTGCTCTGCTTGGGAAGAGATGCTCGGAGGCGCAGCGTGATGTGGTGAGGTGGGATGAGGGAAAAGATGCTTCTCCTTGGGTTGGGCTGGGTGCAGGGCTCTGATCCCAGAAAATGCTGCCTAGGTGCCAACAGAACTTTGGTAAGATTTGAGCTCCACCCCTGTGATGGTGCTGGATGAGCACCTGTGTGGGAGATTGTTGCTTTCCAGAGGATTCTTGCTGTCTTTCTTGCATTTTCCACAACCTCCTGAGACAACTTGATGACATATTTGCTGTCCAGATGATTCCAGGGGTTTGACTGTAGGGGAATAGTCTCACGCTTCATGCTGGGCTCACTGAGGAAGCAGAGTAAGACAGCCTATGGAGATGTGGGTGAGAGGGTAGGAAGGAAAATTCATTGTTGTTTCCTATCCTGGCTGGACCAGCTGCTTTGGACACTCAGCTCTCCCTTTTTGAACTTTGAAAAGAGGATTAGGAGTTTGAGTCCTCCCAAAAATCCACAGCATCAGGTGCTTCTTGCTCCCTAGGTGCTAAATCCATATGAAAATATTAATTTTCCAGCTCCAGTGAAGTCTCACCTTAAAATATCCTGCTGATGCCACAGCATGTTTGGGACCTCCTGGAGGAACTTTGCCAGTCGCTGCCATTGTCACTTGGCTTTGTGATAGCATCCAGAATCTTTGGAATGTTGGCAGGAGGCAGGATGTATGAGGATCAATATTTTCCCTGGGTGAAGATTGTGGCTCTGAGTTTGTCCAAGGGACCTGAGGGGTGTGCAAGGCAAAAGAACGTGGCTCTGCTTGTGCACTTGTGGATGAAAAGCCCAAAAGCTTTTATGTTGTATCCCTGGACCTTTCTGAAGGATTAGGACAGCTAACTGGATTTTATTCCAGCTAGGGAAAGCACCAGCCTGAACAGGGAGAGGTCAGAGACTGGAGAAGTCTCAAGGGACACAGCAGCTATCTGTGCACAGGGAAGGAGTTGTAGGAAAGCCAGGAAAATCCAAGTAAACAGTACAAAACCTCCTTGGTGTAAGCAGCTGCAAGAAATATTCAGATTAACCAGGAGGAAAAACTTTCCAAGACAAGAAAAGCAAGACATGAAGAAAAAAAAAAATCTCCTGGGGGCTTGTGGAGGCTCCCTCCATCTTTGGAGGTCTTAAAGCAGAGATTAGGGAGAGATCTGCCAGGAATGATCCTGCCTGGGGGCAGCCAGAGAGCAGATGATGTGTCTGTCAGCTCTCTGCCTCCAAAAGCGAGGCTTGCGCTTCTCCTGCTCTTCCTGCTCTTCTCCTGGATGAGCACGGCATGTTTGGGACCCTCCTTGGTGGTCTCCTAGCAGGGCTCCTAATAATCCCCCCGGAAAGAGCTGAAATCCTAGAAAATGGGTGGGTTTTGGCTAAGGCTTGCTTTAGAGAGGGAGGGGAAGATGCTCAGGGGTTTTCTCTCCCCTTCTGTCCCCGCTCTGCAGCAGCGACTGTTTCCTGGTCTAATCTCCTGGCAGCTCCGCGTGTCTGAGGGATGAGGTCATGCTCACTCACCCACAGCCTGCCCTGCTCCTGCTCCCATCCCTCCAGCCTGGGGAGCAGGGGGGGATTGCACTCCCTGCAGAGGCTCCGGGGCTGGGCACGGTGGGATTTGGGATGTCACCCTCACCAAGCATCACCACAGCCCTTCTCCTTGCTCTGGGCATGGATGTGTTGCACCAGGGGTGGGGACAAGCATCAGTGCCCCCACCCATCTTACCTGTGCCTGGGATGCCAGTCCATCTCTCCCAGTGCTCTTCCTTCTTCCAGTGGCTTTTAAAACCACAGACTAACCCAATCAGCTGGAAAATGTTTTGGGGTTTTTTTTCCCCTTATTCTTTTAAATTTTTTTTCTCTTTGGACCACTTCTTGCCTGCAATGAGCCCCTGGGGAGGAGGAGGCCGGTCATTGCGCAACCTGAGTGCAGGGACAGCTGTTCCAGAGCCTTTTGGATTAACAAACAGGAGGTTTAAATGTCTGGGAAGAAGAAATGTGGTGACCTATGCCTGGAAACAGAGCCCTGGCTTCTTGCTTGGGTAGATCCCCAGCTCCTGGCTCATGATATGAACAGAAAAGCCAGTTTAGGTAATTGGTGGATATTGCCATGACTTTATTAGCACTGATGCCCTCCCCTACAGGAGGTTTGTATGGCTGAGCAAAACAACCAGTGCCCATAAAGACACAAAAATAGGCCCCATTAAGTGTGGTGGTGTTTTTTTTTGGTTTGGTTTTTGTTTTGGTTTGGTTTTTTGCCTTCTAATAAATTCTTCCAGCCTTTTGTGAAGGTTTTTCCAGGCCTCAAATTCAAGATTAATTGAATTTAGGGGCCAATAGCTGCATCTACTGCTGGTGGTGGGGGATCATTCTGTGTGGAGATTTAGGGTACAGTGCCTAGGCTCCAGCTCTGAGTAGTACCTGGTGGGATGGGCAGGGCTTGGACACTGCATCGCTCCAGGATGGGCACAAATTGGTACTGCCAGATCAAAATCAGGCTTTGGGAACACAAGCTGGAGTGTCCTAGAGGAAAAGAAGTCTGATTTGGGGTTTTAAAAGCAGCAGCTGTTGTCAGCTTTCTTCTCTGGAAGCTGGAAAGAAAAACTGCTCCTCCCCAGGCCTAGAGGTCACCTAACAAATGGGAAAGCCCCCAAAAACATGTCCCTGGGAAATCTCAAGGCTGCAGAGAGGAGTGCCTGTGGAATCAGAGAGAATTACAAAGTGTGTTATCCATGGAGGAAACGGGGGCTTCAGATAAAATAGCACTGGAGGAGGGGAAAACAGGAAAAGGCTCCATTTGGACTCCAAAACAGAAAGGAAAAGGTTAAGCCTAAAGTCAAGGAGAAGGGTGGTACAGAGTTAAAGGCAAAGCCAGGAGACAAAGAGGAGAATAGAGGGGCCAAAGCAAAGGGGAAGGACAGGAGGGAAAGGACAAGGAGAAGCTGCCTTGCTGCTTCCCTCTCACCATCCTCTCTTTATGATGGGAACTGGGAAGAAGAAGGTTGGAATGAACAAATTTTTCTTATTTAAATGATGGCGTATTGATAGAGGTAAAAGAAAAATCCATGTGCAGCAGTTAATCATTTAGTATTTCCGGCAGGTAAGACCAACAGGTAGGGCTCATGTCACTGCCAGGGTGACAAATGAACATCTCAGCACCTGGGAGCCCAAGAAACCCCTTTGGGGGTTGTCTTTTCACCATGCCCAGCATGTTATAGGTACCCAAAACTACTTATTTATTACCTTTAGAAGGTAATAAATGGGGTAACTTGTATGTCAGTTCATTGCCATTGTCATCAGCCAGATTTATGCTGCTGAAGCCAATGGTCTGCTAACGCCAGGGAGACACTAAAGGTCCAGAGGGACTGGATGAGTTCGTGGATCTTGTGGAGGAAGAAATAGTTTCTGCCTCTAAAAAAAAATAAAAATTAAATGATGCTTTGCAGAGCTGTTCTTTACAAGTAAGGCCTGCCCTTTATTATGTGTTTTGTCAAAAATCCAGTTAGTCCCAATAAGGGCTTGTTCCAGCTGTAATGCCCTAACAGGTATGTGTCTGCTGAAATCACTTGAAATGCTGGGAGCACAAATTCTTTTTCTGTCTTTCCTACAAAGAATCTCTTAAGAGATCGCTTCTTATGTTTAATTATAGATTGCACGAAGGAAGAGAAGCATGCAAAGCCTTAAACTGGGAAATAAAATCAGTTTTTTTCCAACTTGAAATTCTCTAGTTCAAGTCAGCATATTCATCTCTCTGGATGCATCTTGTGGTTTTACCTACAGGGGGTTTTGGGTTGGATTTTGGTCACTGAGGCCTCAGCCTCCCAAAACCCAACCGAATCACCCAGCTAGAAGGCAAGACTCTCCACCCTCCTCTGCAGTGATGCTCTGACAGAATTCCTTGTGGATGACACGACTGGAGAGCGATGAAGCACCGCTTCCCTTGGCACTTCACCAGAAATGGCCTCAGCAGGACTGTCTCCAAGAGGTTCCCCACTCCCACATCTGGATCCTTCTTCTGGCACCCAGCAACCCCACCATCCATTCACACCTGCAGTGAAGGTAAGCAGGGCATTCCAAAGGTGGCTTCTCCCAAATGATGGTCCTCTCCTACCACTCCTGGCATCACCGTGCTGGTGGGTTGGGAGAAAATCTCCAATTGAAGTCCTACCAAGGAAATCCAAAGCAATAATCCTAAGGATAGAGCTGATTTCCCATCAGCTTAGCATGTTGTTTTCCCTGCTCGCCTTTCCCACTGTGCTCTGGCTTCTGTGGCAGCTTGGACAGCAAGGTCTTCAAGGCAGGGATTACCTCTTGACACAGGTTTTGGGTTGCTCAGCCCCTGGGGCTCCAGGTGAGTATAATCCACGCACAACCGGTGTTGCAGCACAGTCCCTTCCCTGGGCTTGGCCTTGGAGTCCTATCCAGAAGGAAAAAATAGCTGGACACAGCAAATGGAAACAGCAAGAGAAGGTGTGTTCCTCTGTGTTGATCAATGGCCCATCCCTGGAAGTGTCCAAGGCCAGGTTGGACGGGGCTTGGAGCAACCTGGGCTAGTGGGAGGTGTCCCTGCCCATGGAAGGGGATTGAAATGAAATGATCTTGAAGGTCCCTTCCAGCCCAACCCATTCCATGACTCTGTGATGTGGGAAGCCCCTTTACCATGGCGCTGGATTTGTTGAAATTCCGTAGACTTTTTTAGGGGAGTGCTTAATTTATTTGCCCTTTGTGAGGGTGGTGGTGGCAAGGAAGGTGCCTGAGGAAGCACAGCGTGTACTCAGCGTGCTCCAGAGCTTTGGTGATGCCCTTTGGAAAACCCAAGTGGTGTGAAGGGCATGGCTCTCATACCAGTGCTTTCTCCCATCTGTTTCCACCTTAAAACAGAAGGGGTAGAGAGAAAAAAGACTAATGGCATCATGGAATGGTCTGGGTTGGAAGGGACCTTAAAACTCATTTCATTCCAGCCCCTGCCATGGGCAGGGACACCTTCCACTAGCCCAGGTTGCTCCAAGCCCCATCCAACCTGGCCTTGGACACTTCCAGGGATGGGACATCTGCAAATTCACTGTTATGGATGTTTCCACATCTGGAAAACATCCCTGATGTTTCCAAACAGGATGTTTACCTCCATCTCACGCGGCGGCAGCGCTCTAAGCGCTGGGAGACGATGTGGCTCTCCCTGTGGAGCATCCCTGCGTGGGGTCCCGCTCCCGCGCGGGGCCGGGAGGTGGGATTTGGGGAGAGGGCTGGGGGCACAGCGAGGTGGGGGGGCTCCCCGGCTCCCGGCGCGCCTCGCCTTTGTTCGGGCAGCGCTGGAGCCGGGCGGCCGCGGGGCGGGGAGGGGTGGGGAGGAGGGATGGCGGGGAGGAGGAGGAGGGATAGTGGGAGGGAGGGCGGGCTGCCCGAAAAGGCTTTTTTTTTTTTTTTTTTTTTAAATCTCCAAGAAAAGAACGATCCGGAGGCAACGCGAGAACTTTTTTTTTTTTTTTTTTTTTGGTGGGGGGCGCTTGTTCAATAACAAAAAGTAAATTACATAAAAAAAAAAAGAAAAAAAAGGGAAAAAATATTTAAAAAATCGAAAGGAAATTAATTAAAACAAGCCCGCAACTCCCACCCCCTCGGCCAGACCCGGCCCCCGACCCGCCCCACGCCGCCCCGGAGGCGGCAGCGGCGGCGGCGGGAGCTCCGGCGGCCGCGGCGGCGGCGGGGGGAGGCGGTCGCCGGGCGCCGCCCGCCCCGCATCCCGCCGGCCCCCGCATCCCGCCGCATCCCGCCGCCGGCCCCAAATGGATTATCTGCGGCTGGTGCTCTCCTGCCTCGTCCCCCTGCACGGCTGCCTGGCCGCCGGCAGCGCCCCAGGTACGGCCGCTGCCCCGGGGACGGGGGGCCCCGCCGGGGCGGGGTGGGCGGGGGGGGACTGACAGGTGGCTGCGCCCCGCGGGATGGGGAGAAGGGGAGAATCCGCCGGCGGGGGGGGGGTTGTTTGGTTTCAGTGGGAATTGGGGGAGATGGAGCCTGGGCGAGAAATAGTTGGCGTGCTTGGCGTGCGAGGGGACGTCAGCCCGAGTTCCTTCTGCTACGTTGGACGCACCCGCTTAAAACTACAAAGCGGAGCCGTGTTGGGACGGAAAAGCAGTTGTTGGGTTTATGGAGCTCCGGCGGGGCTCGCCAAAGGCTCCCCGAGTTGGGTTGGCCGCCGAGATCCCGCTGCCCGAGCGGGATGCTCCGTGCCCGCGGCTCTTTCCCTCCGTCTTGTCTCCGCAGAGCTGCTCCTGTCCGGCAAACTCCGCGAGTATGGTGTGATCGTCCCGTTCAGCACCGATTGCCGGGGTCGCTTCCTCTCGCACGTGGTGTCCGGCGAGGCGGTGGCGGGGATCGGCGATCCCGCCTGTCCCCCCGATCCCTCCCCATCCCACCGCCGCGTCCCCCGCAGCCCCCCAGATGAGCCCCCCCCGCGCCGCCTGCTCTACTTCAACGTCACGGTTTTTGGGAAGGAGCTGCACCTCCGGCTGAGGCCCAACCGGCGGCTGCTGCCCCCGGGCGCCGTGGCTGAATGGCAGGAGGATTTTGAGGTGCTTTTCCGGGAACCCCTCCAGCAGCGGTGCCTTTTCACCGGCGACATCTCCGGCATGCCCGGAGCCGCCGTGGCCATCAGCAACTGCGACGGACTGGTGAGCTGGGGGCTGGCGGGGCAACTCGTGTGTGGTGCCTGTGTTTTGGTGTGGTTTTCTCTTAAGAGGTGAATGGTGGTGTCCTGAAACCTGATTTTTTTGGTGATGCTTTAGGTGCCCACGGCATTCACCGCCCTTTACCTGGCAGGTCGCCTTTCCCCACGCTGGCACAGGGTTCTACCTGCCTGCTCCTTCCTTCCGTTGGCTGAGCAGGGATATTTATTTAAAGGGCTTGAAAAAATTGCCAGTCCCGTGCTTGAGCTGCCTCCTGCCCGGAGGTGGACTGTGCCACATGCTGTTACACCCACGGGCTGTGCCCTGCCTCTGGAATGGGTACACCACGCTGGGTGGTGCTGCTCTGTCCTTGCTTGCCTGTGTTGTACCTTGGGACCGCCCCAGGAACTTTTTCTCTGCATTTCCCACCTCTTAAACGATGCTGAGGGAGCTGGAGCATCTCCTGAAATCACTGTTAGGTGCAGTCTGGCTTCCACCAAGTGTCTTTCTAAGGGAAGGCTTCTCTTTTTTTTTTTTTTTCTAATCGTTCTCATGCTCAGAGCCTCCTGGCTTTCTGAGCACAGTTCAGCATTAGTAACTTGCTACCACAGGGCTTTAATTCCTTCAAATGGCTCTGTTACCTCCTTATCCCCGGCGTCTGCTCTGCTTGTGGGTTTCCTACCTCTGATACGCTTGGGGAATCGCTCATTTTTTAATACCTTTGGCCCGTTGCCCTTCAGATTTCCTTTGAGCCAGTTTAAGTCTTGTTTTAGGTGCCAGCGTTGGCTGTTTCCTCCTGGTACCACTCAGTGTTACTCCTGGGTTGGAATAAATGTCTTATTTTGAGCTTTTTTTTTTTCTTTTGGTTCTTTTTATATATTTCTTTTTTGGTTGCTTTATTCTGGGAGTTCCTTAAGCCAATTTTGATTACTAGCACAAAAAGTTTGGCATTCCTTTCTTTTTATACAGCACCCAGTGTTACTGTACAAGCAGAAATGATAGAGCAGCAAAACCAGAAATACATATTTTGCCTACATATAGTACTTCAATTTTTTCAGTGCGTAATCCACACCTTTTGAAGCATCCTGTTGGGAATTTTGCTGAGGCTGTGAACTTGCAGACATTTCTCCGTGACACGGATTGATTGCACTGGGGCTGGAGAATTTGGGCGGGCTTGGGAGCTTTAAAGGCATTTCCTATAGCTCCAGCAAATAAGTGATGTGTCTGGAATGGAGACCTGGATTTGAAGTGTGGAGGTTCCATGGACGATCTCACTCCCTTTGGCATCATGAGCAAAGGGATGCTGGAAGCAGCTGACAGCCGATCCTTGTCCTGCTGCATGCAGGAAGCAGCAAGGGGATTTCTCTTCCCTGGAGCCCTGGATGCTGTTAGCATCCGGAATTTAACTTTCCTAGGCCTTTAGCCCCAAGTTTTTTCCCTTCTCAGCCCCTTGCACACCTCCCCAGGTGGGGTTTGTTGTTATTGTTGCCATCCCTTGGCTGCAGATAGTAGCAGCAGTGCTGGGTTAGGACGTAGCTTGTGCCACAGGATGTGTTTCCGTGTGGATTTATGCAGCCATGCCTGTCTGGCCACCCACGGTACCCCAAGCCCACCCTTTTGAGCCCACATAAAGGAAGAAGTGACCTTTCTCCAGGGTAAGGATTTTTCTTTTCTTCCTGCAGCGTATTTTTTGCTCTGTGGCCAACAAATAGATATCCTGGCCTCAACCAGGAATTTCCCATCATCTGGGGAGGGGCATGAGGCTGGGGGAAGAGGTTGGGAGGACAGAGCCCAAGCAGGGGCTCTCCTCCTCCCCCAGTAAAGAGGATTTTGTGATACCTCCAATGTCACAGTTGGCTTCCCTCTTCCATGGATTTTCTGGCTGTGTGATCCTCTGGCTTAAGTCAGTCTGACAGCTACAGTCTGCTCAGGATCCGTCTGCTTTGGAGGAGTTGGGAGCCCAAGGGGACCCCCAAAAAGCAGCGAAGAGAGCTTGATTTAGGAAATGGAGCAAGAAACAGAACAGAAACACGGTGCTGGGTGTGGATGGGGTGGGAGGATGACATTTATGATCTGTCAGAGAAGCAGTAGAACATCTGGGAGGGCTGTACACAGTCAGGACTGCTCCTAAGGTGCTCCCCACTAACTTAATGTGGGGAGCAGCAGTTGGAGGAAGCTCTTCCTTAAGCAAGGACCCTGGAATTGCTGTGGGCTTCTTCTGGAAGTTACCCACCAGCTCGGGGAGGGGACTGTGGCTTTGGTATCCCAGTATAGCGTGCGTGGGAGGCGCAGGACCGCGCTCGGCCGCTGGTTTGCGGTCAGAGGAAGCGTTCTGGGATGCCGTGGATGAGGGCTGTGTACACAAAGAGATTAGCCCGTGTACAAACGGAGACCGAGATTATAAATAACGAGGGGGGGGATAAAAAAAACAACCCAGTTTCTTGAAAAAGACAGTGCGCACAAAGCCTTTCCTCGAGCCATATTTAGCTGTGGAAGCGGAGCCGATTCTTTCCCCAGGTGCCAAGCCCGTGGCACCTTCCTCGCCTGTTATTCGCCGCAGGCGTCCACGCGTGAAAATCTGCCCTTTGATTTTTTTTTTTTTTTTTTTTTTTTTTTTTTTTTGCAAGGGTGTCTCGTACCAGGGTGGGAAGGTGCTGTCGCCCATAACATAATTTCAAAGCTGATCTAAGCCACCAAATTCCTAACTGGTAAAGTAGCATTAGACAAAAATCTCCCCCGGCGGACACGTCTCGCTGCAGCGGAGGCATCCCATATCTTTCCATGCTGGCTTCAGCAGTGTGTGGTCGGCCTTGTTTCCTTCCTACTTTGCTGGTTGCAGAGATGGGTGAAGGATTATCACCCAGAGGCACCCTATTTGCTTTTTATGGCTGGCTTTTCCTCCGGGTTTTTTCGCCATAGTCCTGTAAACTGTAGAGCCAGCGTTTTCCAGCCCTGGCGCCCTGGTTTGCTTCAGATGGGTGGCAGCAGATAAGCAGAGCACAAAAGACCTCAGGAACAGTAATTCATAGGGAATGAGGGGAGAAATAGTCCCCAGACTGATGCACCAGTGGAAAAAAAAAAAAAAAAGGGGGTTGTCTTCCAGGATTTTCCTTGCAGCTCCTATAACTGTAGGGTTAATTTTGGGAAGAAAGAAGGTGTGAGATGTCCCACTGGCCTCAGCTGGTTTGGGTCTTATATGGGTGCAAGGGCTTTTCTCCCAGAGGATAATCCTAATTTTTGGCAGTGAGTTGCAAACCAAGCCCTGTTCGGGCTGAAGACCTAATCAATCAGCACTGAGAGTGCCTCCGTGTCCTCACCCCACCGGGAGTCCTGGCTTGTGTCACCTGACAAAGCAGGGTCTGTAGCCATCCCAAAAATCTCTTACCTTGGCACCAAGAGTGGGGAAGAGGAGTCGAGGAGGGCAAAGTGTTGAATTTGATAGGCTGCAAAGCCTGTGCTGCAGACAGAGAGGTACCAAAATGGTGATGGAGCACCTGTGGACCATGCACCCTTCTACTGACCCCCCCACCCGATGCTCTCACCAGGCAATCCCTGGATGGAAGGGCAGTGGTGTTAGTGATGGTGTCTGTGTTCACACTGCCTGGTTTTCTAGGACTTTTTGTCCAAATTAAGTGTGAATCTCATAGGAAAAATACATACTATGCACGCAGCTGGCTTCCCCCTTCGGCACTGTTTGCTTCTCTGGCTGAGTGCAGCAGCTTTATTAATTTTTCCACATCTCAGCTCTGTTGAAGTGTCAGAATTTCCTGAATTCCTGTGGGAGTTGGAGCTTTTCACCCAATGGTGGTGGACGAGCTGCTTATCCAGGGTTCTGGGGGGCTCCCCCTTAGTGAGGCTGGATTTCATCTCTCCTGTAGCCTGGGGAGCTTCAGGAGAGCTGGAAAAGAGACTTCACCCTCTGTGAGCTGACAGGAGTGAGCGTGGTGTTTTCCTTAAAAGAAAATAAAAAAAGTATGTTTTCCCTCTTTCCAGTGGAATTGTCTTTAAAGGGCCATTTTCTGGTTTGGTGCTTACCTTCACTGAGAGCTGCAGACAGCATCTCATGTTAGAAATAGGCATGATGGTCCCACCAATCAATCTAATTCAATTTGGTATTATTAAACCAAATTAAAATCAAGGATGGGAGAGCACATGGCAAATTGATCACTGAGGATGGGATTGATCTCTTGGAAAGAGCCCAAGGAAAGCTGAGTATGGCTTTCTAGGTGGTGTCTGGCCTTTCTTATTGGCTGCCTACAGTTATAACCTTCCCAAAATGCTGAAATACGACCCGAGCTGCTCCTCTTTAAGACCAGGCAGGTTGGTGCATGGCCTGCAATGGTGTTTTTTGAGTTGTTCTGGTTTTTAATTTATTTTTGTGAATGCCAGGGTGAGTGCTGTGTGGTTTCTGTTTCATTCCTTGGGCTGCTCTGATCAGATGGGCACACAAATCCTCGCGTTATCCGCTTTGCCATGGGTCACCACCAGCCGTCGGTCGGCAGCGTGTTGCATCCCGCCTTTGGGAGAAAGTCTGGGCTGCTTTATTTCTTGAGCCATCTGTAATTAGTCACGAGCTGTAGAGCAGCTCAGACCCAAGTGGGCTGTGGCTCGGGACCAGGCTCTTTCACATTTTAATCCAGCCTTGCCCCGGCGCGGCGGCACAGCTTTCCTCCGGCCGCCTGACTCAGCGAGTCCCGGCTTTCGCCCTAAACCCATAAACCGGCTTTGGGGTGCCTGGTCCGGGGTGAAACGCCCCGTGGCAGGGCTGGGAGGGGGTGGTGGCGTCCCAGCAAAGCTCCTCCTGGGGCAGGGGTTGCTTCTTCTCCTTTTCTTGTAATACAGTTAAGGGCAATGGCTTAGACTGGGAAATTAGGAAAAATTTCTTCATGGGAAGGCTTGTCAAGTGCTGGCACCGGCTGCCCGGGGCAGTGGTGAAGTCACCAACCCTGGAGGGATTTAAAAGCCGCATGGATGTGGCGCTTGGGGACATGGTTTAGTGGTGGCCTTGGCAGTGCTGGGGGAGTGGTTGGAGTTGATCATTTTAGAGGGCTTTCCCAGCCTTACTGATTCCATGATTCTGTGACCTGCCCCATCATCATGGACTCTTCAGCTATCACTGAACCTGACTTGTGGGTTCAGTCCCTGGCTTGTTCTCTGCCTCATCACTGCCACCTTGCCTGGTGCTCCAGATTCTTGATTGAACCTGGCTGTGGTCTTGATCTCCTTGGCTGAGGGTAGTGGGACAATCCCCGGCTGGAGAGGCCCTGCCCTGGGTTGACCTGAACGTCTCCTGTGGGAAGGATCTGACATATGTGTGTCAGGCAAGTACTTACATTCCTTGGGAAGGAGGTGTAAAACAAAACCAGCCAAAAATCTGCTTTGCAGAGGAGTTAAGCAGCCACTAAAACCCAAGTGGAGCAGGAAATTTGATGAAGTCTAAGAGAGCCAGACTGGCCGATGCCATGATGAATCCAACAGTATGTGAATGGAAAGGGGATCCGAAGATCCAGGCGGGCTTGGAAGAGCCCCAAACTCTGTCCAATATACATCTCTGTATACATTTTATTTTTATTTGATTTGATTTGATTTGATGAAAACCATTCCAATCAAAACCCTGATGAGGACTCCAGTAGGTATGAGCTGCTGAAGGCTTTGCTGTAAGAACAGATCCATATGTTCTGCTGGTGCTTTCCAGGCAACAATTCAAGAGCGAGCAGCGCCGGAGGAAGGAACGCACGCGTGCGTGGTGGAGGGAGCTGTGAAAAATTCTGGGCTGGGAGGGGTGCTGCCCACGGGATGGAAGCCAAATCCCAGTGATCCTTTTCCTTGCCTGAGGTCTGAGCCGGCCGGCACTGCGGGGTTTGAGTGCTCAGGCTGATGTAAGAGGGATTTGATGGGAGCTTGGTGTTAATTAGGAGCAGGTCGGTAGCCAGGACAACATTTCCAGGGATGTTTGCCCTCTCATTGATCTTCCCTGTGTTTGGGAGGTGGAGTTGTAATGCTTTCCAGCTTCTCCTCCGACGGGATTCCCCTGCGCTAATTCCCCTGCGCTTTGTGGGGCAGAGAGAGCACAGTTTCTTTTTTCTTCTTCTTGTTGCAGCTCTTAGGGTTGGTGAAATGGCAGATTTCCTCACTGGCGCTATGGGAATGGGATGGGGAGGGTGCAGGGAGGTGAAGTGGTGTGTGTGTATCCTGTTATCCCTTGAGTTCAAGGTTCAGCAGAACTTATTGCTGATGAGAAGAACAGAGTTTCATTGCCATTTAAAGACATAACTTGAATTGCAGCCAGGTTGTTTTTTGTTGTTGTTGTTTTGTTTGGTTGGTTTTGTTTGTTTTTCTGGTTGGTTAGTTTTTCCCTTCTTTTTAAATTTTTTTTTCCCATCTGCAGGAGAAATTATGGGTTGTCATAGATTAGCATGGTAATGGAGCCATCCCAGTGTCACGCAGCAGTAACAAGACAGGTTTATTTGGGGTGGTCTTCATAATTATGTGTGTTCTGCATCAATCTTTAATGCATGTGTTGAGTGTATATGTCTGCCTGTGCCTATACAAAGCCACCTTTTTTTTCCCCTTAATTTCCTTGTGGAGTCCAGGCTGGCTTGATTCGGACAGACAGCAACGAGTTCTTCATCGAGCCTCTGGAGAGGGGGCAGCAGGAGATGGAGGAGCACGGGAGGGCCCACGTGGTGTATCGCCGGTCAGCCATCCGGCAGGACAGCGCCGCGCCGCGCCACGACCTCCACCCTGAAGGTAGGGGCTGCTGGAATCTGCTCTGTCCCAGCAACTGATAATAAGTGGGGAGAGGATTTCTCCTTCCCCTGACTCGTACTGGTTTTAGCTGCCAGCTGGGTTGTTAGAGAGAAGAAAGGAGTGACAGTGCTGGGCTTGGAGCCCAGCCTTGGTTTAATCACCTCCATGTTGTGAAATGAGGGTGGTGGGGCACTGGAAGTTGTTGCCCAGAGAAGCTGTGGCTGCCCCGTCCCTAGAAGAGTTCAAGGCCAGATTGGATGGGGCTTGGAGCAAACCTGATCTAGTAGAAGGTGCCCCTGCCCACGGAACTTGAGCTTTAAGGTCCCTTCCAACCCAAACCATTCTGTGATTCTATGACGATTCTGTGAACTGTGGAATCAAACAGATCGTAGAACCATTTAGGTGGGAAAAGACCTTTAGGATCAGAGTCCGACCACTAATGTGCATTTTAACCCTGGTACTTCAATTCAGAGCCATTTCCGCACCCCAGAGCAGCCAGTCAGAGTTAAATATCCTGTTTGGAATTAAATATCCTGTCTGTTTTCCCTGCTTCGCTTCTGCTTCTGTGGAGTGCCGCCATGGTGCCAGGTCACCTCAGTGGCTGTTTGTTTTTCTGCCCTCCATGCCTTGCCCAGTGCCCGGGGTGCAGGTGGGTGACCTCCCCAACTCCCTGGAGCTGCTGACGGAGCGCCTGGGGGACACGGAGCGCAAGAGGCGCCATGCCAGGAAGGATGACTACAACATCGAGGTCCTGCTGGCTGTGGATGACTCAGTCGTGCGCTTCCATGGCAAGGAGCACGTCCAGAACTACGTCCTCACCCTCATGAACATAGTAAGGCTTGGCTTTTGGGGGGAGGATGTGACTCCCACCCTTCCCTTGGCTTAGTGCTCTTCTGATGCTGCAAATCTGTCACCCTTGGAAAAAATGGGTTTGGGAGGGGAAGGAGTGCTGCAGGAAGGGCTGTGCCTTCACGCGACTGGCTCTGGCATTTGACAGCTGTGGGAACTGGAGGGATGGAAAGCAGAGTCCTTTGGTGTTTACCTCTGTCATGTTCCCCTGGCCAACAGCAGGGGCTGGTGTGTTGCTGCTGTCGCTCTCTGTCATCCAAGACCAAGAGCATTTTCTCTTTCTCCTGACTGAGACCGTCTCCTTCTCATCATCAAGATCTCTCACCTTGCCTGGCAAGGTTATGGGGCAGATCATCCTCAGTGCAATCACACAATACCTACAGGATGGACAAGGGATCAGATCCAGCCAGCACGGGTTTAGGAAGGGCAGGTCCTGTCTGACCAACCTGATCTCCTTTTATGACCAACTGACCCACCTGGTGGATGAGGGGAAGGCTGTGGATGTGTCTGCCTGGACTTCAGCAAAGCCTTGGACACCGTGTCCCACAGCACACCCCTGGAAAAGCTGCAGCCACGGCTTGGACAGGAGCACTCTGTGCTGGGTCAGGAGCTGGCTGGAGGGCCGGGCCCAGAGAGTGGTGGGGATGGAGCTGCATCCAGCTGGGATCCAGTCACCAGTGGTGTCCCCCAGGGATCAGTGTTGGGCCCAGTTCTGTTTAATATCTTTACTGATGATTTAGATGAGGGGATTGAGTCTGCCATTACCAAATTTGCAGATGGCACCAAGCTGAGGGGGAGTGTCAATCAGCTGGAAGGCAGGAGGGCTCTGCAGAGGGACCTGCACAGGCTGGATCCATGGGTTGATTCCAAGGGGATGAGGTTCAACCAGGCCAAGTGCTGGGTCCTGCCCTTTGGCCACAACAACCCCCGGCAGCTCCAGGCTGGGACAGAGGGGCTGGAGAGCAGCCAGGCAGGAAGGGAGCTGGGAGTGGGGATGGACAGGGAGCTGAACAGGAGCCAGAGTGTGCCCAGGGGGACAAGAGGGCCAATGGATCCTGGCCTGGCTCAGGAACAGTGTGGCAGCAGGACCAGAGCAGTGATTCTTGCCCTGTACTCAGCACTGCTGAGGCCACCCCTGGAGTGCTGTGTCCAGTTCTGGGCCCTCAGCTCAGGAAGGACATTGAGGTCCTGGAGCAGGTCCAGAGGAGAGCAACGAGGCTGGGGAAGGGACTGGAGCACAAGTGCTGTGAGGAGAGGCTGAGGGAGCTGGGGGGGCTCAGCCTGGAGAAGAGGAGGCTCAGGGGAGACCTCCTCACTCTCTGCAACTCCCTGACAGGAGGGGGGAGTCAGGGGGGGGTTGGTCTCTTCTCCCAGGCAACGATCAGTAAGACAAGAGGGCTCAGTCTTCAGCTGTGCCAGGGGAGGTTTTGGTTGGATATTAGGAAGAAATTCTTTGCAGAGAGGTTGCTCAGCCATTGGAATGGACAGCCCAGGGAAGTGGTGGGTTCTCCATCCCTGGAGGTGTTTAAGACCAAGGCACTTAGTGCCATGGTCTGGGAACCATGGCAGTAGTGAATCAAGGGTTGGACTTGATGACCTCAGAGGTCCCATCCAACCCGACTGATTCTATGATTCTGTGAAATGATAGAAAGGAGAATGGTTGTTCCTTATTTAGTTAGAAATTATGGTATTTTATTATTTATTCTGTAATGATAATGTTGATAATTTATTTTGAGTAATATTTGTTGGCAGAGGAAATATTTTTATAACTTTTCAGAAGCTTTTTCATGCTCCTTGGAAAACTTGTGCACCCTGAGGGTTAGTTAGGTTTGTTTGAAAAGGAGTTTAGAGCAGCTTTACTTTACAGCTTCTGCAACTCTCCTCACTTGGAGGGATGGGGAAGCCTGTGCTGGTTCCCTACATCCCTTTTCTTTCCTTTCTAAGATAGAAACATCCATATTCCCTGAGTCCTGAGAGATGTGGAGGGATCAATATTTATTCAGGTAGCCATCTTACAGGAGGTTTGTTCTGCCAGCACCTGAATATCAGCAAAGAGGGTACATGTTCAAGGATCTCTTTCTCTCTCCCAGTTTTGTTTTGTTTTCCATGCTTCATCCTCACCTCTGTTTATTTATTTTTCTTTAAGTACTCTTTTACGTGGCGATGGAAAATGTTGAAAAGGCTCAGCCAGTTCAGAAATAACGAAGTTATGAAGGTGCTTTTGGTTTTTGGGTGGTTGGTTGTTGGTTTGGGCATTATTTCTGCCATATTTTCAGTTATGAAGGAGAAGTTATCAACATGGGGGTAAGGATTTGCGGGATTAGAGGGTGATGGGGTGGAGGATGAGTGATGTGGCTGCTCCAAAACAGAGAAAGTGTTGGCTTTAAGAAGCAAATGCCTTCGTTGCAGTGTTTTATTCTCCGGCACGTTGTCACGATGCCTGTGGTCGGCTGCTCTTGGCATCACTCAAATTCCCTCTCTGAGTGTCTCTCCCATTGGTTTACTAAATCCTCCTGCAAGTGGGAAGCCACAGGGTTCCCTGCTCTGACCTCAGGCTCTTCCCACGTTATGGGGGTCGGAGATGATGTCGTTTTTCCTTTCCCCTCTTGTGGGGGGTGGGAGGGACGGTTTGAGCGCCCGGGGATTGTCAGCTCTAATCAAAAGGTTGGTTTTCAGGCACATTTCATGGTTCCTTCCCTGCAGGCAGGACTTTTCAGGGAGTGAATGCACGGGGTGCTGTGCTGGGAGAAGGGAGGATGCTGCCTATTCAATTACAGGCGGCGCTGGAGACTTTAATGAATTAAATAAAGGGGGGAAAAAAGCAGCATCAATAAAAGGGAGGAAAAAAACCCCCAGGGATAATACATGCAACAAATACTTCCCCCAAGCGTTATTTCCTTCTGTATATTCTTCCCCCCCCCCTTCTGTCTTTCTGGTTTTTAGTGTGTTTTCTTCCCAGCTTTGCCGTGACCTCCGTCCGCCTCCTCTTCCCTCGGCGCGCCTCATTTCCTTACCGGCTCAGATTCCTTAAAATACCCGATTCAGCAGAAAAAAGAGCGTCCTGCTTTCTGGCCTGGATGGCAGAGGGAGGGAGAGAGGAAGGTGGTGGGGAGGAGCGTGCTGGGACCACACAGCTGAACACTAATCCCATTAGTTGGAGGCAAGGGGAAGGAGAAGGGACTTGGCCAGCCCTCTAACGAGGAAAGGACTTCATGAGCTGGGCTGGAGTAAGTCGGGGAGATGTTGGGAAAGTTTTCTTGTCTAGGAGTTTTCCTATCGAGATATATCCCAAGGAAAGGGGGCAGCGAGCTTGGAAGTTGATAATAAACTTTCCTGGCTCTTTCTGGGGTCTCCATTGGGTGCCAAGGGGGTGGTGGGACATGTGCCCCTTCCCAGCCCTGCTGTAGGTGGGGTCCTGCGGCTCTTCCCAAGGCACAAACTCCTTTATTAGGAACTCGGTGTCAGCTGAAGCTCAGTGATAAATGATTTGTCACGGAGAACTCTTCTCTCTTTTTTTTTTTTTTTTTTTTTTTAACAAAAACCCTCACAGCCCTTATTGCGCTGCCAGAAATGTGGATGCTTTTCATTCAAGGGCGCTGTGTCCATCCCGGGAAGCTGACAGGAGGATGACTGCTCCTTTTGTGCACCTAAGAGCTTCCCTGCAGGCAGGCTGCCTTCTCTGAGAGCTCCCAGCCTGCATTCCCAGCCTGCCCTTCCCTTCTTAGCTCGGATGCCACACAGGAATTTGGGGTCAGGTTGGCGGGAGTGGGAAGTGCTTCCTTTGCCGTTGCTCGCTGAGCATGTTTTGGTGCTCCAAGCTGAACGTCGTGGTGTCCACCCGACCAAACCTTGTCCCTCTCCCTGTCACTGGGCTATTGGAATGAATATTTGGTGTTGTGGTGGCTTGGAGAAGCCATTCCCATCTCCTGCTTGCTGCCTGTGGCTGGGATTGGGGTGTTACTGAAGGAAAATGAGCATCCCCCAGCCACAGTGCCTGCTGGGAGCGAGGGCTGGGAACCAGGAGGGGATCCAGCACCACTTAAGGGGTAGAGGAGAGGAGATACTTTGTGTCCTGTTCTGCTTTGCAGCCTCTGGTCCTTCAGTTGGGCTCCTTGGTTTTCTCCTCTGGACTTCCCACCACTCGTCCCTGGTCCTCTCAAGTCTGAGGATGGCCCCACTCCAGTGGGAGAAGCCAAGCTATGGGCTGTGTTAAGCCTGGACCTGGTCTTAACCGGTCTGCTGGGTTTTTGTCGGATATCGCCCATGATTTGGTTAAGGATGCAAAGGTACTTGGTGTTTTCCCATTGTTTCGGGTTACTAGGGAAACCCCATGAGTCAGAGCCCTCTCCAGGCTGGGACTTGCCTGACTCCAGCTGAAATTATTGTTCCTGAGGGCTGAGCAACAAAGAGTGCTACTGAGACCCCACGTAGGAGAGGGTTGGGGGAAAAAAATTAAACCTTCAGCTTTAATTTTAACCTGGGCTTATCTGAAAAGCCAAGCTGGAACGTGGATTGCTCAAGGCATGAGCTTGCTGCTGTTTCAGGAAGCCAATCCAAAATAATGGGAAAATTCTGGTCCTTCTGGTGTATGGGGTTTTGTGGGAGATAATAACAAAAATACCTCTGATGTCTCTTGTGTGTCCATGCACTTTTTCCCACCCTCTCTATAGGCTTATGTGCTTGTTGCTATGATTTTGGGACAACATACCTTGTTGGTGAGAGAGCTCTGATAAAATCTATAGTTGTGCCCTGCAGAGCAAACCTCCCCTTCCCTCTTGTTCCTCTGTTCCTCTGCTCAGCCCTTGCAGAGGTGTTGACAACAGCTTTGTGCATCCCTGCAGGGCATGCAAGCCCAAAAATGTGGTCAGGGGGACTTTTCCCTCCATTCCTAATCCCTCAGCCCCAGAAAAGAGGCTCAGGGTGAATCCACCAGCATGAAAACTGAGGAAGGGAATAAAAGAAAGGAGTTTAAAGATGACTTGGCTGTTCTGAGTAAGCGATCTGGGGTTTTGAAATGTCAGCTGTTCTGCTGGTTTGGCAAATTCTTCTCGTGTCTCTCCCTTTGTTTTCCTTCCCTGAAGAACAGCGAGGTCTAGACCTCGTTGCCAGTGCGGTTTGCTGTCGGGATCTCGCGTCTGGGGCTGCAGGCTCGGGGCTGGCCAGAGGCTTGCAGGGATTTAGGTAGGCAGCATTCCCTGCTCCCAGCACCAGCGAGGGTCTGAGGGGGGTGCCACGCACAGGGGTGAGTTCACTGAGTGTTTGGAGAGGATACACAGGGGTTTAATGTTTCTTTCATTGTAAAATATTGGTATTGTCCCCTTGGTGTGGCAGCGATGGGGGAGGTCCTGTGGGCTGGTTTGCCCTTAATTCACAGCGAGCCTGAAGGGCTGGGCTGTTTATAGGTGGAAAAATTCCCTTTTAAATGAAATAGGAGAGCCTTTCTTGCCAGGTGACAGTGTTAAACAGGCTGGGCATGTAACCACATGGGCAAGAGGGATAAGAAGATCTTTGTCCCATGTCTTCAGGGATGTGGGTCCCTTTGCCAGAGCCCTTTGCTGAGCAGGTATTTTTCGGGGGGGGGGAGAGGTTTCTCTGAAGACACTGACTTGCATAATGGCATCTGCAGAGGGCAGGAGGAGTTGTGCCAAGCCTGCAAACTGCTCTCTGGGCCCGTTTCCATCCCCTCTGCTGGCCTGAACCAGCTCCAGGGTGGGCTGATGGGGAGAGAGGAGATGATGCCCTGTTCTCCTTCCAGAGGCACTGGAGCACTTGAGGGGATGCTGGCCCTGCTGATTCCCCCTGTCCCCAGCAACCCCAAAACCTGGGTCACAGTCCCCACAGCAGCAAGCACCAAGCCCTTTGGATATGACTTTTTTTGCCCTCAATCAATTATTTCTATCTGGCTGTTAAGGGAAGTCCATGGCCTTGGGCAGTCTGGTTCCACATGTGCTTTCTGAGTTAACCCTAAAGGTAGCTGCTGAGCTAGTATCAGTTAGGTAGAGATCCCTTCCTAAACCCTAGACTAAACAGGGGCTGGGGTTTAGGGTTAACCCTTCAGTTCAGAGACTGGAGGGGGGTACCTGCGAGCTGGAGGAGAGTAGGATTTAGCACTGCTTTATAAGGAAGATTTAGGGGATTAAATCCCATCTTGGAATAATACAACTTCTTGGTCTTAGTCCTTTAATGAGCTGTTTCTAAGCTGCTCGTGGTCCTGCTGCTCCTCCAGTGAGGCTGAGGAAAGATGTACAGTGCTGGGAGGGTGGTGGTGAGTCTATTTGTTAATGCTTGTGAAAAATATTGCTGTTTCTCCTGGGGCATCTAATATTGCCTGAGGGTGCATGGTTTGGGCCAGGGAGCTCTTCTCAGACCTGGGGACTGTTTGTAGGTACTGCAGGTGGGAAGAGCCATCGCTGAGAGTCGGGGGCTGTGTACCATGGATCAAAGCTCCTGCTCTGACAGCAGCTCTGTCTGTGCTCCTTCCTGCCCTGGCTGCAGCCCTCCTCTTGCCAGCTGGGGCTGCACCAGGTTGTCATGGAGAATCCTTTCCTGCTGCCTGTGGGATCTGCTGAGCATTTTGCCAAAATATCCCGTGCAGCCGGGAAAGGAGAGGTCTGTACTGCTGGATGCTCCCAGTCACAGCAAGTGGCTTGGCCGGGAGCTCCGGCTGGCAGAGAAGTCCCTAAGGCAGGAATGTGGTTCATCCTGATGGATTGAGGGGTCCTTGGGAGCGGGGACCAAGCAGCAGAGTACTAGTGGATGACCAGAGAATCCTAGAATCATGGAATGGTTTGGGTTGGAAGGGACCTTAAAGATCATCTAGTCAATCCCACTGCCATGGGCAGGGACACCTTCCACCAGCCCAGGTTGCTCCAAGCCCCGTCCAACCTGGCCTTGGACACTTCCAGGGATCCAGGGGCAGCCACAGCTTCTCTGGGCAACCTGTGCCAGGGCCCCACCACCCTCACAGCCAAGAATTTCTTCCTAATATCCCATCTAACCCTGCCTTCTGCCACTTTGAAGCTCCAGCTCCTGACAAGTGCTGGTGGTGAAGGAAAACATGTAAAGATTTGGGAAAGTGAAGGAAGTGCTTGTGTTTCCCTCCTTGTTCCCTGAACCACCCCCCAGGTCCAGCTGTCCATCTCTCCAAGCATAGTTTTCATTTCTCCCTCTCTCCCTCCTTTCCCATACTTTTATGTTGACTCTCACAGGACACACGTTAAGGCTGGAATATTTTTGTAACAGGTCAAACTCCTGACGTGGGACTTCTCAGATCCGATGAGGTTTTCTCTGGGCTGCCAAAGCCTCCCAGAGCCCAAAACCCAGGGCTGAGCCTCACATCCCTGGGGATTTGAAACTCCTTGCTGGAATGGATCCTTAATGCTTTGGTGGGACTGTAGCTCTGAGTAATGTTTGCAGCTGCAAACACTGCACAGCCTTCCTCCCATCTGTGCACATCCCCGAAAAACAGAGTTAGGATCAGAAGGGATCCATCATATGCTCATTATTTTTACAAAATACCTTTGAAAGGTGCAGGAGCATCCCAACCATGGGAAGCAGGGGTGACCTGAGAATGAGTTGACCAGCGTTGTCTTTCCACACTGATAAATAAATAACCCTGCGGCTCTCGCAGCCTGTGCATCCAAAGGGATGAGTTAATGGGGGTGGACTGGCAGTTTATTGATTGATTTGACTTTTTTTTAATCAATTTTGCTGCATTCAAGGCTCAGGATCTGCATTACCTCTCTGCATATCTTGGAGCCACCTCCCAGGAGTGTTAGTTATCACGGGAAAACATTAATGCCAGGGTTTTGGGTTTAAAAATGGCCTGAGTGGGTGTTTCAAACACAGACACGGGCTGTAAATTGGGGGGCTTGTAAAACACACTGGGAAATGGCTGACTTGGATTTGGGCAGCAGTAAAAGGGTAGTTGTCACCCATCCCTTGATGTGAGCTTAAAAAACCCCAAAGGAGTGGGGGAAAAACCAGAAAAGCTTCATAAATCTGTTTTTATAATCTTCATTGAGTCTGGAAAGCTATGATAGAGCTGAGGCAAATTATTTCCCTCTTGGGCAAAGCTGAAAAAATATATTTTCATTTAAATGTGAATTCCAGTCAGTATTAAAAATGGTTTTAATATGGTTTCCTCGACTTCTGCAGTGAACCTCCATTTGTGGAACTGTTCATTTTGGAGACTTTTTGGGGGAAAAGGAGGGTCCCATTCTCAAAAATCTTTTTTTTTTTTTTTCCTGGCTGCATTTTCACACGTGCTTTGCAGGTGGGTGAAGGTGGTGTAGGATCTCACATGAGTTTGTGGCTGCCCGCTCTGTGCCTCTCTCAGTGGCTGTCACCACTCTTGGCTCTCAGAGGTCTCTCCCACCTGGATTCTTCTTCCCTTGGTAGCACTTAGGAGTAGAATTTGTTTATTCATCCTGGAAACGCGGAAGGAAAAGGTTATAGCTCGTTATTTCCTTTGCAAAGTCATTTTTAATAGCCCGGGGTGATAGAAATCTCATTGACTCACAAGCCCTCCCCGTTCTTCTCATTGTGTTGTCTTCTCCCGGGATTTCTGAAGCGGTAGGTCAGGTTTGACTCACTGATGTGACTGCGTAATGCCCTTGCTTTGATACAATGGTTTGCCTCTCCTCAAAAAGGCGTTTTTCCTTTCCACCACGCAAGGATGCTGGAGGCTGAAGCATTTCCAGCCCTCTGAGGAATTCGTATTCCCAAGGGGCAGCGGCTCATTGCGAGATGCGGGGGAGGAAACTCAGCCCTCCTCCACTCTCTCGATGGTGTGGGTGATGCCACTGACCATCTGAGCCACCTATGCTGGGAAAAACTGCCTTATTCCAGCTTGGCCTTTTGACTTTATTGGGGAAAAAAGACCACATTGGGGGTGGGGGGAGGGAGGTGAGATCTTTGCATCTAGTCTTGGAAAGCGGGTCGGGCACTGAACGTGGCAGTGTGGAGGACATGAGGGGCTTGAGGGCTGGGGGATGATCTTAATTTCTTCCCTGTTGTATTTCCCTCCTTTGTTCAGGTGGATGAAATTTATCATGATGAGTCCCTGGGCGTTCACATCAACATCGTGCTGGTCAGGATGATCATGGTGGGGTACCGGCAGGTAAATACGGTGCTCGGGCGTGCTGGGCAGGACCTGCTGTAATATTTAGTACTTAGGTAAGCCCTGGCTTGGAAAAATGTGGCTGTTCAGGTAAGCTGCTGAAGCCCAAATGACAACTGTGCTGAGCAGGGATGAATTTGAACCCTTCTTGGCCTGGATTTTGGAGTCTGAAGGTCTGGAGAGTCCCATAGCCTAGGAGAGGTCCTTGGGGAGATGGCGGGTGGCTGCCATCTGCCGTTATCTGTGTCCTCTGGGATGTGGGAAAAATAGGAGAGGCTTCCTCAGGAGCTCAAGGATAGATGATGAGGAGAAGGTGACTTCCCAAATTGGTAGGAGCCGGATATTAGTGAGGAGAAGACAGGACTGGGATCTCCTGTGTCCCAGCCTTGACTCAGCTCCCTGGAAGGCTTTGCTGGCTGTCCAGCTCTCAAGTGGCTTGGACGTGGACAGAAAAAGCATGGGAAGGTTTCCTGGGAACGTTTCTCAGGTTGGATTTTTTTTTTAAGGCTTGTTCAAGCATGGCAGCCAGAAGATTTTCTTTACAACAGTGTGATTTTCCTATTTTTGGGGCAAGCCCCTATCCCACCCGAAGTGTTCTACAAAGGTGTTAATGATTCAACATGGTGATGTGTCTGTGTGTGTGTGTGTGATCCACAAATAAGACCCTTTAGGTCTTGGAAAAACCCCTCCTTGTTATAGAAATATGCTCAGCTGGCAGAAATCTAAGAGATCTGGGGCTGGTTCTGAGGAACAGGGACGAGGATGGAGGGTGGCCCATTTTTGGAGGTTTCTGTGGGACCAGGAACATCATCTCCACCTGAGAAAGCCAATAATCTATCTGGCTTCCTCCCAGTGGTGTTTGTGCTCTGTGCTGGAGGATGATTTATGGCGGGGAAGGGATTTGGAGCTGTGGTGTTATGGCCAATAACCGGAGGGATGAGACCCGCCGGGCTCCCTTTAGGATGATTTATCCTCCCAAAAGCCAGTGCTGGAGGCAGCTGCTCTGCCCACTTATACCACAGTTCAGGGGACGATGTAGGAAAATAATGAGCAGATGTTTGAATCCAGGCGAGCTCTCAGCTCACCACTGTTCACACCCAAGTCCTCCTGCAGCTTCTCGTCTCCCACCTGGAACTTTGCAGGACAAAACCTCCCGTGGCTTCCAACTAAGGGCCGGGGGGGGGTAGGGCAGCGTGTCTTCCTCTGCTTCCCACCGCTGAGTTTTTGATTCTTTTCCCAGTCGGTCAGCCTGATAGAGCGAGGGAACCCGTCCCGCAGCCTGGAGCAGGTGTGTCGCTGGGCTCACTCGCAGCAGCGCTCGGACCCGGAGCACGCCGAGCACCACGACCACGCCGTCTTCCTCACCAGGCAAGATTTTGGTCCCGCAGGTATGCAAGGTACTGTACTTATCTCGATCAGGTATGTGCAGTTTGCTGGGGGAAAGCCAGCCAGGGGAGAGGATTTCTTGCAAAAACACAGTCTTGGCCAGCAAGGTCCAGAAAAAGGTTATAAAAATCGGTATTTGCTTTTTTTCCTCCTCCCCCCCATGTGAAGTAGAAGACAGACGGAACAAATTCAGAGCTCCAGCCTGAATGGGTGAAATAATATCTTTATTAATTCTACTCTTCTTTGATTTCTCGTACCAGTCCTCCTCTTGTCCCAAAATGCCTTAAAAAATATAAAAATAAGATAAAAGAGATAAAATATCACAGGAAGCTTCTTTGGGACAGTCAATCCTTTCTGTCCTCTGGAGGACCTTTAAAACCTGGTTTTATATGGATTTGTTTCTTGAATGTGAGAGCATTGAATGAATCCTGGGCCAAAGAGGAGGTTTTACTGCAGGGGTCTCTCACCCTCTTGGTGCAGAGGCTGCACTGATGCTGTCTGAGAAGTTAAAGACCTTGGCAAAAAAATTTGCAGGAGAAGCTCCTGGTGTTTCAGGGCTCCATTAGAAAAGCAGGTGCTTTGGTGTCATCATGAGAGGTGACTTCTCCCAGTTCTGAGCCCACTGCCTCCAAATTGCCATCTCCTTCTTCCCACGCTGGTGGCCAGGTCTGAATTTCCACTGGGAGGTTCCATTTGATGCCATGAACATGGTGGTGACCTCGCGCTGATTTGTAGCAGGAGTGCTCCTGTTGTGCAAGGGAGGGAGGAGAGATGGAGAAGACCTGTCCTCACCTGGATTACCTGCCTGAAAAGGATCTCTCCCCAGCAGGAGATGAATCACAGGAGATATCCAGCTGGAAACCCTCTTGAATATGTTGTTGGCCACCAAAGAGCAGAGCCTGGGTTGTGCCAACAGCCTCCTCACCGAGCCATTGACTTGCCCTGGGCTCCTTGTCTGGGGTCGTGTGGCAGTGTGGGCAAAATACCAGGTTTTGTTTCGTTTTTCTAGACCCTTCCTGGCAAAGTGACTGTATCCAAAGTGTGAGAGGACCTTTTTTGGCATGTCAGCAGAAGGGGGAGAAGACTCCCTGGGCTCTGCCTTGGTGGGAAGAAGTTGTGGGAACAGTGGAGTAGCCCTGCTCTAGGGGTGCTTGTTCCACCTCCTTCCCCGTTTCCCTGCGGATCTGGCTTCCTGCTTGTCACACATCCCTGGGATGGACATTTGCTTTCTGCAGAAGTCCCCGTGGCTGCCGTGTCCTTGCCTGGCTGTGTTGCATGGCACAAGGTGCTCCTCATCCACTGGGAACTACCCTCTGGTCGGGCTGCTGGAGTCATAACACTTCTCTTACTCTTACCTCTTTTCCTCAAAACAAAGTCCTTTCGGATTCCTCTCGCCCCTGATGAGCTCGGGGCTGTGTGGCATGAAGGACCAGACTGTGGCACCTCCAGTACTTGTTTGTAAAGCTGGAAGGGGAAGGGCCAGTTGAGCCTTGTTGCCCTCGCGTGTGGGTTGCAGATAAACTCCTGCCCTTCAGAGAGAAAGGCAGTGGATAGATGGGTTGTAAATTATTAATTACTGCTGCAGAAGTCTTGTCAATACCCAAAGAGTTTCTGTGACCCTCCACAGCGTGTGGCACGGAGGGATTTCTGGCCCAGGCTGAGGGATTCTTGTGCATTTATTGCCCTGTCATCACCCACGGTTGGCTCGTCACCTTAGAGCAGGCTGGTGGTCCATGCAGAAGGTCAGAGAGGCTGAAAACAGGTAGGAAATGTCCATAAAGAAGAATTAAGTGCCTGTGGAAGAAGAAAGAGACTGGCTGGTGTCTTGCTGTGCTGGTGAGGGCAGATGATTGTTGGAACTGGATGATCTTTAAGGTCCCTTCCAACCCAAACCATTTCATGATTCCATGACATGCTGCTTCTCCTGAGTGTGTATGTCTGGGAAGCATTTGCAGGCTAATCCAGTCTTTCCCAATTTAAAATTTTCCAGGTAGTTACTTCTCACCGTCGTTCTTCTGTAGAGAACCCTTTATACTTCTTCCAGTTCCTACTGGGATCTTCATTATGAAAGACCAGTATCTGCATTACTGAGCATCCACCCTTTCATATTCCTTTATCCCATCGCCTGTTCAGAGCCTCTTTGGTTAGGAATTTATCCTGTTTTCATCCTAGACAAAATATATTTGCTCTTCCCTTATACAGAAAACTTCCCACATCTTTACTCTTTCTTGTGGAAGGTTTTGTTGGGGGGCGAATATTTTAAAATGATTTATCCAGGATTTGATTTATTACTGTGCGGTTAAACCCAGTTATGGGTGTGCCTTGGTGTGGAGCAAGTACCCCACGAGGATGATGGGCTCTGTGGATCCCGTGGTTTGGCTGGGGTGAGTACAGGTGTGCATCCACCCTCAGCTCATCACCACCCCTTGTCCTGCTGCAGCTCGGCTCCTCCCTCTTGGCTCACAGAGCTCTCCTCTTGCAGCATGCCTATCCCCAGGGCACAGTTAGCCAGCATGGTCCTGCCCTGCTTTTGCCTCTTGGACCTGTAAGTCCTTCCTTCGCTAACCCCCTTGATGCCAAAAAGGGTCGGTCATAAAAAAACCCCAACACATATTTATATAAAAACTATTCGGAAAGTAAATTCTGGAGCGTGCCAACGAGTTGATTGAATTGGGCAGAAATAACGTGAGGGAAAAAAAAAAGGAAAAGTGACCAAACTGGAGGTGATGTGATGCTGACTGGGCGGGGGAAGGTTTCCCTGCCCACAGCTGCCCCACTGCACTGCACTTGATCGAGGGCTGGGGGCCGGGGCGGTGTGTGGTTCTGGGGGCACGTGTGGATGCACTCCAGGGGAGCAGGGCTGTGGTTCTGGCAGGGCTCTCTGGGGACACCTCGTGCCTTTCGTTCTCTCCCTTCCTTTCTTCTTTATTTGTTCTAACTGAAGAACGGTGCGGGGGGTGCCGTTGCGGGGCTGGGAGGCGGTGGTGACCTGCACCCATAAAGCACGCACAGGGTGCCCTCCTGCCTGCCCAGGGGTGTTGGCACGAGGGCAGAGAGGTGCCTGTGGGCCTCAGAGCAACCTCAGCTGGCTTTTGGCACGGGGGTGATCACACTGGTGAGCGAGTCCTTGGCCTGCCCCCCGAGCCGCGTGGGCAGCTCTCCTCTTCAGCGGCTTCCTCTTCGTTATCTCCTCCTGCCGCAGTGAAGCCAGGTTGTGTTTTTGTTGCCTTTTTTTTCCTTTTTTTTCTTAATTTGTCATTTTTCCCCCTCCTCTCTCAAAGGTTTTCTCTCTCCTCTCCTCCTGTCTCCTTCCCTTCTCTCTTTGCCCCAGGCTACGCTCCAGTGACGGGGATGTGCCACCCTCTCCGCAGCTGCACCCTCAACCACGAGGACGGATTCTCCTCGGCGTTTGTGGTGGCCCACGAGACCGGACACGTGTAAGTCACGGGGGCGGAGCGGGCTGTGCCAGTTCGGCGGCGGGACAAGTGTGGTGGGAGCCCCTTGCTTTGCACAGCGTACTTTCTGCTGGTGCAGAAATCCCTTTTCCCACCAGGTTAGGCATGGAGCACGATGGGCAGGGCAACCGCTGCGCCGACGAGACCAGCATGGGGAGCATCATGGCCCCGCTGGTCCAGGCCGCCTTCCACCGCTACCACTGGTCCCGCTGCAGCAAACAGGAGCTCAACCGCTACATCCAGTGAGTCAATCCCAACCGGGAGGGGAGGTTCTCCCTTTAGGTGGCACGACTGGTGGTGTTTTGTAACCAAAGGTTCTCTGAGGGCTGGAGCACCTCTGCTATGGAGACAGACTGGGAGAGCTGGGGGTGTTCACCTGGAGAAGAGAAGGCTCCAGGGAGATCTGAGAGCCCCTTCCAGAGCCTAAAGGGGCTCCAGGAGAGCTGGAGAGGGACTTTGGACAAGGGCCTGGAGGGACAGGACAAGGGGGAACGGCTTCCCACTGATACAGGGTAGGGTTGGATTAGAGATTAGGAAGAAGTTCTTCCCTGTGAGGATGGTGAGGCCCTGGCAGAGGTTGCCCAGTGGAGCTGTGACTGCCCCATCTCTGGAAGTGTCCAAGGCCACTTTGTGGCTTGAATCAACCTGATCTAATGGAAGGTGTCCATGCCCATGGCAGGCGGTTGGAATGAAATGGGCTTTAAGGTCCCTTCCAACCCAAACCATTCTAGAATTCTGTGATAATTCAGACGTATCAAAACCTGAATTTGGAGAGAGGCCCGGAGCTGAGGGATGGGGGTGATGGAGGGAAATGCTCCACGTCTGACTCTGCCTTGTGTCTCTGCAGTTCCTACGACTGCCTCCTGGACGACCCCTTTGAGCACCAGTGGCCCACATTACCTGAGCTGCCGGGCATCAACTACTCCATGGATGAGCAGTGCCGCTTTGACTTCGGCGTGGGCTACAAGACGTGCACGGCGGTGAGTACGGGTTGTACAGCCACGCCGTGCCCCCTCCCCGGGACCCCCAGCCGGGCTGGGTGCCACGAGCCTGCTGGGACTTGCTGCTGCTGTCCCAGCCCAGCCCCTCTGTGCTCCCCAGTTCCGCACCTTCGACCCCTGCAAGCAGCTCTGGTGCAGCCACCCGGACAACCCCTACTTCTGCAAGACCAAGAAGGGGCCACCCTTGGATGGGACCGAGTGCTCTCCGGGCAAGGTAGGGGCTGGTCCTGCTTCCTTCGGAGGGGGATGTGCCCGAGGGGACGCTGAAGAGCGCCTTCCTCCTGTGCTGCACCGTTCCTGTAGTACTGTGGCTGCGGGAGGGCTTTTCACTGAGCACTTTGGAAGAGGCAGGTGGGGAGCTCACCCCTCCTTCTCCTCCCTTCCAGTGGTGCTTCAAGGGCCACTGCATCTGGAAGACGTCGGAGCAGCCATACAGCCAGGACGGCAGCTGGAGCTCCTGGTCCAAGTTCGGCTCGTGCTCCAGGACCTGTGGGGGAGGTGTGCGATCCCGCAGCCGGAGCTGCGACAACCCGCCGTACGTCTGGATCTCTCCTCCCTCCCTTTTAGCAGGGGTAAAACTGGAAGTGGCCGAGAGCCAGAGGTTCCTGGCTCTTCTCTGTGTTGGCAGGGATGGGGACATCTGTTCCTGTGCGAGCTGTGCCTGCGTTTAGGCGCTGAGCTGTGTTGGGTTTGAACATCCTCCCCTCTCCGGCGCTCTTATAACCCGCTGCATTTATTTTCCAGCCCGGCATACGGTGGGCGCCACTGCCCGGGTGCCACCTACGAGTACCAGGTGTGCAATGCCGAGGAGTGCCCGGGGCCGTACCAGGATTTCCGTGCCCAGCAGTGCTCCAAGCGCAACTCCTACTACACCCACCAGAACAGCAAACATTCCTGGCTTCCCTACGAGCACCACGATGGTGAGTGGCGGCGGGTCCTGGCAAAGGAGCTGTAACCAAACTGCCTCCCCTCCCAGAGGAGGCTGTGGCCGTCACCAGGGGATGGAGACCGTGCCAGCTGCACTGGTGGTGGGTGGTGGGAAGAGGCTGAGCTGGAGACTACTGTGCAACAAGGCAGGTCTTTAAAATCCTAGAATCCTAGAACGGTTTGGGTTGGAAGTGACCTAAAAGATCATCTTGTTCCACCCCCTGCTATAGGCAGGAGCACCTGTCCCGGGTTGCTCAAAGCCCCATCCAACCTGAGATGGAGCAGCCACAGCTTCTTCAGGCAACCTGTGCCAGGATCTCCCCACCCTCTAAGGGAAGAATTTCTTCCCAATATCCCATCTAACCCTGCCCTCTTGCAGTTTGAAACCATTCCCCCTTGTCCTGTCCTTCAAGACCCTTCTCATTTGTCCCAAATCCCTCTCCAGCTCTCTTGGAGCCTCTTTAGATATTGGGAGGAGCTCTAAGGTCTCCCCGGAGCATTCCTTTCTCCAGGCTAAATATCCCCAGCTCTCCCAGCCTGTCTCCATGGCAGAGCTGCCTGTTTGCTCCTGGAGCTGCAGTGGGGAACGTCTGCTCCAGGCTGGGCTGGGAGCCAGGACCATCTTGCATTGCAGTGTCACGTAGTGTGTCCCGTCCTTCTCCTAATTTCCTGAGTGTACTGGGCAAAAATGCAGGTTCTTGAGCAGCAAATGGCCGTGGGAGATCAGGCACGTGAATAACCCGGGCTTTGGAAATCTGGTGTGCTCAGGGATATGAGCTGAGATGGGTTTCATTCTTCACTCACCCTGAAGTATTTCCACAAACCCTCTTTTTTCCCCCCTCTTTTTTTCCCCTTTCCTCTTTCTTTTGCCACAGATGCTCAGAAGTGTGAGCTGATCTGCCAGTCTGAGGGCACGGGGGACGTGGTGTTCATGAACCAGGTCGTTCACGACGGGACCCGGTGCAGCTACCGAGACCCCTATAGCATCTGCGTCCGGGGCGAGTGCGTGGTGAGGAGCTGCTGCGGGGTTCTCCCTGTCCTTCCCCTCTCCAGGCCCGAGCTCGTGCACCTCCTTGACCCATAGCCCCTTGGGGACACGTGTTTTAGCCCTGTGGGCAACCGAGGGGGCAGCAGGGTAATGGGCTGGGCTTCAGGGATGTAACCCTGGGCTTGTTCTCTCTTCCCCACGGGTGACAGCACGTGGGCTGTGACAAGGAGGTTGGCTCCCTGAAGCAGGATGACAAGTGTGGGGTCTGTGGGGGGGACAATTCCCACTGCCGGACGGTGAAGGGCACGCTGGCCAAGACCCCCAAGCAGTCAGGTGAGAGTCTGGGAGCAGATTCGGTCAGGCCCAGCTGGATTCACACGCGTGTCCAGTTGGAACACACCTGCTCTTTCTCTTCCTCCAACCTTCCTCCCTCCCTTCTAGTAGGTGCTTTGAAGATGTTTGAGATTCCAGCTGGAGCGAGGCACCTTCAGATAGAAGAGGTGGAGCCAGCATCCCACAGCATCGGTGAGCATGCTGTAGTCCACTTCTGCCTTCACTCTTTTTCATCCCTATTCTGATAATTCCTGCCCAAAAGGGTCTTATTTGGGTCATTCCAGTCCTCCAAAGGCAGCGACCAGAGGGAATGATGTTGAAATACCTCCTTTCTCCTCCAGCTGTTAAGAATCAAGCCACGGGTAACTTCATCCTGAATGCCAAGGGCAAAGAAGCCAAAAGCCAAGTGTTCATTGAGATGGGCTTGGAGTGGGAATACACTGTTGAACAGGACAAGGAGAGCCTGAAAACCAGTGGTCCCCTGCATGAGGCCATCAGTGTTTTGGTAAGGCTGACTGGATGTATTCTGGGGGGACTGGGGGTGACTGTCACAGAGAGGGCAAGTGGTCTGAGGTGGGAAGTGGCGAAAAGACTTTGGTAAAGAAAGGGTGTAGGGCACATCATTAAATCCAGGGGATGAGCCAGCCAAAAGCAAGGGGATAATGGGCTGCATGCAAGAATGGCATAAGGAGGCGTTGCTTGGGCACTTGCCTTTGAGTCCAGCTGCCTTTGGCTCTGTGCAGCAATTGATTACGACTCCATGTCCCATTTTAGTTATGTGGCATTTGGGAGAGTTAGGGATTGAGTTCCCTGGGCACCCGGGGAAGAGCAGGTCTGCGCTCCCATCCACCCCTGTATCCCCACCTGGTTTTGGGCATAAGCCACTATACCACATGGTCATTGATGACTTATTTCATCCTTTGATGGCTTCCTCTTCCCTTCCCTCTCCCATGGCATCACTCCTTCCCCCTCTCCCCCTCTGTGCCTGCAGGTCATCCCTCAGGAGGAGGAGGCGAGGAGTAGCCTGATGTACAGGTACATCATCCACGAGGACCTGCTGCCCATGATCGGAAACAACAACGTCCTGCTTGAGGAGATGGATTCCTACGAGTGGGCCCTCAAGAGCTGGTCCCAGTGCTCCAAGGCGTGTGGAGGAGGTAGCTTTCCCTTTCATAGCAGCCTGCAGTGCGTGCTTGGGAGGGATGCTTGGGCACGTTAGAGGGTGTGGGAGCCCTTCGGGGTGTCTCTGGCTTGGAGAAATTATTGCAGAGCAGTTTAGGTGAGCGTTTTAGCCAGATTTCTTACAGAAGCAGGCTTACATGATCGTGTGTGCATAACCTTTGCCTGTCTATCCGTGGGCCTGCTATGATTTTTGAATTCCTTGGTTGTTTTTAACTGGATTTGAGCCAAGGAATAGCGATCTTGCAGATAACTGGCTCCTCAAGTTTGCATGGACATAGGTGTGGACACACCAGGAAGTGCTGAGGTGTGCAGCAGGTAGCACACAGGAGCTCCTGGCAGGATTATTGCTGGGTTTTTCCCTCTGGGCAGAAGCATGTGTACCCATACACTGGAGTTGTGGGGTTTGCTGATGAAAGCCTTGCTTCCACATGGCCAGTGGGGTCTGATCCTCAAATAACGGGCAAGATGTTATAGAATTACAGTATGTTTTGGGTTGGATGGACCCTTTAAATGTCATCTAGTCCAACCCCCCTGCAATGAGCAGGGACACCTGCACCCCGTGGCAGCTTGAGTGACCCCAGGACTCTGGGGGGGGGGGTCCAGCATCCTCTGCAAGCCTGGGTGATGCACCGCTTGGGTCGCACCCCAGCAATGACATCTGAGAGCCCTCGTTCCCGCAGAATGCAGGAGAGGGACCTGGTGGGGACCCAGTGTGAACCCCACACCCGTCACCTCGCTGCCCACACTCTGCCACCCCCCAGGCATCCAGTACACCAAGTACGGCTGCCGTCGGAAAAGCGACAACCGGATGGTGCACAGAAACTTCTGTGACAACGGCAAGAAGCCGAAGCCAATCCGGCGGCGCTGTAACCTCCAGGAGTGCTCCCAGCCCATGTAAGTGCTCCCCACCCGGCCCAAGCTGCTCCCATCTCTCTTTGGGGCTGCACTGGGAGCGTTCCTAGCACCAGCCGAGAGTCTCTGACGCCTCCTCCCTGTCCGTCTTCCCGCCCTGGCAGCTGGGTGGCCGAGGAGTGGGGCGCCTGCAGCCGCTCCTGCGGGAAGCTGGGGGTGCAGGCGCGGGCGGTGCAGTGTGTGCAGCGCCTGCAGGACGGCACCAACCGCACCCTGCACACCAAGTACTGCCCCGGGCAGCGCCCCGAGACCCGCCGGCCCTGCGCCCGCATGCCCTGCCCCGCCCAGTGGAGGACGGGAGCCTGGTCCGAGGTGAGCCGGGCTGGGGGGGATGATGGAGGTGGTGGGAAGTGCCTGGGAGAAGGGATATGGGAGCCGAATGTGAAGGACAGGTGCTGATAGGGGTCATGGAGTAGAATCCTAGAATGATTTGGGTTGAAAAAGAGCTTTAAAGGTTATCTCGTCCAACCCCCCTGCTGTGGGCAGGGACACCTTCTATTAGAGCAGGTTACTCCAAGCCCTGTCCGTCCTGGCCTTGGACACTTCCAGAGATGGAGATAAGGGCACAAGAACCAGTGATGTTTTTCACTGGTTCACTCCAAATTAGAGAGGGGAGAACACCCCTGTGCACCCCGACGGAGCGTGTGGGGGTTTGCTGGAGGCAGGGAGGGAAACCCCATATTAGAAAGCAATATCCACCCGAGGAGTCATATCTGCACATACTTCAGAGGCCCCCCTGGGTGCTGTCGGGGTGTGGGGGCTCCCCCCACCCCGTCACTGACTGTCTGTCTGTCTGTCTGGGCGCAGTGCTCAGCGACCTGCGGGGAGGGTGTCCAGCAGCGGCAGGTGGTGTGCAAGGGCAGCGAGAGCGGCGGGCGCTGCGAGGGAGACAAGCCAGAGGCCATCCAGGGGTGCCACATGGCCCTCTGCCCAGGTGAGAGGAGGGGGAGGGAGCTGGAGGTGGCACTGGGATGGGGCACACGCTGGTGGGGATCAACCTTCACGCACGTCTCCAGCCCATTGTGGCTTCAGGAGGTACCAGCAGAGAAGGTCAGGTTGAACATCAGCTACTGGCAGAGAACGGGTTAAACACCAGCCAGAATATTTCCCTTTTTAGTTCTTTACCCTGATATTGTCTGGTTTTGGGTTTTCTGACAGTTTGAGGGTGTGATGAGCTGAGGGTACAATGGAGATGGGCACCCTGGGTGGTTTTTGGGTGGCTGAGGTGCTGGGCCAACTGGGTGTTCCCTAAGGGACTTCATCGCTAAGGAAATCCCTTAAAACAAAGCAAATCCCTCACCAAAACACCCTCCCGAGCTATTTTGAGTGCCCCCAGCCTCCTGTGGCTTCTGGGCATCGTGGTGCTCTCTCAGCAGGGAAGCTCTCTGGCATCACCACCAGCGCCGACGCCGGTGACCACAGCCCCACCAAAGGCCAGCGGGTGCCCCAGGATGGAGCCAAAAACCCCGTTAGCAAGATCTCCTCTAGTAAGTGTCCCTGCTTGTGTGAGGGCAGTGCTTCCTGTGATAACCCTCCCGAGGCCATCTCCACCTCCCTGTGGGATATGCAGGCAGCTGGCAGTGGGGACACATCCAGCAGTGCTTCTGGGGAGTTTTACCCTCGGCTGCTGCATCCCTGGTGCCTCTGCTCCAAAGCCTGCAGCTCGGTTGCCATCTCGTGGAGCCCAGGCTCTTGCAGTTTCTGTGTTGCATTCCTTTTGCCTCCCAGATTTTATGCCCTCTTTATCTTGGAATTTTTTTGGCTTTTTCTAGCATTTGCCCCTTGCTCTGAGCAAGAGTCCTTCCTAACAGGGGTGAGTCGCATCCCGCTCCGATGTAGGATGCTGGTTTGGAGCATCCCTTGTTCTCTCTTTTTTTCTCCGTGCACAGAATCCTTGAGTGCTTTGGCTTCATTTTCCGAATCCCTCTTCCTCCCTTGCTTTGTGGATAGACAGCACCCTGAAAGGGCACCTGGTTGCCTTTGGGGCTGTTGCAAAGGTGCAAGAGTGGGATTTATCTTGTGCTGACGCTGCTGTCCCTCTCCAGGGGAGCCTTGCCTCGGGGACAAGTCCATCTTCTGCCAGATGGAGGTTCTGGCTCGCTACTGCTCCATCCCTGGATACAACAAACTCTGCTGTGAATCCTGTGGCAAGAAAGCCTCCTCCACCACCAGCTCAACCCCCGTCACTGGCCCCAGCGCTCCCTCGGGAATCACCGCTCCCAGCCCCGCTCCGGCACTCTCCCCATACCCCACACCGGGTGGGGACCCCACTCCAACACCTGGGATATCCAGCAGTGGTGCTTTCCCCGGGGGGCTGCCGGCCCCGAGCGAGCCGAGCAGGGGCCAGGCAGCCAGGTAACCCACTCGGGGCCACCTCACCGCGGGGCAGGGGAAGCCTTTCTCCCTCCTTCCCTCTCTTTTCCCCCCTCTTTTTCCTCTCTCCCCCCACTTCTAGCGATGGTTTTCATGGGTGGCACTGCCAGGTTTGGAAATGACCTGGCTCCACACCCAGAAATTCCCAGGAAAACCACTTATTTCTTGTGATCCCCCGTGCCCTCCCGACTGTGGCGTTTTTCTGACAGCGCCATGGAAAAAAAAGGTGAAAAGGAGCAAAAAATCACTGTGGGTAGACAGGCTGCTTCCTCCCAAGGTGCTAAAAAGATTTGGGAAGAGAGTGGCTTTAATATTGCTTTTTCCTTTCCCTACTCCAAGCAACAACACAGGAGAGGAGGGTCCTGGCTTGGCAGCTCAGCCTCAGAGCTTGTGGGGGTAACAGTGGGAGGATACTGGGAATCTGAGGGGCCAAGGAACTGGAGGGAGGTGGTGAGGGGAGGGGGGAATTGTGGGAAAATCCCAAAATGCTGCTCTGGGCTGTCCCTGTTGGGGTAGAGAGTTTTCGAAACCTGTCTGGGAGAAGGTGGAGCGTGAAAAACATAGAGCAACTTCTGTCCTGGAGGCAGGAAATGGTCCAGGAAATTCCAATGTGAGCAATAAGAACCAGGTCAAAGACCAAAAATTGATGTAAAAAATGCCTGTCACTTGGGAGTGACTTTTTTAGCCAATACTGCCTTTGGCCAGCCTTGAGCTGATACCGATGCCAGGACAACCAGCCTCATCCCTGCACCTTGTACCCAGTGCCTGTGGGGCATCAGCACCTGCTGGAGGGAAATGGAGGTGACTGGGAAGCAGGAAGTGGATTTTAGGGGCAGTTACAAAGAAAGGAGGGAGCAAGATTCATCTGCGTCTTTTGTTGCGTGGGAAGGAGTGGAAGGGGGGTGATTAATGCCATTAAAAATTATTGTGCCAAGTACTAAAGGTATGCACAGCACTTTAGGAGCCTCGGGCCGGGCACACCTTGCCAGGTGTCAGGCCAGCTCTGGGCACAGGGTCTGCCTGGAGGAGTTACAGTCCTCAAAACCTCCCCAGAATGGTGTCCCCGAGGGGGCTGCCCTGGTTTTGGTGTTTACGGCTGTGCAGCCTCCCAGCTGAGGGCCTTGGGCACCCCCAGGTGCAGTGGCAGGGGAAGGAGGGTGTCCATGGTGGTGAGCGCTGCCCTAGGGAGGAGGATTTGGGCACAGAGATGGAGTCTGAGGAAGGCAAGGCTTGGCAGATAGACCAGTTTGGCATTGCAAAGTGGGGAATGTCTTGGCAGCACGTGTGTGGTGTGGGTGCATCCGCTGGCCCTGTTGGTGCTGCTTCCCTGGTATCCAAGGAGCAGGATGGGGCATCCCTAGGGACAGTGTCTGTAAGCTCTTCAGGTGTCTGGGGCTTGCTGGTAAAGTGGCCTGGGGTGACTTTTCTGGTCTGGCTTGGATTGCAGCAGGGGAGGGGTTGAGATACCTGCTTTGGCTGAAAGGGATGGAGACCCCTCTGCGTTCCTAACTGGACACTGCCACACTCCCCCAGAGCTTCCCAGCAGCATAAAAAGGGCTGAAGAGATGGGAAGAGGGTGGCTTGTTCACCCTACTGCCCCCAGATCGCTGCCAAGTCACAGCTGGACACACATTTATCTAACTACTCTCAAAGCATCTGAGGCTGCAGGTCCCCTGCTCCCGGGTGCTACCCTTTGGCATTAGATGGGCATCCCAAAAGATAGAAAAAAAGCCCCCTGTCTGTCTGAGCCAAGCAACTGGCACACCTTGTGGGAGTGGGCACGTGGAGGGTGCCTGGGGGGTGCCCAGATCCAAGTCGTGCAGGGTATTGGCACCCACAGGACCCACGAGGTGCTGTGGGTGTGCCAGGATGGGATTCACCCCTCAGATGGCCGTGCCCCTTGCCAGCCTCTCCACTGCCCTCCACGGGAGTGCCACCATTTATTTATTGTGCCAAAGATAATGCTTCGTTTTCTGTCCAAGGAGCATAAGAAAAAGACCCCCTTTCCCCTCAAAAATGGGCTGTGATGTTCTTCCTCCCACATTCCCAGCTGCACCCCCAGCCTCCCCCCCTCTTCAGTGCTGGCCTGGGCATTGGTGCTTTATTGCATTAGGAATATTTGCAGTGGTTCCTTGCTGTACCTCGGAGCAGGGGCCCCTCACACCCCACAGCCGGGGTCCCCTGGGGGGAATTTAGGCAAGGGGGGCTGCGCTGCAGGTGCTAACCCTGGACCTCAAGCTGAGAGGTGGGGGAGATTCAAAGCAGGGTGTGATAATCCCCCCCACACACACTCTGCTCTGGGGTGGTGATGCTGCAGGGCTGGCACCCAGCACTGGGTATTTCATGGAATCCTGGAAGGTTGGGGTTGGAAGGGACCTTAAAGCTCATCTTGTTCCAACCCCTACCATGGGCGGGGACACCTTCCACTAGACCAGGTTGCTCTGAGCCCTGTCCAACCTGGCCTTGGACACTGCCAGGGATGGGGAATTTATTCCAGCTGAGGGCAGGCTGAGCTTGGGTAGCTCTGGCTACACAGGGATTTGATCCTGTCTCCAGGAGGAGAGGATGACTCTAGTCCCCTAGTCCCCTTCATCCTCCTGGGCCTGGCAGAGCCATCGTGTCATTCCTGTGATACAACCCTTGTCCAGTGTTACCACGATGTATAAAATTTTGTACATATGAGATTCAGAGCTTTTTAACTTTTAATATTTATTAATTTTGTTGTTTTTTTTTTTTTTCTTTTTGGAACTCTAACATAATGTAAAAAAAAGAAAAAGAAATCCACATAAAAATCTCTTGCTGCTAATTTATTTGTGGGGTGGGCGTGTGAAGGGGGAAATACAAACGGTTGTTGAAATGGGTTTATTTTACGTTATTTCAACCCAGCCACTCCTCTTTGTCAGCCAGAATTTCACATTGCTGTTTTGAGCAGGGGGAAAACCTCTATGTATATACATATACGCACACGTAAATAGGTGGTTTGGCCACTGCAAAAATAAATATTGATGTGTTGCTAGTTCAGGCCAAAAAGCTGCTCCTCTATGATGCTGAACACCAGCTGCTTTTGCTGGGGTTTTTAGGTAACTCCTCGTGGAAGGCTTAGTGCATCTTTTGGATGCTCCACTCCATCCTTGAAGCAGAAGCACGGTGCTGGGAGAAGAGAATGTGTTCTCTGTGCCCAGGGTTGCTTGGTGGGTGCACTGTCTCACCCCATCACTGGCACTGAGTGGAGAATCATGGAATGGTTTGGGTTGGAAGGGACCTTAAAGATCGTCTTGTTCCAACTCCCTTCCGCTAGACCAGGTTGCTCTGAGCCCCATCCAGCCTTGCTTTGAGCCAGGAATGAGTCTCCAGCTCTGGCCCCTTTGCTCCTGCCCGGGCAGAGCCCGTCTCCCCGCAGCTCAGGGGCCCGCGGTGGCAGAGAGGTGCCGGTGGAGGTGCTCGATGAAGTCGGCTTGGGATTGTGGCAGGACCCGGTGAAGCACGGCTGTGGGGATCCAGCCCTGGGGGAGAGAAAACACCCCCAAGGTTGGTCCTGCCGGGCCAAAGGGAGGAGGGGGCTTTGCACAGTGGGGTGTGCCCCCCTCGCTGTCCCTGCCCAGGTGGCACTTGCCTTCAGGTCCATGCTCAGGAGCCAGGTGAGGCGGGTCCTGCCGGGGTCCCCCGCCAGCGGCTGCAGGACGATGCAGCTGAGCCGGGACTCGGCCCTGCAGGGGAGCAGGCGGTGAGGGTCTCCCCCGGGGGGCACACGGGGGCAAGGAGGACCCAGAGCAAACCCAGCGGGGACTCAGCCCTCGGCGTGCCTTGCTTGCTGTGCCCGGTGCCCACGTTCAGGGCTGCAGCGGTGGCCCCCCCCTTCTGCAGAGACACGATACCCCGTGACGGTCCTTTTGGGGGGAAAGGGGGGGTTACCTTACCTGATGCGCCCTTCCTGCGGGGGCAGCGGCTCGGCGCGGGTGGCAGTGCCCACCAGGTAGATGGCCGCGCCCCTCCTCCCGCGGTGCCGCACGCTGACCAAGTCCCGCTGCCCCACCAGGTTGCCCGGGCTGGGAGTGGTGACTTCGTGTGTCACCAGCGTGTCCGTCCCGACGCGCCGCAGCACCTGCCGGAGCAAGGAACACGCCAGGAATTAGGATTAGGCTCCCTGTGGCTGCCCCTCCGGGGACATTTCTGACACCCCCTTACTCCTCCCCCTAAGCCACCGTGGGGACAGCGGCGGGGGCAGAAGCAGCAGCGAGAAGAGGTTTTTGGGGCTGGCACCTGGTAATAATTAAATTCCAGTCTCCAAGAGGGAAAAAGGATGATTTTGCATCTTTTGGTTTTTTTTATTATTTAATCTATGATGGGAGCTTCTTGATGCTGTTTCTTTTCCAGAAGGCACAGGTAAGTGGTAGCTATAAATAAGCAGAGGCTGGGGAGCATCTGAGCCAGGCTGGGTGAGTAAGGGGAGACTTTCTGGGGCTGGCAGCTTCCTTAGGGATATGCTGTAATTTGGGAGCTGAGAAAGAAGCCCAGGACAACACAAGCTTCCTACAGCGTGAATATATTTGATTTTGCCTCTTTTTTTTGAGCTGTCTGATTCCTCTGACATTAGAGTCTGAGTAATGTCAGATTCCCTGATACGGAAAAACCTCTGTGAATTGGCACCATGAGGAATAGAGAACTTGGAAATGACACATTTACAATGCCGTGCCAGCAAAGCGCATCTCCTCTCCCTGGGGTGATATCCTGCTCTTGCAGGAGTGTGGAATTAGCTTTAATCCTCCAGCAATGTTAAAACTGCCTATAAATATGGGGGGTTTTGGGTGCTGGCAACCCTGGTAAGGGAAATTTTTGGACCATCTGCCCATGGTGGCATCTTGCCCCACCTTACCTTCACCTGGCTGAGGTGTGGGTTCCACTGGGGCATCTGCTCCATCCTCTCAAACAGCTCCTGGTGCAGCTGTGCCACCGGCACAGCCAGGACCACCTCTGCCCGAAACACCCTGCCGAGCCCAGGGAGGGCAGCGCTGGACACGGCGGCACTGGTGTCCTGGGGGAGCAGAGAGCCCCAGTCACCCCTAAAACTGGCACATCTGAACCATGCCACTACAGCCCTGGAAGTGTCCAAGGCCAGGTTGGACGGGGCTTGGAGCAACCTGGGACAGTGGAAGGTGTCCCTGCCCATGGCAGGGGCTTGGATCTGGATGGTCTTTAAGGTGCCTTGCAACCCAAATCATTCTGTGATTCTGCAAAGCAGATCCTCCCTGGACTGATTTCTCCCCTTGAGAGCTTTTCTGGCACGAAGCAGCCAAGGGCGGAGGGGGTGAGGGTTTACCAGCACGGGCTCTGCCTGCCAGCTGGTGTGCTGCTGCAGGGTGCTCAGTGCTCGCTGCAGGGCCCTTTCTCCCTGGCGGATGCAGGAGAGGTCCATGCTGGAGGACTGGCTGGGGCTGACACCTCTGGTGGGCTCGGGGCAGGGAGCTGCAGGAGGAAGGCAGAGCAATGTGAAACACCCCCCTAGTCCCACTTTGCCTGTGGACATGGCCGTGGGTACAGAAGTACAAAGGAGCTGGAGCAGGAGAGGCTTGCTGACCCAAAATCTTGGATCTTCCCATGCAACTGGTCCCCTGCTGGGCAGAGGGATGGCTTGGTCCAGAAAACCTTGCTGGCTTCCATCTGCTGTGTCTGTGCTGACTGCTTGGAAAGCTCTTTGAAATTGCTTTCCAAGGCAATTCCCAGTAACACCGTGGTACAAATTGCGCGTTGCTTGGGTATTACTAACATCACACAGGCGGCCTTTGGACCGAGCCACACTTCGAAAAAAGCAGATAAATTTGCCAATTTTCAAGTCTTTAGGTAAGTGGTGGAACTAGGGACACAGCAGGAGTGCAGCAAAACACGGCTAAGTGCCTGTGACCTCTGCTAAAAGCTTTGGCTGCCTCTACAGTGAGCAAATGCTATTTACCTTCCCACAGCCTCAGGCTCTCCCACTAACCCAGCTTGCCATCAGCACAGGGAATGCTATTTAGCCAGCAGAGAGCTGGAGACCAGCCCAGCAGTGAGAAGACACTTTGTCCCCCAAAACACGGGTCCAATTTTGCGGGAGGGGGTGCATTTTAATGCACATCCCTCCATCGTGCTGCAAGGAGGCTGTGAGCAAGGCTAGGAAAGGTGGGACCCACAGGCCCGGGCTGAGCTTACCTGTGTCCTTCCCCATCAGCTTCTGAAGATAATGAGGAATTTTGGAAGGCAGGCGATGGGATCCTCTTGCCACCAGCCCTCTGATGTCCTTCTGTACTGCTGCAACAGCTGCTGTCTTCAAGCCTAAGGGGAGAGGCGGGTGGGCTTTGGTGAGCACAGAGCAGGCAGGGATGATTCCGTGGTGCCCCACATCCCTGCTGGGAGGTCATCTGCCCTGGGCCCAAGACTACCCTGTGCATGATACAGCACAGGGGGACCATAGATGTGACATTGCTAAGGAGACACCCATCTGATGCAGACTCGACATGTCTTTTAGGACCCTCTGTCCTGCCTGTTTTTCCCGAGCTTGGAGGGGAGGGGAGCGGGGCTTACCGGGCAGGCGGCGGAGGGGATCGTGGGCGATGCCACAGCACAGCTTGCCGGTGGCTTGCAGCATGGCAGGAGCAGGGATACCTCCGGGAACGCGCTGCATCCCGCCGTGCCTTTATAGCCCGCCCGAAGGACGGCACCTGCTGATAGGAGCACGTTGCCGGACAGCAGCTGGGAATAAGGAGCGCTCAAGGACAAGGCAGGCGAGAGGAGGGGCCGGAGGGAGCAGCCAGACTTCTCTCTGGATGTGCACTCCCTACCTTTCTTCCTGCCCTTTGCAGGCAGCTATGAATGAACTCCAGGGCATGGCCAAGAGGGGACACTTGAGTGGTCCCCAGTGCCACTTTATTGAGGACCGTGGGGGCAAAGGCAAGCTGGTGGCACTTGGAGGGAAGGAGATGACAGCAATGTGGCTTTGCTCTCAGGGAGCGTGGAAGCTGCTCATGGAAATGGGTGCTTCCTATGAAAACTTCATAGATGTGGTGGTGGTGATTGATGCTGCTGTAATCCCTCAAACAGTGCTTTATTTTCCTCTTTCCTTCTTCACTCCCTTCTAAATGTCTCCTGCAGGCCTCGGGTGCTCACAGGGATGGTGGGATCATCACATCCTTTGGCAGGAAGTTACTCAGTCCTTCCCCTTGTGTTTTTAACGACCCCTCTTAAAAAGTTAAACCCAAACCCAACCACGTCACTCCTTAAAATACAACCACACTGGATTCCTCTGGATCTTTGCAGCACTTGTTTAACAATTTCGTTATTAACACTTGTTTTTATAAATGATTGCAAATTGCAAATCATAGAAGTTATCCAATGTGTAATAATTTCAGTTGTGTATAGCTTTTCTGACTTGCTACAGTGACTACACACCACATCTTAATTAACTATGTGTCAAAGTCAAGAGCAAAGTACATAATATTAAACTCCACATTTTCAAGTGCTTTGATTTTTACCATGGAAAAGCTCTTCCACCTGTCTGTTGCCAAGTGGTTGGATGCTTCCCTTTCACATAGCAGACCTAGGGCTCACTGCACCTTCCATCTATGAGGCTGCAACAGCCAAAATATTGGGGCAGAGAAGGATTTTCGGCTTTAAAAGGCACAGGAAAGACCTCAGGGGTTGCAACTGGTGTGGTTGTGGTCAGTGGGTTTCTTGCCAGGCCAGGTTGGACAGGGCTTGAAAGAAGCTGGTGTGGTGGAGGGTGTCCTGGCGCTGGCAGGAGGGTGGAACGAGGCCAGCATAAAGGTCCCTTTCGAACCAAACCATTCTGTGATTCTTTGATTCTATGAGATGGGCCAGAGCAGGTGTTTGGCCCCGTGTCACCCTTTGTACCCTTGTCCCACACAGAACTGGGCCTCTGGCTGTCTCTTCAAACACTGCTAATACCTGTTTCCCTATAGAAAGGAAAATACTTGCATTCTTGGCCAAGATGGAGTGGGTAGAACAATTTTCTAGGAAAATATCAGCTTTTTCCCCTGGGTTTTGGACCTGATGTGCCAGAGGGTTTTATCCCAGCCCTGGAGAGTTGTTGGCTCGGCTCAGCCAGTTCCCAGGCTCCCTGCCTGACTCACCAGCCCCAGCTTTTCCTGCAGGGATAACCTCATGGCACAGCTGCTGTGGTTTGCCCAGCTGTGTCCCATTGCAGCTTCACAGCTTTTCCCCTCCACCCCTGGTGGCTGGGCAGGTTATAACAGCAACCCTGCTGGTTGCTGCTGCATGGATGCTCCGCTGCTTACCCACAGTCTGCTCCAGCGTGACTCCAGGGTGCTGTGACTCCCAGATAAGTGTCCCTGTGCACGTCCCAGGCTTTCAGGGAAGCCTTGCAGGTTTGTTGGTGTGATGTGCGTGGCCCAGGGCAGCTGCAAGTTCTGCAGCAGAGGCTTGGGATATGCAACTGCAGCTCTGTGTGAGGTTTGCTGTTGTCACAGTTCAGTGCTGGGATTTACACCACTGCTTTGGTGAGTTCCAAACCACTTTTTCTTTTAATTTTTTCACGGAGCCTGGCAATCACTGGGGCTCAGCAGTGAGGAAATACGATCTTTTTATTACAAGCTGCCGAGGAAGGAGAGAGCAGTGGCTGATCAGAGTTCTGCCCCAGTGCTTTAGACTCAGCTCCCAGGGAGAGCTGCTCCCTGCCCACGGTCTATGCTCTCACACACGTTCCCCTCACTTTTGTGCACACTTTCTCGTGTTAGTTTTGCCTCTGGAGCCAGCTGGGATAGACAGGTAGATAATGTTTTATCGCCCTGTTTGGTGAGTGGTGTCCATGCGCTCTCCTGAGGGCTGTAGGAGATGTCCTGGGAATGGTGTGGCTCGCGGGGGAAAAGAAAATATGGGAAATTGCCTGTGATGGCAAGCCTGGAGGCCAGGAGAGGACGGCATTGCCACCCAGAACCCAGCTCAGGGCGGTAAAGGGCTGCCAGGGGTCAGCCCTGACCCATCACAAAGGTCCCACGACTCTGAGTGCCGATTGCGGGACATCCCTGCGGGGCCGGAGCGGAGGGGCTCTGTCCTGACATCTCCATTAGATTTGGCTGCAGCCACTGGAGGTCACTGCTGATCTGCAGCTCCACGTGCAAAGCCACTCCTGGAGAGGTGGCAGGAGCCCTGCTCCAGCTCCTGGCTCTGGGCTGCTCTGCCTCTCGCCCCTTGCAAGGTCCCTCGGAGCTGGGTGGTGGCTGTCCTGGGGGATCTCCAGCAGGAATCAGACCTGGCACCCCACCCCTCCCTGTATATCCCTTTCCTCTGCTCGTGGATGAAAGGACCGTTTGGGGAGGCTGAGGGAGATGGGGGTGGCTATCCTGGAGAAAAGGAGACTCGGGGGGGATTTCTTACCCCCTACAACTTCCCGACAGGATGGTGGAGTCAGATGGGGGTCGGGCTCTGCTCCGGGGGAGCAAGTCACAGGATGAGAGGAAACAGCCGGGGGACGTTTAGACTGGACGTGAGGAAAAATTTCTTCCTGGAAAGGGCTGTCAGGCACTGGCATAGGCTGCCCAGGGCAGTAGTGGAGTCACCATCCCTGGGAGGATAAAAGATGTGTAGATCTGGCACTTGGGGACATGTCCGGGTCCCTTTCTGCCCACTTAGACTGAGGTGGCTCCAGCCCAGCTCCATGGGCACAATGCTGCCTGTGCTGAGCAACCGAGACTGAAAGGTCCCTTTAGGAGGGTTTGGAGCCATTGCCAAAGAAATGGGTGACTTCACTAAAAGGCCCATGTTCCTTCACTGCCTTTGCTGTTTGAGCATCCACCTAGGACTGAGGAAAAAAATCTCGGGAAGGGACCTGGAAAACTTGAGGGGTTTGGTGGCTCAGCAGGAGAGCAAAGCTTCCAGCAGCAGTGAAAACTGGTAAAATCTCAATTGAAATGTCATCACCATTTCCATGGGATCTGGAAATACATTCTCAACTCCAATCCCAGCTATAGGACCTGGTCCCTCTGGCAGGATAAGGCTAGAAGTTCAAAAATTAGGGTAAATCTCAGCTGAATGACAAATCTGCCTCTCTGAATCTCCTTTAGAGAAGGAGAAAGGGGAAAGAAAAAAATGGAAAAGGTCCCAAATGGCAGGAGGGTGCTTCTTGGGTTTGTGTGAGGAGCAAACACCAAAGCTGAGAGGTTTGGGGTCTGAACAGTTCCCCCCAAACACCTGGGAGAGCAGTGAGTTTGGATAGGGACTGTGCAGGTGGTCACAAGGGTAGTGCCTGCCAGGAGGGGTTATAGCATCTCACGGGGGTGTAAAACACAGCTGAGCCAGCCCAAATCCTGCCCTGAGACTGGAGGAGTGGGAAATCACAGGCTGCTCCTGGTGAAAGGGCGAGGCTGGGGAGCCACTGGGACTCTGAGCTGCTATCAAAGCTGCAAAGCTGAGCAGGGCAACAAGGGTGATATGGGCTCCCCCCTCTCACGGGCACACAGGGATCCCCCTGTTCAGACCCGAGGGCAAGTCCCCTCTCTGTGTCCTTGGGGCCAGCTCGGAGAGACTGCCCTGTAATCAGCAGAGCCTTGGTGCAGGGGAAGCCCTGATTTTAAGCAAAAAGTCTTGGATGGCCTCCAATACCTCAGCAGAAGCTGGCAGGAGAGGGTAAGGCAGGGTCTTTGGCCCCATGGGAGCCCCCTCTTGCGTGGTTGTTGTCATCTCTAAGGGTGCTCTGGGGGCTCTAGGAGCAGAGCTGGCCCTCACACCCCTGTTCTGGAGCCCTGATGGGGCATTTAGCCACATGTCTCTGGGGCACCTTAAATGCAGACCTAGACAGTCCCTGGAGAGCTTTGGCCATGCTGTTCCTGCCAGAAGTGCTTCTCTCTTCTTCCCATCCGTGTGTCCAGAGAAGTTATAAGAGTCAAACAGAGAAAATATAAAAGCACATGGCATTTATTTCTGTTCATAACCAAAGCACTGGTAATTAGTGTCCCCAGATGGAAACCCAAACAATTTTCCTCCCCCTAAACCAGGAGACTCAGTGCTACATTGTCAGGCTCATAATTTAAACAATATACTCAATGTCTCTCTTTTTCCCTAAAAAGCATGTTTTATAACACACAGAAAAGGGCTAAAAATATTTCAAATGCACATTATTATCAGGGAGGAATGAAGAAATACTGCTTTTTCTTCATGAGCCTTCCTCCAGTGCTGGAGAGGTGTTGGGTGGTGGTGGCTGGTAACGATCCAGCTTGAGAGCAGAGAGCAAAGCAGAAGAACAATATTTACTCGAAGCTAATTGTGATTTTCATAAATGGTCGCCAAAAGAGCCCAAATATCAGCAGAAAAGGGAAGCTGCTCTATCTCTTTGTTGCTGGAACGCTGCCTTCCACCACTCAGGGTGGAGGGAATCTTATCTCCATCTGCTGCCTCGATTAAAAGAGAAGGGGAACTGCTGTTCAGGAGATAAGAGAGGCCAGAGGCTTCTCCATTAATATGTAAACTTTGGATCAAAAATGAAGATGAGAGGCTGCAGGCAGGAGTCACCTCTGGATTGATGGGTTTTGAGTCTGCAGGCACCAGCAGAAGGCACATCTAGTATGTGCTGGTCTTGATAAAGAGGAGGAAGAGGATGGGATGATGGGATGGAGGTGTGATCCCACTGTTTAACTTTCACAGTTTGGGTTGAATTATGTCCACCCTGAAGGATGTTTACTTGAAGTAACAGCTTTGTAATGTTGGTCCAAACTCTTCTGTGATAGATTCTCACATCCAGGAGGGACCATGTCAGTCAAACAGGATCTTTTGCCCTCTGTGGTGGCCACATCTCTATTTGTCCAATAGGATAGGCTGCACCACCAATTACTCATTAAAAAAATAATGATACCCAAGGTTGGAGAACTTTTAAAACACCTTGGCAGCTTTGAAATCATTTGGTTGCCCAGCTGAGTGTGGCTGACTTCAGATTCAGCTCTGTGTGCCACCTCTTAGAGCTGTAATTTCTCCATTTTCATCGTTTTCACTCTGTCCTAGGGTTCATGGGTTTTAATTTCAAGGTGTTTTTAACGACCTCAGATGATTCCTGCAGTCCTGCCTATCCTAGAAGGAAAGAACACATGGAAAAATTCAGGTGTGGACACTAGAGCAGGAAGCCACCAACCACATCCCTGGCAACAGAGTGCAAATTTCCCCCCAGGAATAAGAGGATGGCTCCAAGCTGTGAGGGGGGAGCTGGCTTGCCTTTGCATGCAAATAAATGCAAACACCTTCATTTAAGCCAGAAAGAACATATAACATTTTGTCTTGCTTCTCTGGCTCTCTCCCTGAGAATTATTCTGAGGTGAGTATCTCTGAGGATGCATTAAAAAAAAAGTTAAAAAACGTCACACCTCCTCCAGAGATATTTTTTTAACGTGTTCCTGGACAATTTGGCAGCCACAAAAGCTATGTGTTAAAAGAGGGTCATTCACTCCCTCCACTGGGGATTTCCTCCCAGCTGGCTGCAGATGTGCTCCCTCCTGACTGCTTTGATAAATGGGGAGCAAACGGGGCATTTGGGGGTGTAGGCTTGTGGGAGAGTTTCTTGGGCTGTGAGAAATCATGGCCCTGTTTTTCACAAGGATCAGCCCGGCTTCCAGCAAGGCCTTACCCATGAAGGGCAAGAGTCCAGGTGGGGGAAATCTCAGCCTTTAGGATGTGAGGGCAGGTTTGGCTCCTCCAGCCCCGAGCAAGGGGTGCCTCTGGCTGTCCTGCAGCATTTCCTCTTGTGGCCTCTTCTGGTGTCCTTATTGCAGCATTTTTCTGACTCAAAGGTGGTTGTGGAGGGGTTGGGCAGGGCCCTTGGCAGCTCATGTTGGGTTCCCAGGGCTGTGAGGCAGAGACAAGGCACTTCTCCAGTCCTGTAGTGCTCTGACTCACCTATTCCTTTTCCAGGGTCAGCAGGAGGTTGCAGACCTTGGAGTTGGTTTGGTGCAAGGCAAATTCCCTCCCGGGCATGGTGCCACGCCTGCCTTTTCGAGTGGTGCTGCTCTGGCTCCCAGCAGACTTGGAAACCGTGAAGATTTCTCTGTGGGACAAGGTAACAGCAAGATGGTCAGGAGGCTGTGCTGGTGGTGGACCTCATTCCAGACCAGCATACTCACCATCTCCTGGTGGTCTAGGGATGGTGCTTCCACCCATGTTGTCATGAACTTGCACTGTCCTTCCCCCGTTCCCACCAATTTTGACCCACCCTGCTCAATAAGTGTAAAGCCATTAATTCCCACCTTCCCCCAAGAAATCCTCCTTTATCTCAAGCACATCATGATGTTTGTACAGTATCTGACTGTACCCAAGGACTTACCTGTACGGGACCTGCTCCTCTCTCAGCTGCAGGCACATGAGCACGGGGCTGCTGGAAAACCTCAGCGTGGTGTCAAAGTGGATTGAGGTCTCCACCTCTGTCTGGCTCCTCAGGGTGGCTTGGAGGAAAGGGGAGTCTAGTTCTGCCTGGAAATCCATGGAGAGGCTTCCCCTGTGGGATAGAAGCACATGAGCCTGATCACTGAACAACGGCCCTGTGCTGGGCACCGCACACTGGTACCAAACAACTCCATCAACACCTTAATTTGAGGTCTGGCCATGGAAAAGTGTAACCAGGCCCACCAGGAGAAGAGCTGGGGACTGTGGAAAGCCACACTGGGTGCTGAGACCCCAGGTACCCACATCCCCACAGCCAGGCAGTTCCTCACCCTCTCACCTCGTGTTGATGCTGGTTTTCAGTTCCTGCTCCCAAATGCCCACATCCATGTCGGCTGAAATGTCAAGTCCCAGCCCACCCTGGAGTTTGATGGTCACTTGTAGACCAGACTGCAGAGGAATGACCTGGGAGATGGAGAAGGCAGAGCTTGCTGTGACTGGGCACTGCCCTTGCATGAGCGGCTCGCACCGGCAGTGACTTGTGGCTGCTGGAACCATTTATCCCAAACCTGCAGCAGGGTTTGCAAGGGAGGAACTCCAGCCATGCCACTTATGTCCCATGGCAAAGCCACCCATCCATCCTGCTGTTTACCACCACCCAGACACATCCAGCAGTGCCACCTTGCTCTTAGATTTGTATCTGTGGTGAGTAACAACCACTGGCTCACTTTATGGGATTCACTAGGATTTGGCATGGAGGCAGGTCACTGCTTACCCCCCATCCAGTACCTGGTGATGATCCATCAGCAGGAGGTTCCCTTTGACCACACTTGTGGGCTCTCCACTGCTCAAGAGGACCTTGGCCATTAGGTCTGTGTATCCCTGGAAGAAGACGATCGGCCGCAGCTGAACATCGAAGAAGGTGACAGACATCCCGGCCATGAGCTCCGGCTCCTCTTCCCCGCCCGAGATGTTCTCTCCCATCATCGACTCCATCCCTTGTGCTTCAATGGTGACCTAGAACACGGAGGTGGGACATGTGTGAGCGGCACAGAGCAAAGCTAGAGAGTGCTTTGTGTCCCACAGCACTATTTGAGTTGCTATGCTTGTCCAACCCTTGGGTAGGCACCCTTTGGATTGGGAGATCAGCCTGGAGTGGGTTGAATGAGGCATCCAACCTGAGCACCATGAGGTATCAGTGTCAAATCCTCTGTTTTTCGGGGGAGCAGGGGGCTCCTTTTTCCAGAGCAGGTGTGTCCGGCTTCACTTTGGTGATCTGGGTATGAATTTACTATTTCTGGGGGTCTCTGCACACTGAGTGCAGAGGTGAGGTCAGGCACCCTAAGAAGGTTAGGAGGGGACACAGACAGGGCAGTGGCACCACGGGATTGGTGCTGTCACCCCCACCCCTCTCCCAGCAGTGCACCTGAGCTGCGCGGAGCCGCCGGCCGCGGCTGAGCAGCGAGAACTCAGAGATGCTCTTCCTCAGGAATCCTCCCTCCAAAAACAGCAGGTCCAGCCCGAAGGTGGAAAGCAGGTCCTGGGTGACTGAAAGGCAGAGAGATGCCCATAAGGATCCCTGGACAGCACCTGGCACACCTGGTCTGGTGGAAAGTGTCCCCGCCCACGACAGAGGGGTTGGGACTAGATGAGCTTTAAGGTCTCTTCTAACCCAAACCATTCCACGATTCTATGATCTCTCTTTGTACATGAGTCACTGAATGGTGGTGAACCCCAAATGCTCTGAGAGCAGCAGCAGGGCTGAAGGCTGACGTGGAAATACAGAGGCTGGGGATGGGATGGTGCAAAGCTGGGATCCTGGTGAGTGCACCCCCTGCACTCGGTGTCACCACATCAGTGCTCAGCAGGACAGGGTGGTTTCTTGGAAAAGCTCCTCCAGGAATTGGGAGGTCACTAAAAGCAGGATGCTGGTGGCTCCTTGGTAATTTGTAAGCCTCCTCAATGGAGGGTATGGCTGGTACTGTAGGGATGGATCTCCTATGTTGGCCATTCTGTATCTGATAAAACTACATGATCCAGAGGGGAAAACTCTGCACCTTCTCCTCCCATTCCTGCAATATTTGAAGGATTCAGCATTGCAAGGTTGTTTTTTATTTCCCAGGTGTTGGCTATTCCACCCTCACTAACCCCCACAAAGCTAGACTGAGATAATTTGAAGAGGGACAGAAATGAGAGCTGAGGGATGAAGAATTAAGCAGTTATTTAACAATTGTTGCTTGTTGCAGTCTCTCTGAAGTTTGATTTTTTTTTTGTTGTTTTCTTTTGTTTCTTAATCTCAGTATAAGGATTCTCCTTTTTGAAGAGCTTATTAAAAATACCAAAGGAACTGAGGAATGGAGTGAAATATCTTGACTTAGGAAAAGCACAGAAACTCCCACCTATTATTTACCATTGGTTTCAGGTCCAGCTGAAGCTCCTCTTTCAAATTAGCAGGATTTGGGAAAAGTATGTGGCACAGCCTAGCCCTCCTGCTGTAGGGGTGTTAGAGAAGGGTATGTTTGTATCTCAGGTGATGGCAACCAGCTGGTGTTGGGGGACATGCTCAGAAACCTCACACAGAGATTTTGGGGCATTCTATAGAGTTTAAGCCTTTCCTGGGAGCTGCCTTTCCCTGCTAGACCCTCTTTTAGCCCTCTGAGGGGACCATGGGATCAATGTCCTCTGTGCTGTCACCTGTCAGAGGTCCTGAGAAAGAAGAGGAGGTGCCAACTTTTGAGAAGAAGTGGTAGTTATTTATCTGCGGGACTCCCATGATGTCTTTCCTTATCTTCCTGGAAGCAAAAGGGAAAGGGTATGTCAGCACTGGGAGGGAAGGAAGAGAAAATGTCAGTGGTCGTTACACAAGGCTGTGCAAAGGAGGAAATATAAATTTCCAAGGTATTTCTCTTGGCTGCTGACTGCCCAGAGCAAAAAACTGAAATGAGCAGACATGGGCTATCCTGGAATTCTCCTCTCCCCTGGTTTATTAGGATAAACCAGTCAGACATTATGGTGCAGCTTTTGTTTAGCCCTGAAAAATGCGAGTGCTTGGTTGATTTTGTGCAGATAGGAAGATTAATGCAGAGCACCCTGATACACCAAGATACAAATTGTGCACTGCCCTGGCAGCCAGAACTGCCTTGGCCTCCAAGGACTCTGCTGAAAACGTGAGCCTGGGTCCCACTGTCACAGGGCAGGATGAGGAAGGATGCTGGGTTCTGGCTGGCTGGGTGGCATCTGCATCACTTTTCTTCCTCCAGGAATTTCCAGGCAGCTCCCATGCCAGCCTCAGGCAGGGGTGGTGGCACATATTAAAGGCATTCTGGTCAAAAACTACAGATGGAGGAAAACAGTGATGTAGAGCAGGGGGAGAAAACACAACCTTCCCTTCCAGGCCCACCTTGCTGGGTGGTGGTGGGCATGCAGGCTGTTCTGGACCTTCAGCAGCAGCAATTTTGCCATCTCTGTCTCCATCTCCTGGGTGGCCAGCAGGATGTTGATGACATCCATGGGTGAGGGGTGGTTATCCAGGAGTATTTCTGCAGCAGCCAGGCGACAGGTTTTTTCGTAGCTCTTCCTCTTCTCGTGGAAGATCCTCCTCATTGCTCGTTTCACCTGATGCAGGAGGGAAATGAAAACGGTGCTGTGATGTGCAAAAGCACCCCAAGAGCTTGGTTTTGGGTGGGAAGAAGACACCAAGCCTTGGCAGCTTTGCTTCCTACCTTGCTGGAGATGTTCTGAGCGGGGAATCGCCGCAGGGCAGAGATGGCCGTGGTGGTGACAGCAGCAGGACCCTCCTCAGCGTGCTCCAGGAGGGTGGGGATGGTTCCAGGGAGCATCGCATTCCCCAGGGCCAGCAGGTAAATGACCACCTCAGGGTCCTCCTCGGCACTTCTCAGCCCCCTGAGGATGGTTTCCAGCCCACGCTCCACCTCCTGCTCGGGGTTTGCAGGAGGGCAGAAGAGGAGGAGAGTCAGGTGAGGGGAAGGAGACATTCTGGGCATGCCTGGAGCTGGGGGATGTCTGAAAAAGCCAAGCATGAGGGTTTGCAGAGGACCCACCTGCAGCCCACACAGCTTCTGCTGGCACAGCTTGCCCACCAGAGAGCCCACGGCAACTATCCCTGTCTCCCAGATCTCAGGGGCCAGTTGCTTCCCATCCAGCTTGTCCTGGGCATCAGGAAAGGGGTATTATTATGCAGGGAAAAAAATGGGGGAAGATAGAGAGGAGGAGTATGTTTTACCTCTTATCTCAGAGCATTCATCACAAAAGTGAGGAAAAACTTGCTCTTACCTGCCTTGAAGGAGGCCATGTACGGTTTAATTGGATAAACCACTGATTTTTCACAGTGGTTTTAATTAAGCTTTTGTTATGTGTAATGTACTGACATGAGGCATTCTCTGCTGAAAGTTTTTCCTCTGAGGACCATCAGCTCCCATCACCAGTGTCCCATTAAACATACATAAAATAACCCCATGAGCAGGAATATTTATTTCTACAGAAACATATTTTCCTTTTTCAGGAAAACATGCTTGCTGTTCCCTCCTGCATGAAACGGGGCGTGGATCCAACCCAGATGCAGGACCCTCAGGGAGGAAAGGAGATGTTCATACTTACTAAGACCAGGTGGAGAAGCTCTCCCGAAGGCCGGGGAGAGAAAGCTGCTGGATAGAGAAACTTCTCCAGGAGGGACTTGGGCTCCTCCTTGCTGAAATCCAGGAATTCTGAGAGAGCTGCCAAGGAAGCCGTTGACTGTGCAGCCACTGCTGCCTCCACGACGAAGGGGCTGGAGCGAGAAAAGGGAGGTCATCAGTGGCATGACCCTCAAAAACCATGCAGGGCATTAAGGAAAAGCAGAGTACCTTGGCACTACGGCTGCCTGGAGCAGGGATGGGGTATGGAGCAGCACCAAATGACCCCAGCTGTCTCAGCCAGGAATGACTCTTCATGCCAGGGTTCTACACGCAGAGAATTTTGGCAAGAAAGCTCCTGGCAGTCTCACCGTGTCTCCTCAGGAGCTCTCCTCAGCAGCTCCAGAACATCTCTCTTCTTGGCGCTGCGCAGCATCTGGATGAACCTCTGGAACTGCCAGGCAGTCGCCACCTTCGAGGGGTCTGTTTTGACTCCCCATCTGTCAAAAGCCTTCAGGTGGGCTCTCAGCTGCAAAGGTGAGGCTTGTTAGGTGGGGTTTAGCCTCTTTTCCCCTGTTATCATGGGATAATGTTTATACTTGGGAAATATGTAGGAGTGGGAAGGTGCCTATGGGGGTCATGCAACTGCTTGCAGGCATCGACTGCAGCCTCACTCCCCCACTGCTGAGGGCTTGTGCTGAAGCCCACACACCCCAATTTGTGGTGAGTTCCAGGAAAAGAGCAGGAGAAACTGTAAGCGTCGTGTTGTTGCAATTCCAGATTTCCTAAGCGAAAAGCCTGGAGGATTTGGGGAGGCAGAAATAATCCCTTGTTTATCCTCTCCAGCCCAACCTGCAGTGGGAATATTTCCTGCCCTCAGAGCTGTGATGAGTTTAACCCAGCTCTGTGTGCTCCTGGGGCCGCATCCTGCCCCTCCAAAAGTACCACTGTGTTTTAACCCTGAATCCTACAAGTGCCCAGGTTGGGGGGAGAGCATGTGGTGAGTTTTGGGGGTCAGTAGCATCACTGACCGACGGGCAGCTGGTGCAGACCCTCCTGAAGGGCAGGCTGGCCATGCCCAGAGGCTGGTGCCGTCCCTCTGTGCCAGCCAGCACATCCTCAAGGCTTTGTCCAGACACCTCTGCTGGACCAGGCATTGGAGGAGACAGTAGCTGGAGCTGCTGCCTGTGGAGGGAGAAGAAGCCATTGGGAAGCGCTTTGTGATTTACACCCTCTGTGGCTCCCGGCTGGAGTCATCACTCACCTCGAACTGATCTTGATGCTGGAGCTGGACCTCAGGGCTGGAGCCAGCACATGGCTTTCCTCTGCCAGGGCCGACTGGAGGAGGTTGTCTTTCACCACATACTGGCTTCTGCTGCTGGGCTGCCACTCAACTCCAAAAACCTTGAAAAAGGAAAAGCAAGGAGGAAAAAATGCAATCTTTTCTCTCTTGCCCTCTCCTCAGGAGATTTCTCTCCTCTCTATCAGCAGAAAAAGAACTTTTCGGCCCACAGAGTCACCTGCTTTGCTTGCAAAATGTAGGAAAGGGAAATCTAGAAGAGCCCAGCTTCTTCCCAGATGTGGGAGAAGGCAGCACCAGGAGAGGACCACGGCAAAGGGATGCTCTTGCCTGTGGCTGATGTGGGAAGACTGGTGACACCACATGGACTTCCATTACAGAGTGGTGTCACCTGGGCTCAGCCACAGCAGAGGGAACAGGGGATGCTCCTGCCTGGTGTGGGTGGTTCCTGGAGACTGCAGACCGGGAATAAATGCCTCCTAAAGCATTGCTCTTCCTCCAAGCCCATTCAACAGTGTCAGCTCCAACACAGCTGCACGGCATGGGAAGAGGAATGGCCCTCAATGCCCATTCCTGGGGAGCATCAGCGAGGACACTCCCCAGGCAAAAGGGAAAGCAACAGCAATTTCCACCAAGCCAATGCCAAAAAAAGCTCAACTTCTCGCCGTGCTGCGTGGTGACCTTGGGGAAGCTCTCTGGATTTCCTCCTCTGAAAGGAATGATGCACTTGCTGGACTTCACCTCTGCCTCGGGAGCACCAGGAGATGTTATGGGAGCGGCTGGGCCCACACGTGGCAGGGCTTGGGGAAGGGGAAGAGCTGGACCAGGTGCAAGTGGTGGTTTTAGGCAGCAAATGGCATTAGTGATGGTATCACCCTGTGACTGTCCAGTGTTGAGATCCCTGCCAGGGCCCCTGGGCTCTCTGTGGTGATGTCTGTTTTTATATTGAATTCAGCAGAGTTTATATATTTTAAAAAACCCTTCAGTTTTGATCATGGCAGCTATAACTGCATGAAGATCCACAGGATTTAATCTATTTATGTCAGGGCTGAACGTGGGCTACTGCTTTAAACAAAACAAACAGAGGCCTTTGGTCCTGTCAACCTAATTCCCAATCCAATGAGTCTGAGGAGTAGAAAACATCAACTGGGGGATGGCCCTGATGTACTTGACATGATCTGAGCCCACCACAGAGAGAGTAATGAACTTGCTTTGTTTACAGAGGTGAATCCAGAGTTTGGTTTTGTGCAGCTGAGGAGATCTTTGGTCTTGGTGACGGAGTGGTTGGACACGGCATAGGTGACTTGGCAGCTCCCAGAGGCATCCTCCTGAAACACAAATGTGAGTGACCAGGGTGGGTAAGGGTGACCAGCTTTGATCATCCTCAATAAAACAACCTGTGTAGAGGACAGACACAAAGGACAACCCAATAAATAGAAAAATCACCAAAAAGCTGGAAAAGTGGGCCAAATTTGGGGGGGTGTTGGATAGTTCCATGTCCATCTGGTCATCTTTGCATTTCAGGCTGACACCAGCAGCAGCATCTTTGTGCCTGCATTTTGGGTTCTGAGATTACTCCACGTTGTTCACAGGTCACTCCAGCCTCCCTGAGCTCTGGAGGGAGGGATTTCTTAGCTGTTTGCTGGCTGCTGGCAAAGCAAGTCCTGCTTGGCAGGAATGCTTGCAGAGTTTTTTCTCCACTATTCCTACTGTCCAGGGAAAAACTACTATTTTGTAAGTGTGCCCATTCCTGAAAATCGTCTAGAGATTATTTGAAGTCGTCTGCCTTTCCAGCAGTCATCCTTGCTCAGTGCCCGGTTGGAACAGCAAAGCCTGTGCTGTTTATCCTGAATTTTGCCTCCTCTGCTGAAGCACCTGGACTGGCTGTGCTCCAGGGCCAGCTCTCCTGCTCCATCATGGTCCCTGGCTTTTGGGCAGGATCTGGCCCCAGCTCTGCACGTACCTCCACCGTGGTGCCGGCGTGGGGCTGCAGCTGGAGCAGACTGATGATGCCTCGCTTCAAGTTGGAGATCAGGATGCTTTCTGCTTCATTCCCGTAGAAAGCTTTGACCTGGGGGGCAAGAGGTGGTGCCTGGCTGAGGGGACATCTCTGGGGTCCCTGCAGGCTCTCTGCTGCCAAAAGGCCTCTGCCCTGCAACCTGAGCAACACTCTGTAAACACCTGAAGAGTTTTCTCATGGAGGATTGTATCCCTCAATAGCAAGAGCTTTGTGGATGCATGTTCACAAAACTTCCCTTTCCTCCCCATCCCGGTTTTCCAAAGCCTTAGAGAGGAGAAGGTCAGAAAGGAGCTTGTATCCCATGGTTAGGACTGAAGAGCTTTTAACATGGGATGCTGCAGCCCCTTTGGAGGATGGGGCTCCATCTAGGATCATATGGGAGACCAGATAGTCCTACACTGGGCACTCTGTCCAGTTTCTTCTGCTCTGATATGAAATCAGAGGTGGAGTAACAGATCCTATGGGCTTCATAGCTGGGAAAATTTGGGATGTGCACAGGAGTGCTTTGCAGAGGGCACGGACAAGCCCAGGAGGTGTCCAGCTAACCTTCCCACTGTTCCAGGAGATGAACACCGGCTTCTGGAGCTCTGCCTTTGCCTCCTGACTCAGTTCAATCTCTGCAGGGGGACCTCCAGGGCCATCCTGGCTCCTCTCCTCATCTGGCTTGTGTTGGGCTTCCAGGTCACGGATCTATGACAGCAGAAGATGGCAGAGAGCAGTGACCGAGCGTGTCACACTAAGGCTGGTGTGTGTTTTACCTGCAGGCGATGGATTTTGTCAGAGAGGATGTTTTCCAGATGACTTGGGCTAGAAAGGGAAGAGGGCTACACCTCCTGGGTTGCTCCCAGGAGGAGTATTCCAGCTGTGGTGGTTTTCCCACCCTGCACACCTGCACCTGGAGCAGCTCATCCCCGCTTTGGTCCCTCCAGAGCCGGCGCACATGGACCGACGCCTGAGCCCGCAGCCAGACTCCCCCAGGGGATGGTGGGGCCACATGGTCCAGCTGGACATCCAGGGTGTAGTGGTACTGATACAGTGTCCTGGGCTGGAAAGAAAGTGGCTGCAAATCCCCTGTGGAAAGATGCAAGGGAAGGATGTTGAAGGGAAGCCAGCACGAAACTCAATCCCTCCCCTTGCTGCACCCAGCAACTTCCATCCTAGAGGGGCCCCAGACCTGTAGGGATGCTTGAGACCTGCACCACTCTGCCTCCAGAAGGGTCACTTCTGTGCTGATGTGGAAGTATAGCCCATGGAAAGGTTTCCATGGGAAATTATCTGTGCCTGCTTTTGGATATTTGGGTGTTCTTGGGGTGTCACCTTAGGCTTCCAGTTCTGCCTTAGAAGTGATGGCCAGAGTGGGAGCTCTGCTTGGGCACTTCAGGACTTTCAGGGAGTGCCAGAGAAACACACTTTAATGCTGAAGTAAGTTTTCTGAGCATGCCCACAGACAAGAGGGATATCTCACAGTGCCTGTTCAACGTTAACTGGGGCACAAAAAACATTTGTAGGGGAGAAGAGAGGTCATATTCTTCATATTATGTGTTATCCATGAGAACTTAATTAAATCACTGACTTTATGATAAGGCAAAATGAAGTTGATGGGGCAGCTTTAGATCCAAACTCCCTGCTTTAAACTTATTTATCTAGAATTATTTGGAGTCCCTTCTCTTGTTCATATACAAATATGGCTGTAGCGCGTGCGAGGTGGGGTGTTGCCTTTGCCATGACAAAGCCAGTCAAACCTATTTTCTGAAGTGGCTTGAAATTCTCCTGCAAATCTGATGCACTTGCTGGGTTTCTGAAATGTTTGCTTTTGTTATAACAACAAAAGACAGGAATCAATGGAAATCCAGCTCATTCCCCGGGGCTTTCCTCAGTGAGACAGACTGAAAAGTTTTTATAGTTCTGCACTGTGTGCAGTTTAAGCAGTTCCAGCTCTCTGGTTTTCCTCATCCCCAGGGAGGACTTCCAGGATCCCCAAAATATCCCCGCCTCAGGAGATGCTCAGGCCGTGTGCAGTTTGGCAATCACTCCTGCCTACCCAGCTGGAGTCTGGGGACATATTGGATTATGTGGAGCCAGGGAGGCTCTTCGTGCCCTGGGATGAGCATCTCATCTCTCTGGGCATCCAAACCCCATCCTGCCCCTGGACCCAAATCAGCCCAAAGTCTCTTACCTTTTGCTGTTCTCAGGAAGGAAAAGCAAAGCAGGCAAAAGCATTCCAAAAGTGCCTGCGGACTCATGGCGGGCTCTGGGAGCCGGGCGGGAGACAGGGAAGGAAGGGGGGCGAGAGAGGGACTATACAACAAAAGTGGGCAAGATTAGCAGTGTCAGGCCATGGGGCCCAACCTCCTCCCAATCCCCGCCTTACACACCCAAGGAAAAGCAAATAATTAAACCTTTGTACCAACCCCCAGCAGCCACGGAGGGTTTGGAAATCATCTGAGCTTTGCCAAAGACCGGCGGGAGGGGAGGAAAGCTGGAAAAAAGAGCTGCCAGAAGCAGTGGGGGGTGGGGAAATCGCCAGTTTGCCTTGATATGGGAGGGGAATGCTCAGAAAGCTGCTCTGTCCCTTGGTGATCCATGTCTTCCCACCAACAGAGAAAGGGGAAGAGACAGTTGCTTTCAAAAGCAAAAAAGACCCAGGGGGAAGGGGGGAAATGCTTTTCCATCCTTTTAGTTCGAGAGTGAGATTTGCAGCCCGGAGGGTCAAGTTACTTAAAGGGCCAGGCTGGAGGGAATGGGGAGAGCCTGGGATGGGCTGTACCATGAGCATCGTTACCCCCCAAAAGAAGATGGGAAAGGGGTTAGGAGATGGGTGCTGTGCTGGGTGTGCTAAACACACTGCCTGGAGAGGAAAGGCAAACAGAAATAGCCTGTGGAAAAAACCAAACCCCTGCTGTTAAGGAGGTCTCCAGCTGGAACTGAACTGTGGCAGGTTCCTTGTTTAGGCTTGGCTGCTGAGTCCTTCCAGGACTGGGGTGTGGGAAGGTGGCAAGTTGCAACCCACTTTCCCACTGGCATCTCTGGACTGCTGATTGCTACCCATTGGGAAGTTTGAGAGGTGAAGCCACGGAATGGTCACTTAGAAGAGTTTTCCCAGTGGTCCCAAGAAAGAGAGTTTATCCACTGCCTGAGCTACCGGGGATGAGCTCTGCAGCTCCCACAGGGGAAATCTGCGTGTGGGGGTGTCTTGCTGTCACTGCATGATCTCTGTTATAATCTTATCCTCATGACAGGATAGCAAAGGGCAGGGAAAGTCACCTGGGATGGAATTTATCTCTAGGTTCCCACATCAGGGCTCTAGGCTAAACCAACCATCTCAGATCCTTCTAAAGGTAGCAGAAAGGGAGAGGTGTCTATGGAGGATGCCACGTGCCCCAAGCTTGGGCACTGCCTTACTGTGCCACTAATCTCCCTCTGATGGTATTTATTTCACTCCATCAGTTATGTTGGAAATTTAATACCTAACTCAGACTTTGATGTGTCACTTTGAAATGAATCCTGATGTGCAGCTTTCTCAGTCAACTGTGCTGTTTTCTCTGCTCTGAGAGAAAACTCCTGTGGGTTTGTTAGAGCTGGAGGGGAGACTAGGAGGCACAAGGAGCTTCAGTGCCTGTTTTCATCTGCTTTCTCTTCCACCAAACCTGGTTCTTGCTTTTGTCTGGGAAAATCTGTGAAAGAGTAAAGCAGAATAAATCAGAGGGAGTTATAAAACTTTGTGAAGCATTCTTCCCAAACCCATCTGTCATGCTCTTGGAAAGATGCCTTATGGAACTTTGAAAACCTATGGACAGATGCATGGTCCTAGAATCAATGCTCCTGGAATCTTGGGTGCTCCTCCAGCCCCTTGGGTATCACCCAAGGGACATGTGATCTCCCATTTCTACCCAGGCACAACCTGCCAGTGCAAATCCTCTTCTCATAAATTAAATCAATGTAATATGGTCAAAGATCATCACTTCCTTATTTGGACGCTGCTAATTCCCTTGAAAATGACTTGGTGGGAGGGTTTACAGACAGAATTGGGGTGCTGAGCCCCCCCCACTCTTATGCTCCAGGTGGTCCTTGTCCCACTGGTAGCTGCTGGATTGCCATGGGGGTCTCTGGCTGCAGGATCTGATGTGGCAGCTCCAGAATCCACGGGCAGAGCAGGGTAGTCAGTGTAACCAGGTCACCGTGCCCGGGCCAGGGAGGCACATGGGGACTTTGCCACCGAGGTGTGATGTCAGGGTGGACTTTGGCAAAGGGTGGTCAACGTGCCCCCAGCTGAACCCAGGTGGAAGCAGGATGGAGGAAACAGGGGCTGTTGCATCAAAGCCTGCAAACCTCAAGCTGTGGTTGTTTTCAGGGCATTTTCATGTCCAGATTGTAATCAAAAATGTCTAGTGGAAATAATGAGACTCAAACACTCCTTAGACAGGGGAATACCAGTACCAGTGGCCAGTCTCTAAGGTGTTGTACCATCTCAGGGTTGCTCTTGACTAGCTGAGGAATTTCCAGCTCTGTTTCGAGTATCTGATCACCTTGGGGCAGATGGGAAGGAAAGGCTCCCTAAGGGTTCTGTTACTTTCTCTTTTTTTTTTGTGGGTAGTCTTTAGTTAAGACACCCACTCCAGCCTTTTATTATTCAGGAATTTTTAGGAAAGACCTGGAAGCAAGTAGAAAAAAACCCCTCACTGATTAAATATGCAGCCAGAGGGGGAAGCAGGAGATAACTGAGTACAGAGCAGGCCCATGGGGGTAAATCTTTATGGGGTTACTCAGTGAAAAAGAGCAAAGGCAAAGTAGCAAAGAAAAGAAAGGAAAGAGTCATTTTCCCAAAGGACATTGCTAACAGGACAATTGGCAGCAGGTCCTCTTAGCAGGGAGGATGATTCACCACGGAGCAAACTGCCAGGGGAATCAGGGGATGCTCCATCCCTCGCTACCCTCTAAGCCAGGAGGATGGCTTTGCTGGAAGACATTCAACAACACAAAACAAGCAGTCGAAATTCTTCAGCTCTGCTCAACACAGCAGATGATGTGTTATAATAACCTATAGTGGCTTTATATGTTCAGTGCCACCCATCTTTTCTACCATGAACCAGAAGCTCGTGAAAGCAGGTCTGTCTGTCTATCTGTCACAGCCACCTCAGCTCCAGCTCTTTTCCACTCATTCCAATTTCTTTTCCTCACCATGAGCTCTTGGTGCTGGAAGGGGAGGATGGCTTGTTCTCTGCTGAGTGTTGTGCCATGCTTTGCTCCTCATTTTCAGACGTCTCTCCTTCCAGCTTCTCCTCAAGTCTCATAATTCCTGCCCCGTATCAGCTTTCCCGTGCCTTGTGATCCTCTGTGGTTTTCTCCCATGGTCCTCTTTGCTCTTCATCTGCAGCCCCTGAGGGATCCCGGTCCGGTGTGCGGGGTGTCGGAGTCAGGACCGTGTCAGCTCAGCTGTGTGCTGAGGCAGGACTGGGCTTGTGATCCGAGAAGGGGGAAACGGCTGCGTCAAACCAGTTCTTGGTTTTTGCTGCTGGAGGGCTTGGCTTTGAGTGGTGAAGGCAGGTTTCCAGGGCCACAGGGAAGGGGTTTGCAGGCTCCGGAGCGTACGAGTCTGTACATGATAAAGGGATGCCTCCGCTGACTTCATTTAATTAACTTTTTTTCTCCTCTATTACTTTCTTCCCCTCTAAGTGACCTTCAGCTGCAAAGCCTGCCTATTATGCCCCCCCCAGCATCTTTACTACCTCCCTTTTTGCCACTACAGTGGTAGGGAAAGCATTGACCCTGCCAACAAGCTGCATCAATCCTTCCCTCCAAGAGAAAAACTGAAGGGATGTGAGCAGTTCCCACATAATTGTACTGGTGGCACTTAAAACTCTCTAAAATCCCTGAATGGAGAGATTCCACCTAATTTTTCAACCTTCTGCCTTTGCTGTCCTCCAAATTTTATTTCAAGCTTTATTAGAGCAATTAGAGGTGAATACAACCACGCAAGAGTCTTTTTTCTTTGTTCAGGTGTGCCTGATGGGTCCTTCCTCAGTGCTGTTCTAATTTGTGTGCTTTCAAACGTGTGCAGGCTCTCTTTCTGCTAAGATCCATGCTTTTGTGCAGGGGGAGCCTTCCCTCCAGTCCCTGTTAGATGGGTAGGAACAGTGTGGTCTGGGTGCCCTGGGGTTGTATGGGACATCCTGGTCAAGAGGACCCAGGTGTGACCTGAGGGCCCTAATGGGCTTTAAGGGCCCTAAGGAGCCTCAGTTGCTGTCTCCAGCCACAGCCCTGGGCTCAGGAGCACATTTAAGCTCGGCTTCCAGACCAGATGGGTTTTTCAGCCTGTGCTGTAGCCTTTGTGTCTCCTCTGTTTGCTCCATAGCTGCTGTTCCTGGATGCACCCGAAGCTCCTTTGTGCCACTGCTGAGCTGGAAGGTGCTGATGGAGTGGGGACCCAGCCTCAAGTGCTTCTGGAGAGACCATGGTGGTGAGGGCACTGCCTGTACTGGCTCACTGACTCGTCCCCCTGCACTGTGTGGGACCATGGATCATCCCAGGAGCTCTTATCATTCCCAAAACGTCTGCCTCTTCCCCCTGCTTCCCTGTGGCACGTGTCTCTGAGGTAGGTGGGATGTATTCTGTGATACTTTGCTGTGCAATAGTTTTTGTTGGGGAGGTATCTTGAGCACCTGACCATTGACTCTGCCCCTGGAGCTCATCACATAAATGTCATGAGATAACAGGTGTAATACTGTGCAAATATTCTTTTTTTTTTTTTTCTGTAAAGCAAACATTTTAGGAGATGACACATATTCCTGCAAAGCAGCCTATCACCAGGGAAGTATATGGTGCTGATGTTACCTGTTTAAAAAACAAACAATATTAAGAAAAAGGTTGAATATGCTTAGTGAATATTGGGCTTTGAAAGGTTTGAAGCTATTTTATTTGTGAGTCTTATTTTTTTATACACAGGTCTGGTCTTGGACCAGCCCTTTTAAAGATAGCTCACCTAAGCTGAGTTTGACAGCCAGAAATGCTCTCTTCCCAGCCTGTTTTTTAGGCAATTTCTTAGGAATTTGCTATGAAAACACAGAGATTGCACTATCTGTGTGGAGGAAAACAGTGCACACCAGGGATGAGATGTGTAAAAAGAGCTACTCCCCACCAGCCCTTCTGAGAGGCTCATGAGCCCCATTTGCAAGACCCTGTCTGTGCCCTTTGTGTTTTTTTGCGTGGAGGTTGCCAGGCTGCATTTTCCAGGGCAGCAGCAGAGCCAGCCTCCTTTTTGTCTTCCTTTTTTTTCTCCTTCCTGCTGCTTGAAACAGGCTGTGAAATAACCCCATGGCTCGGACAAGTTGTTGGTTGCTCACCATAGCTACGTGTCAGTGTTGGGGGGAGTCTGAGCACAGCAAAGTGCTGCAGGCTGGGTTTACAGCTCAGTCTAAGGTGTCTCAAGGCCTGATAAGCTGGGGGAAAGCCTGTGCTGTGTCAATGCACAGTGACATTTTGTGCAAGTGTTGGAAAATACGGCTGGGACCGACTTGGAGAAGTTGCCTGGCCCAGTTCCCTGGGGCTGGCTTTGCTGTGATGGGTGGATGTCCGACCTCTTTGCAAGGAGCTGCTGATAGAGATTTCTCAGTTTCTGTAGTGAATTTGTCCCAGCACTTTAATGCTGTAAAGAAGTCTCCTCTTGCTGCAATTTCCCCTCATTACTTCTAAATCTCCCCCCAGCTGACATGGAAAGCTGTTTCTTCACGAGAGGAATTTCAAGGTGGCTCAGCTGCCGCTCTATTTCCTTCTCTCACCTTCCAGGTCCTGTTTTCCAGACCCTGTTCTTTCCCTATAAACCCTTGGTAACCAGTTCCCCAGTTAAGGCCTTGTCACATTCTTGTTTTTCTACCTTCTGAGTGCTGTGGATGAAGGTCTGGCTTTGGGGAGCCCATCCTGTGCTCAAGAAACCATCCCCGCAGTTCTTTTAATCTCCCTCTGCTGCCGTTGTTTTGGACTCTGGCCCTGCTGAGGGCTTCCTTAGGCACTTGCTGTAATGAAAAATACCCAGGAAGCTTTTCCTTTTTTAAGGCTTCTGCAGGTCCTTGAGATGCGACCCTATTTGTTAAAAACCAACAAATTTCAAGGGCAAATTCACACAGGTTTCCCCCCCGTGCTCTGTCTGCTCTCTCCACAGCTCATTACTTTGTAATCTCAACAATTGCTAAGGAAACCTTTCTAAACTTGTCAATTGGCAATGCAACTGCTTTTTAAGTTAGTTTTAAAATAGTTTTTGAAATCAGTCTCTGTCTACGTTATTGATTTGAATTCTTGATTAAGTTGCTGCTTAACAGGCTCTTTACTGCTTTAAAGCCATTCTCCAAGGGTCAAAGAATGACATTTAAGGGAGGGAAAGAGTGTTGCCCAGTAGTTGTTTTTTAAACGTAGTTTATTAAACTAAGTTTCTTTAAAAGCAGTTTTGACTTTTAAAGTGAAATTAAGGCACTTGAATTACATATATATACATATATATTCTCCATTCAATTTTTGTGGCTGGTTTTCATAACTAATGTACTTTATACTTGGTTGTCATCAGATGGTTTTCTGAACTGACGTCCCTTGAAGTGATCAAGCTTGCAGAAACTCAAAAGCCTCGTTCTGCCTGTGAAAAATTGGGGGTTTTTTGATGACAAGGTTATATGTTTTAGAAAATCTTTAGAACGTTGTGCACCTTTCCAGCTCTGGGAGGGGATGGTCACTTCTTACTCTGATTGATGTCAGGGGAGCAGATTGCTCAAGTGGGATCTGCTGGGAGCTCCTCTGCTCTGTGGGTGCCTTTCTGCAAATGCTGGGAGAAGTGTTATGTAGTAACTATGAAATATATCTTATATATATGTAATAATGTATATGTATGTTTAATAATGGTTTTAAAGCGATAAGGTTTAGAAGTTCGTGACCGTGAGAGTGATGAGACACTAGCACAGGTTGCCCCCAGGTTGTCCCATCCCTGGGAGTGTTGAAGGCCAGGCTGGACTTCAGCAAAGCCTTGGACACCGTGTCCCACAGCACACCCCTGGAAAAGCTGCAGCCCATGGCTTGGACAGGAGCACTCTGTGCTGGGTCAGGAGCTGGCTGGAGGGCCGGGCCCAGAGAGTGGTGGGGATGGAGCTGCATCCAGCTGGGATCCAGTCACCAGTGGTGTCCCCCAGGGATCAGTGTTGGGCCCAGTTCTGTTTAATATCTTTACTGATGATTTAGATGAGAGGATTGAGTCCGCCATTACCAAATTTGCAGATGATACCAAGCTGGAGGGGAGATGAATTCAGGGACATCTGCTGTTCACAGGAAGACTGGTTCCTGCCTAGATTTGTTGTTTGCTTCACAACCCTGAGATAACTGAGCTCTTTATTTGGCAAGTCTTATGCCTTCTTCGAGACATTTGGTTCAAACTTAAAACAAGCAAAGAAAGAGGGAATCCATTTCAGATGGATTCCTGCAGGGGAAGTGAGACTAGTTTCCATTTTGAAGTATAAATCGTAATCGTGTTCATAGTTAAGGCTCATCCATGACACCTCCAGTAAAGGAGACAAGGAAAATTTACCAAAAGCTGATGCCTGTGATTGCCCCTTTCATTACAGCTCTGGATGGAAGTGGGGCTGCACGTGCATGGGATGTGGGCTATGAAGACTCTTCATTAATGGTACGTAATTTAGAGGTCTGGCTGATGGCACAGTGTGCTGGGGTTGCCTCTGTGGTCACAGACACCTGTCCATGGAGGGCCAAGAGTGGCCCACACACTGCACATGAGAGATGAGGGTAAGGGCTTTCTTTCCTGGGTGGAAACGCAGTCGTTCGCTGGCAGGAGCAGTGCGCTGGAATTGGCAGTCTGACTCCCAAAATTCCATACGGATGAAGATTCCTCCCAGACAGAAGGGGCCAGGACAGAGAGCTCTTGCTGCCCATGGAGTGCCCTGGCTGGCCCACCATCTGCACCTGAAACCAAAAGTTTGACATGCTTTCTTTCCTGGGGTAAAGGGCCATCGTTTTCTAGCAGGAACCTTGTGCTAGAAGTGCCAGTCCGGCTGCCGTAATTGAATAGGAGAAAAGATTCCTCCCAGACAGAAGGTGCCAGGACAGAAAGCTCTTGCTGCCTGTGGCTTGCCCAGGCTGGCTCACCACCTTCACCGGAGACCCAGAGTGTAGCCACTTTCTTTCCTGGTGGAAAGGGCTGTCATTTGTTTGCAGGAGTCCTGCACTGAAATTTCCAGTCTGACTCCCAAAACTGAACACGGACAAAGATTCCTCACAGAGAAAATCATAGAATTGACTGGGTTGGAAAGGATCTCTTAAATCATCAAGTCCAACCCTTCATTTTTTTTTTTTTAATTTTTTTTTGTTGAAATCTAGTCCGTGTTCCCCCGTTCTGTCCTCTGGAAAAATCCAGTCCGGGTTTTTCCCCATTCTGTACCTGGGACAAAATCCAGTCTGGGTTTTCCCCCATTCCGTACTCTGGCTAAAATCCAGTCCGGGTTTTTCCCTAGTCCCTACTCTGGCCGAAATCCAGTCCGGGTTTTTCCCTAGTCCCTACTCCGGCCGAAATCCAGTCCGGGTTTTCCCCCATTCCGTACTCCGGCCAGGATTTCCCCCATTCCGCAATCCGGGCGGATTTCTTGGCTGCGCCAGGCGGAGGGAATCCCTTCCCCCCCCTGCCCGCGGCCTGCCGGGGAGAACCGGCACCCGCTGCTGCCGGTGCCCGGGGGCTCGTGCCCGGTGTCCCGGCACTGCCCGGTCCTGCCCGTCCGTTCCTTGTGGCGGGGCGGCAGCGGGGGGAGCGGGGGGAGCGGGGCATCCGCGGTCAGGGGCCGGGGGGAGCGGGGCATCCGCGGCTCAGGGGCCGCGCTGCCGCGGGGGGGGAGTTGGAGGGGCCGGCGGCCCCCCAGGTAAGTGCTCCCCTGCCCGCGGGCGTGCGCTTGAATAGCTGCGTCCTCCCTTGGGAGCTGCAGCCCGGCACGCGTGTTTTCCAAGGCTGCGGGCTCCTGGCATGGATGGGGACGGGACGGGATGTTTGGGCAGGAGCTGTGTGGTGCCCTCAGCACCTGCCCTTGGGCGGTCCAAAGGAAGGGTGTTTTATGGCGTTCCCAGGAACTGCTCCAACAGGTGTAGACTTCCCCCTGCCTTCTAATGCTAAGGATGTGGTGACAGCAAGATGATTGGGGGGATTGGAGGCCACGTGCTGCCTTTTGGTCAAATGTGTAATTTGTGTAATGGGTGTGTTTCCCAGGAGAAAACATTCCGTAGTAGCGGAATGGTTTCCACAGACACCAAGTGAGTGCCACACCCTAGCGTGAGCTTCAGGCCGTGCAAGTCCTCCCGCAGACTTGGTGAAGTATTGAAGTGTGACCTGACTGCTGGGAGTAAGGATGTGTCTGGCAAATGGCAGTGCTGCCTGCTGAGCCGCTGTTTTTATAGAAGAGGGTCCTGTGTGACAGGTAGCAGACAGTGGACAGGGCTTAGTTGCCACGTCTGCCATTGATGGGCACGGCAATCTACAGCTCTGCAGTTCTTGGAACAGTGGTGGCTCGTGGCTGAAGTGCTGCTGTTGGAGAGGGCAGCGGTGGTGTCTGCTGCTGGGCAGATGCCTGGGAGTGGGTCATATGCAGGGGGCAGCGTAGGCAACACGGGCAGGATGTTGGAAGATGTGGGGTTTCCTTGAAACTTCACCTGTTTGTTAGCTTTCCTCCCGTGGCTTGGTGTCTCTTTCATAACTTGTGACCCGTGTCAGCTGGTGGGGTTTGGTTTGGCTTGGTTTTTCTCCATGCAATGAAAAGGGTGGGTTTTACCACGGCAAAGATGAAGGTGGTTTTAAGAAACGTTGGAGAGAGCTGTCTAATGTTTACCTCAGGGCATCCAAGCTGTCTGCTGTCAGCCCAGAAAGGAAGGCAGGCTGCAGGGGTATTATTGGCAAAGGGATGAAATAACGTTTATTGTTGATTTGGCCCTTTATTGTCCTTAAAAATGAAGGAAATACTTCCGAAAGGCGACGTCGGTCTTGCAGGACGTTTATTTTTGCCGATCCGCGCTCCGGGAGTCCTTGAGGCCCTTGGGGGTGAGCGGCGGGGGGGGCGCGGCTGCAGTGCCGCTCCCGGCCGTGTCCGCCAGGCGGCGACTGCGAGGCAGGGCCCGGCCCTCGGGGGGGGGCGGCAGCCGCCTTCCACGGGCTTTCAAGAGAATAATAACGAAATTTAAGGATAAAATAAGAATTTAAAAAGACAACAAAGAACGCATTCAACCCGAACAGTTTTCTGCACGAGGTGGGCTGTGACAGGGGAATTGTCTCCAAGGCGGCCCGGGACCGGGGCGGGCTCTGCGGCGGGGATGATGCCGCTGCCGGACGGGGAAAGGCACCTTCCCCCCGCTGCCAAAGAGCTGGGAAGGGATAACATCTGCCTACAGCTGCCTGGAGTTGCTGTTGGCCCTGGGCTTCCTGAGCCCCTCGTGGCCACGGGCTGATGGCAGGATCGCTCCGGCCTCGGGACAGACGGCCCGAAGGCGAGCCCTGGGGCCTGAGCGGGGCAGGGCTGCCCCTCGGCCCCTGAGCGCCAGGGGGTGTGGAGGGAGTGGACTGGCCGGGCTTTGGCAATCTGGGCCCTCGAAAGACTAAAGTGACCTCTTCCGACAGGGGAAGACTGAAGCAAGGGGTGCCAGGAAGGACTGGAGTTTCTGGAGAATAAAAGCTGGAAGCGTGCCCCTGAAAATCCCCCCCCCCGCCCCGGGTGGTCAGTGGTCTGACTTGCACGGACCAGGGGCCTTGGCCAGGAGCGGTCCTGCCGGCCTGTAATTTTAATTTCCTGCCCAGGCTGTAATTTCAGTTTCCACTGGGTGCTGGCAGAGGCCCCCTGTGGGTGAGCCCCCGTGCCTGGCAGGAGCAGAGCGGGCTCCCAGGGCCCTCATTGCAGGCGTTGTGTTGAAGGGAAGAGCAGGGGAGCCTTTCTCTGGCCCAGAGGAGCTGCAGTGTTCTTCCTCTCTGGAGGACTAAGAACTAAAAAAATAAAAACCAAACGAGAAAGAAAACTAAAAATAATAAAGAGAATAAAAAATAAACGAAATAAAGAAGGAAATATAAAACACAAAAGAACATTAAAGAAAAAAAATAAAAGCGAGCAAACTAAAAAAGCAATAATAAAATGAAAAGTGAAATGAAAGAGGGAAAAAAACTCCCCCTTCTTGGGCACCCCAGGGTTTACTCTCCGCCCGGCCCTCCGACCCCTAACTTGGGGGTCACACCTAACATGTGAGAAGGGGACCCCAAAAGGGGGGGGGGGGAGGAACCGCGAAATGTGAGGGAGGAGCCCCGGCAAAGCGGGGGAGGCGCGCGCAGTGAGAGAGCGAAGGCGGGCGGTGGGGCGGTGACGGGGTGGTGGCGCCGGCGCCTGCGCAGTCGTAAGCGAGACGCCGGCGATCACGTGGTAAAGGCGGCCAGTAGAGGGACCGGTGACGCATGCGCAGTGGCTCTTGTGCCGCTGCAGCGCTCCCTGCTTAACTTAAGGGCCGGTTCCGGCGGCACGGCGGGAGCTATGGTCTCCCTTCTCTCCTGGGGTGTGCGCGGGGGGAATAACGTGAAGATTTTTGAGGTGAAAGCGGAGAAATTAGCGAAGGACGTTCTCCGGGTGAACTCGGGCACCGGAAGTGAGAGGAAACCGGACTGTTTTCGGCGGCGCACCACCAAAGATGGCGCCCTCCCGGACCGGAAGTCGTGCAAGGCCGCCCAAAAAGCAAGATGGCGGCGCCCGGACCGGAAGTCCTCTAAGGCCGTTCAAAAAGTTGCGGCCCCGGCCCAGAAGTTCGCAAGCCCACAGTACAGATGGCGCCGCCAGGACCAAAATTTAGCCGAGACCACACCAAAGATGGCGGCGAGAGGGGGGGGGGGGGGGGGGGGCCCCCCTCCCCCCCCCCCCCCCCCCCCCCCCCATCCCCCCTTGCCTCAGAGAGGCGTCTATCCTGTTGCCTGACCTCCGCCCCGATACGGACGCCCGCCCCGCGCCCGCAGCGCTGTCTCGCCGCACCGCTTCCCGCTGTGGGGACGTGGCGTGGCGCTGGGCGGTGCCGGGCGCGGGCGGCAGGTTCGTGGGCGGTGGCAGCCCCCTCTCGGCGCCGCGGCGCGCGGCGGAGGCGCGAGGACCCCAGGCAGACACAGCGGGGCCCGGAGCGCCGCCCGCCCGCCCGCCCGCCCCGCTCGGCTGGGTCCCGCCGTGCCCCGGAGATGCTGTGATGGTGTTTAGGGAATGCTGATTGTGTTTCCCCCACTTTGGCAACGCGGTCATTAAAAAGAGAAAAATAACAAGTCTATGGAAATGTCCTGCACTTGGGAGCTTGCGGCGCTCTGGGTTAAATCTTGGCTCTCCAATGTTAAAACTGTGGGCGAGGGCCAGCGGCCGAGCAGGGCCAGCGGCGGTGCCGGACGGGGCCGGCCCAGTGGTCCCTTCCCGGCGGGGTCGCAGCCGCGGGACCCGCCCCCGCCCCGCGCGGCCCCTCCCGGCGCGCCCCGCCCGTCGTCGGGGGCTGCGGCCGCTCCCGGCGCTGCCGAGGAGGGACCGGCCTGTGCTCGGGGCACGGGGGTTCGTTCCTTGTGTTCGAGGGCGGCAGCGGGAGCGGCGCTGCGGGGCGGGACGGGCGGGAGGTGCCGGGTGACGGCGGGGAAGCCGCGGCGGGGCCCGGGGGCTGCAGCTCTCTGGCTTCCCGACTGGCTTTGCAGACATTCGCCACCTTCAGAGGAGGCACAAATCCCCGCGGAGCTGAGCGAGGGGTGCGGGGAGCGCAGGGAGCTGGGGCGGGGCTGTGACCAGGGCAGGGTGTGCGCAGGGCCCCAACACCCGCACCCAAAACCGGCCCGAAACAGCCCCAGAGCCCAGAGCGAAGCGCCGCGGGATCGCCCCGGCCCCGCCCCTCGACCCGCCCAGGCCCGCCCCTCGACCCGCCCGGTCCCGCCCTCCGGCTCGCGCCGGTCCCGTCCCCCGGCCCGCCCGCCCCGCCCCCGAGAACGCCGCTGTCCCCGTAGGCCCCGCTCCCCTTGTCCCGGGAGAGCTCCCGGCCGGGCCGTGCCCGCGGAGCTCCCACCCGCCCTTCCCCGGCCCCAGCAGCGCTGCCGGGGCTGCGGCGGCGGCGGCGGGAGCCGCGCTGAGGGAACGGGGGGCGGGGCCGCGCCGAGGGGCGGGGCCGGGCTGAGCGGGCGGGGCGGGGCCGCAGGGCCAGGCGGGCTGCGATTGGGCGGAGGCGCTCGAGTGCTGATTGGGCAGCGCTGCCGGCCCGCGCTATAGAAGGGCCGGCGGGGCAGGTGCGGGCGGTTGTGTGTGAGGGCTGCGGGGGCGGCTCCGCTGCTGCCCGGGCTGCGGAGGGGAGAGCGCCTTGGCCGCTGGGTTTATGGACCGGGGCAGCTGGGGGCGTTTAGGGGCGCGTTGTGCTGGGCGGCGGGGACCGGGTAAACCCCTTACCTGCCGGGTGCCCCCGGGGGGAGCCGGGGCAGGGCTGCGGGGCTGGTGCTCTCTGGGTGTCTCGGGTTTTGCTTTGGAATTCCAAACCCTTTCCCCGTGCAGGGTTATGAGGCTAAAGGTTTCCTTGCTCTCTCAGCAGGATGTCGAGTGCCACCATGTCCCTGAGGTCACCCTTTCTGCTGCTGGGAGAGCACGAGGTGGATGGAGAGGATCCCCAGGCACCTGCAGGCACAAGGGACTCGTACAGCTGTGATTTTCCTACAACCCTCGTGAGAGGGACTTTCCGGGTACCATGGGTCATGTGCCAGCTCTCCTGCTGGAGCTTTTGTCTGCTGTGTTTGAACACAAAGAGCACAACTAAAGTCAGGTCTGTTATGGAACGTGTTACACTCGTGCAAAGCTCTTTCCCTCTGTTTATTTTCTGTTCTGGAAAGCACAGTCTGGGGTTCCTGGGCACTTGGTATTAAATGATACCAAAGAAGTAACTTTGTACAGAAAGGGGAAAGGAGCTGCCTGTTGGAAGTCAGATGTCCCTGATAAAAGCTTTATGTTTTTTCACTCAGGAAGCTCTAAAAATATCTCACAGTGTGTAGGAGTGCCTGGCTTCTAAAACTCACCAGCTGAGCCTTAGAGGCTTCTTTGCAGAGCTGAGTTGAGGCAGCAGAATTGGCCCCCAGGAGGGACTCTGTGCCTGCTCTCCCGTGGCTCCAAGGGATCTCTGGGCCTTCACGCCGGCACCGAGATTTTCTCGGGAAGGGCCTCAGATCCCCGGACCAGTCTGGGACACAGGCAAGATCCCCCTGCCTTTAGAAATGAGGCCTTCTTGGGGCTTCCTGCCCGTCCACGGTGCTGGGTTCCCAAGAAGGCCTCTTGAAATGCCTTTTGGGCTGTGCATTGAAGCCTTGGCACCAAATTGGGCCCCCTGCAGGGACAGTGCTGTTGGTGCCCCCCGGGCTGGGGCACCCCGAGGACTCCAGCGCGCACCGAAAGGATTATTCGGGGAGATCCTCGGGGTGCCCGGCCCTGGGGAGCTCAAAGCAAGGTCCCTGCAATGGATTCAGGCATTGCTGACAGTATCCCAGGGCTACCTGGCCCTGCTGGACATGGAGCTCTCTCATGGGCTGTAATTGGGTGATAAAAGTGGGGCTCCAAGTGCCAAAGAAGGGTGGGATTGGGATTAAGAAATGAGCAGTGATGGTGCAATTGGCTGTTTGCTCTGGAATGTGACTGTAAGAACTGCAGGCGTGCAAGGGATGTGTTCCAGTCCCCAGCATTTGGGTTGCACATGTTCTGGTCAGACACAGGTCCAACTTCCTCAGTCCTTAACACAGTAGAGGGAGAATTAAGGGCTGGCACTGTTAAGGTGATTGGTGTGACAGGGGTCAGACTGGGAAAACGTTGGGTGATTCCTGAGTTTGTCTGTTTGCCAAACTCACCCAAACCTGTGCTAGGAAGAGATGGAGTGGAAAAGTTGAGGCAGCAATGAAATGGAAAACTGGGGCTATTGACACTGTAATTGCTGAAACTAAATGTGTCCAAGCAGCAGCTCTTGTTGTGCAGGGAATAACTCCTGTCAGCAGCAAGGGCCTGACTGAAGTGGCAGCTGCAGTTGTTCCTGTGGTGTGGGCCAGTGGAATTGCAGGAGAGTGGAAGAGGGCAGAAGCTGTAGGTATTACCCCTAATGTGGGATCTCTCCTGGTAAGGCCAAGCCAGTATCCTTTAAAATCAGAATGCCAGCTTGGATTGGTTGCAGTAAGAGCTGAATTTGCTCCTCCTGGTTTGCTTGTAGGACGTGAATGCAAGAACCTGCCAAGAAAACCAATGGCCAAGGGGATTGATGAGTGCAGGACCTGAGAGAACCCCTGTAAGTGACAACCTGGAGTAGTTTCCAGTCTTAGATTGAAAAGATGGCCTTTGCTGCATCTCCTGGAGCGAGGAAAGCCAAGAAACCTTTGCTTTTGCAGGAGAAAATGGGGAAAGCGGGAAGGAAGAAGAGAAGCCCCGTGACTCCTCCCTGAGCCCCAGACAGCCCAGGAACTGCCTCCCTGGGAATGGTGGCACGGGCTGGACTCTGGATTGCTCCCTCTGGATGTGTGGTAAGACTGTGATGCCAACTTTTAAAAACAGAGCCTGTAAGGATTTGCTGCCCTGGCTAGATGGTGCAAGGGCAGCCTTTAAGCAGCTGAAGCATTCCCTGAGGAGAGCTCTGGGTCTGCCAGATGTCTCAGAACTGTTGGCAGCATCTTTGGTGGGGAGGGCAAAGAAAGGACAAGGTGTGCAGTGACCTGCCTGAGAAGGGAGTTTCAGTTCATGGCATCCCTGATGGTGACCTTTGTGGGCTGTTCCCCCTGTAGGGCAGGTGATAGTCCCAGCTACAGTGATGGGAAAGATGGTTAAAAGGGAGCCCCAAAAGCTGGAAATGCTCCTAGAGGCTCTTGACCAAGAGAGTTTGCTGAGTTCCCCCTGACAGAAGGACAGTGATAGCTTTTGAGTGCTAGGAGATCCTTTGAATAGGTAGCCTTGAGTGTGTCCTTGTTGCCCCAGTAGGCCTTGTCCAACTCCCCATCTTCCAGGAGATACACATGTTAAAGTTGAAACTGCTCTTCCTAATCCTTTGGTGGCTTGAGGCTCTCCCCTGCAGGAACTCCAGGAACTCCTGGTGCCGCCTGGGCCGATGGATTGGACGCCCCAGCCCCTCCGTTCCTGCCCAGCCACTGGGGCCGTGTCGAGTGGTGGCACTGCCAGCCCTGCAGGTGAAGGGGAAAGGGCCTTTGCAGGTCTTGGGGATCCCATTTACAGCAGGTAAAGTTGCAGAACAAGGACGTGGGGTCTGTTATTCTTGAGTTAGGAAAGCTCCTTCTGCTTGGTGAGCAGAACAAAGTGGATCCTTCAGAGTTCCCATCCGTGTTTGTGTCTCAGCCTGTGTTATGATTCAGGGCTGTCAGTTGTTGTCACTGAGGAGTCAAACTCTGCTTTAAATAAGGAGACACTGACCTGATGGCCCAGTGTCAAGGAAAAAGGGGAAATGATGTCTGAGTGTGGAGATGTAACAAGAGCTAATCCTTTTTGCAGTGGGATGTATCCTGGAAACTGCCCAGAGCTGAGCCAAGGGATTTCAAGGGACCAAGCAAGGGAGGTGAAGAAAGAAGGAAGAAGGGAACTGAGGCAGCAACCAAGCAGCACCAAGTTGCTGTGTCAGCAGGTGAGTTGTGTTGAGGTTCCTCAGGCAGGCACTGAGGACTTGGAGGGCTCCAGACAGAGCAGACCTGGGAAGGCCCTCGGTGAAGCCCCTCAGAAACCTGAAACCCCTGGGCCTTTTTGGGAACCTGAGCTATTGCAGCCCTGGGGATGGCTTTGCTTTCCTTCTCTCCTCAGAGTAAAACTGTATGGGGGAGTCTGTGATCTCCCTGATTTTTGTATCACAACTGAAACGTGGAAGAAAGTTGACCTTGTGTAATGTCCCCGCTGACTTGGCCGGGTTGAACCCACAGGGCCAGATTGTTGTAGTGTGCAGGTTATTGTTTGTGTCTGAGCAGTTTGGGTTTTATTTGCCAAGGGTGGCTGTGAAATGTTATGGTGTTTTTGTCCCAATATTTGGAGGCAGTGCCCTGGATTAGTTGATTTCTGCCTGGCTCCCTGATGTCTGAGTTCTGAGGTGTACCAAGAACTGGTAGTTTTTGCAGTGGGATGTACCCTAGAAACTGCCTGGAGCTGAGCCAAGGAACTGAAAGGGACTGAGCAAGCAAAGTAAAGAAAGAATGAAGAAGGGAACTGAGGCAGCAGCCAAGCAGCACCGAGGTCCTCTACAACCAGGTGAGTTGTCTTGAAGTTGATAAGGTGGTCACTGAGAACTTTGGGGGCTGCAGGCACAGGTGAGCACCAGAGACCCCTGATGGAGAGACCTTATAAAGGTTTGTGTATATGGGGACAGGGGTTGGGAATGTCCTAAATGTGGAACAGGAATGCAGGGAAGGAAAATGAACCCTCCTGTAATGCTGCCCCCTCCCATGAGCAGCAGTGGAGGCACCTCCGTGTGCCCTTTGGGAGCGGATTGCCAGGACACCCGGCGGGCTGGGATCATGGCAGGGTGTTGTAAGCAAGGAATGCCTGGCTTGTAAAACTCACCAGCTGAGCCTTAGAGGCTTCTTTGCAGAGCTGAGTTGAGGCAGCAGAATTGGCCCCCAGGAGGGACTCTGTGCCTGCTCTCCCGTGGCTCCAAGGGATCTCTGGGCCTTCACGCCGGCACCGAGATTTTCTCGGGAAGGGCCTCAGATCCCCGGACCAGTCTGGGACACAGGCAAGATCCCCCTGCCTTTAGAAATGAGGCCTTCTTGGGGCTTCCTGCCCGTCCACGGTGCTGGGTTCCCAAGAAGGCCTCTTGAAATGCCTTTTGGGCTGTGCATTGAAGCCTTGGCAGCAAATTGGGCCCCTGGAGGGACAGTGCTGTTGGTGCCCCCCGGGCTGGGGCACCCCGAGGACTCCAGCGCGCACCGAAAGGATTATTCGGGGAGATCCTCGGGGTGCCCGGCCCTGGGGAGCTCAAAGCAAGGTCCCTGCAATGGATTCAGGCATTGCTGACAGTATCCCAGGGCTACCTGGCCCTGCTGGACATGGAGCTCTCTCATGGGCTGTAATTGGGTGATAAAAGTGGGGCTCCAAGTGCCAAAGAAGGGTGGGATTGGGATTAAGAAATGAGCAGTGATGGTGCAATTGGCTGTTTGCTCTGCAATGTGACTGTAAGAGCTGCAGGAGTGCAAGGGGTGTGTTCCAGTCCCCAGCATTTGGGTTGCACATGTCCTGGTCAGACACAGGTCCAACTTCCTCAGTCCTTAACACAGTAGAGGGAGAATTAAGGGCTGGCACTGTTAAGGTGATTGGTGTGACAGGGGTCAGACTGGGAAAACATTGGGTGATTCCTGAGTTTGTCTGTTTACCAGACTCACCCAAGGCTGTGCTAGGAAGAGATGGAGTGGAGTCTCTGATCTCCTGGGCAGTTGTTCTGCATGACCTAGGAGTCTCTGGGGTTAGACTGGACTGTGCAGACAGGGAGCAGTTTGTCCTGTGGAGTTGGGGTGGGTTTGTTCAGGATGCCTTGGGAGGCAGGGCTGGAGAGGCTCCTCTGTTGGCTGTAGTGGTGGAAGGCTGTAGCAGGAGGGCTGGAGCCCTTGGACCTCCTGCTCCCCCCGTGAGCCCTGACGGGACCGTGCCCTTGGCAATGGAGGGGCCCCATTGCTGAGTCAGTGGTTCCGGGGGCCAGGAGGGATGGGATCAGGATGCCGAGCTCCGCCCAGGGCCAGGGCTGCAGATGTGCAACCAGGGAAAGAACTGAAAGCAGAGGGAGATGGAGGCCAAGCTCCAGCACGGGGATGGGGGAGAAAAGACCCTGCTCCTCAGGTGGAGCTTTGAATTCCCTGGAAAAATGGATCCTGTCAGACGGTTCAGCCCTTGTGGGTGCTGGAGCAGAGGCCTCTGTAATTTATGGTCACCCTGAAAGGGTGCAAGGACAGCAAGTTTTGAGTGCAGGATGAGGTGGCAAACAAAGTGAAGTGGACCAGAGAACAGCTGAGGATAAAACTGGCCCTGTGCCAGAGCAGCCTCGTGCAGTGCTTGTTGGTCCTGTGCAGTGCTTGTTGGTGTCCCTGAGTGTCCCATTGCAGTGGATGTTTCCAAGGGTGCCTTGTGCTGGGAACACTGGGGGCAGTTCCCTTTCCCTGGGCCGGGCAGGCAGGGCATGTTTCCCCCCCTCGAGGGTGGCTCCACAGTCCCCCCCTCTGCCCTGGGAGCCTGGCAGAACACCTGGACCCACTGTCCTTGCCAGAGAGGGGACAAGGGATGGTTGGAGGGGTGAGGGAATGGGTCAGGAGTACAGGCACCATTAGAGTGAGTAGTGCAGCACATGGAAAGGAAGGGGGGCAGTTAATCCACACAAAATTCAAGCACCTGCCCAACCTGTGATATTTTTAGGAAATCAGAGGCGTTGTGGTCCCCAGGAAGTGTTGCCCAGGACTAGGCAGGAGACTTCAGGCTTTGTCACCCCCAGAGCGAGGTGGAAGCCCAGCAGTCGATTGGTTTGTTTGGCTTTTGGTGACAACAAGGTCCTCCTTTGGGACCAATCCTTGGCCTGGGCCATGAAGTCCCAGGACAGATCTGTGAGTTTGAGTGGGAAATGAGCAGCAGGGAGGGTTGGAAACAGCTCAGGGAGCAATTCAACAGGCTCCGGACCTGTGGCCAATCCGAGCCAGAGAGGGGGAACTAAAGGTTCCTGCCAATGGTAATGGTGCCAGTTGGAGCCTCTGGCAGAAGGAAGGTGGGAAGGAGGTGCCTTTAGGATTTGGGAATAGGAAGTTACTGGAAGCCAGACCAAGGTAGCCCTTGTTGGAGAAGCGGCTCTGAGTCTGTTCTTGGGCTTTAGTGGAAACTCCACAAATGCTAAGAGGGCCTGAAATCCCCGTAAGGCCGTGGGTAAAAAGCTCCTCCAGGATGCACAGGTCAGGCCACGCTCAGGAAGGCAGGATCATGACATGGAAAGGGTGTATCCAAGCCAGAGCAGGGGCCGGGGCAGGAGCGAGGCCTCGTGAGGGAGTTGCCAACGGCCCTGTGGTTGAAGCAACAAGCGTAGATCCCCTGGACAGTGAGCACGGATCACTGGGCAAATGGGAAAAAGCCCCAGAGCAAGTGCTGGGAGAAGAGAGGGAGCATGCATGGCTCACTGCTGGCTCAGCCACATCTGTCAGTGGGAAGCACTTTTGGAAAGCAGGAGCTTATAACCCGTGCCAGTGGGAGTTCGAAGTCACGCTGGGGAGAGGCAAAAGTAGTGCATGTGCTGAATGAGATGCCCTACCTGTGGGAATATGTTCCTGTGAATAAATGTTAGTGGAGGGAATGATACTGCCATGTTTTAGCTTGGTATCTTACAGAACCTGTGGATCCTGGCTGTCCTCACACCCCTTGTGGTCCCTCTGGGCGATGCTGTTGGCCCGGGCAGTTCCCTGGAAAAGGTGCCTGGGTCGGGTGACTTGGTTCGATTTGGGTGGAGATGGAAAAGCAGCTCCAAAACAGGACCCCAGGACCAGGTGACCTGGGAAGCAAATGGCCCTTGCCCAGGGGTCAGTCTCCCTTTGTGCCCGGGGGGACTCTATGGCAGGGCCGGGGTGTGTCGGGCTCATTGTGCGGGCGGCTGGTGGTGCCCTCAGTGGGATTGGATGGATGGGATTCCATGGGCTGGGGGCACTGGGGCCAGGCAATGCTGTACTTTCCCTTCTGGGGTCCGGGGGGTCTCCCTGGCATCGTTGTCCCCCTGTGTGAACGGTGCCAGTCACTGCCACAGTGCCACAGTAGCGGTGCCCTCCCCTGGGCTCTGCCTGCTGGGCTGTTCTGGGGAAGTGCTGCCAAAAGAGCAAAGGGAGCAGCTTGGGCAGGGGATGGGACAGTTGGGCATCATCCTCCCGAGGCCAGTATTGATCAGGGTGGTAATTTATGAGCTGAGTGCACATGCCAGAGTGTGTATACTGTAATACAAAGAAATGAGGCACAGAACGACTTAATGAGAACAATGAACTGATCTGCAGGACTACATTCACATCCTGGATTGCAAAAAATAACTGGATTTTGTCCCCTGAATTGCTGCAGTGCACTTACTGATATCGTGCTGGAAGAATAACACACTTCAGTGTAAGTAAACCAGGGATTTTTGAATGTTAGAGCAAATTATTGCCCTGCAAATTTGAAATAAGACTTGACTTGATCACCATATGCAAACAGTAAATATAGGGGTCAATTAGTGACCTTTGGGCATCAGGTAGAACAAGTCCCTGCTCCCCACTGGTGGGACATATTTACAGGATTCTCACCATCTGCTACCACGTTTTTGAACCCTTTAATCCATCCCCTGATCACAGTAATTATACTGATTTTATGAACAATATGGAGTTGTTGTCTCTGGGATCAATTACAAGAAATTGTTTCTTCTGTGTCTCTGCCCTGCCCAGGTATCAAAGGCCCAAAGGGAAAGGATGAGAAGTTCCCTGAGAACTGAGCCCCGGGGCTGCTGCCCCTGAGGAGCAGGGTAAGGGCTGTGTGTGCCCAGGGGCCCTGGCTGAAGGCTGCAGGTGCTGGGAGTGTGTGCTGGGCCGAGGCAGCCAAGGTGTGTGCGGCTGTTCCGTGCCCTCCACCCTCGGCCCTGCCGGGCGCCTGCCCAGCGCTCCAGGGGTGGCCACCGGGGAGCTCACGGAACCTGCCCGTGCCCACGGCCCCACAGGGCCAGGCCTGGCCTAAAGCCGGCTTTGTTGGGCAGAGCCTGGCCAGCGGGACCCCCTTGGAGCCGCCCCGCAGCCTCCCCTGGGCTGGAGGCACCCGCAGGAATTGTCCCAGGGCCGGAGCTGCGGGCTCGGCTGCCCCGGGGCTGCCGTGTGGGCTGGGGGGGAGCGGGAGGGGCCGTGGGGAGGGATTGTGCTGAGCCACAGCTCTGGCTCTGGGGCCCTCAGGAGGTGAGGCCTTGCTCGTTTCCTCTTGTAGCCCCTCAATCTCTATCCCCGGTGGTGGATTGGGTTTGTTTAAGCTGTTCCTATTATTCCATGACTGGGGAGGAGTTGTTTTCTGGAGTGCCCTGTCAGGAATACTCAAAAATGTACCAGTTCTCAGGAAGCTTGACTTTGTAAAACATTTATGAAGCTAAAATTCCACAGCCCTGAGCTGTTGGGTCCCAAAGAATAGTGGAGTGAGAGGCAGAAAGTCCCAGTGCTGCTGGGGCTGAACTGTCTGCAGGGAGGGGGCAGGACTTGGCCCTGATGCCCTGATCCAGCCCCCCAGGATGGATCCCAACTGCCCGCCCCTGGCTCCATCCCTTGAGAAGATGGTGTTCCTGCAGGTCCAGCTGCTGTGGTGGTGGTCCTGGGGGCACCTCTTGCCCTGGCCTGCTGTGAATGTGTTTGTGTTGCAGCTCAATAAAGTCCCTTTCAGTGGTGACTGTGTGATTTTTGTGTCACTTCCTCTCTGTTCCTCTCCCCTCTTCCCCTGCCCCAGTGGCTGCATCACTGGCTTGTGCCTAAATGAACTCTTCCCCTGTAGCAGTTCCCTGCTGCTCTCACAGAAGGGGAGCTGAGGCCCCTGAGTCAAGGGCAAAAGGATTCAGCCAAGCCAGGCCAGTGCTCACCCCCTACCTTCCTCCAGCCTCCCCTGTTTACAGTTCCCATCCCTGCTGGGCATTCCTGGGCTGCTGCCCCCCCATTCTGCCCATGTCTGCCTGTGTTCCTGCAGTTCTCCTTTCTCTTCTCCCTGGGCTGCAGAGATCTGCCTGCCCTGGTTTGTTGGAGCAGAGGGATGGCATTAAATTTGTGCAGAAGGGATGTTCACAGACACTCACTTTCTGACAGGCAGGGCCCTTTTCCTTCTGCCTTTCCCAGGTTTTTCCAAGGGCTGCCCAGCCCGGGGATCCGTGTGCTGGGACAGTGATTGGCAGGAGGAAGGGGAGCCTTGGCCTCACCTGCCCAGCTCAGGTGGGTGGCACAGAATGGGGGTGGCCTGGCAAGGCCTGAACATATTTCTGAGTCCTGGAGTGCCTTGAAACCTTTCCCTGTCAGGTTTCTCTCCCTCATTTCCTGGGCTCCAGCATCCCAGGTGTCTCTTCCTTTGCCCAAAGTCCAATGGCAGAGGATTGACTAACTCCCAAGGGGGATTTGGAATGAAGAAGGTTCTGTTCCAATGGGGCAAGGAATGCAGTAAGAAAAATGAGCCTCCTTTTATTGCCTGAAGTAGAGAGGAATAAAAATGCTGGAAAAGGCCACGTTTCATTTGTCGTCCCCCCTGGATTTTTCATGGCTAAAACTCTCTAGTGAGCAACTGAAGAGAAGGGTGAGGGGCAGGAGCCTTTGACTTGCCCAGTGCACTTAATTGCCTTGTTCTCCTCTCTTCCAGGCCAGGACCAAGCCCTGAATGCAGCCCAGCTCTGCCAAGTGCCCTGGGCTGTGAGCAGCCCAAGGCAAGAGGCTGCAGCCCCGCCGGCCGGCGCTGGGGGCTCCTGGTGCTGCCCGTGGGCTGGGGTAAGTCACAGGGACACGTTTCTCTCCTCCTGGGGTTGGCATTTGCTCCCTGGGCACTGGAGGTGTAAGGAAGTGTAAGGAGTAGCAGGGAAGGGCAGTGTTTCCAAACTGTGTGAATGTTGCCCCCAGGTTTGGGCTGGAGCAGCGATGGGGGTGGTTGGGTTTGGCCTGGGCCAGTCGGGGTCAGCCATAAACGACCCACCAGCCCCTGAACCCTCACTGGACACGTCCAGCCCCTCAAGTCATTAATTTTCAACAGAGGACAAAGTATTGGTAATTGCTTCTAATCTCTGGAGAATTTCCTTTGGAATGATCAACCAGAGAGTGTATCAGTGCAAAGCACCTTTTTGGGTCTTTGGTTTGTTTTGGTTTGTAATTTCCTCTCTGGCTTCAATGAGTTTGGTGTTCTCCTGTTAAGGAAGCAACCTGTTTTGATCTTGAAATTTGGGGTGGTTTGGTTTGTGTAGGGTTTTTTTCCCCCCACTGACTCGGGCCTTCCGTGCGTAGTCCGTGTTGTCCCACAGGACTGCTTTGGTTCTGGGTCAGAGAGAGAGAAGGGAAGTGGCTTTTCCTCATCTTGGATGTTTCCAAGCAGAAGTGGGGCGTCGTCCTGCCCCTCCCCAAAGCACTGCAGGCACCTGGGAGTAGCTCAGGGCTGGCCCAGTTCTCTGAGACAGAGCCATGGGGGAGAGGTTTAAGTGTTAATCACGTCTCTGGTGTCACTTGGTTGCAAAGATTGGGTCCTACAGTCCCAGAGTGTTAAGGAAAACAAGGAACTTCTGTTCTTCCTGGCAAACCTTCTGCTATTGCTTGGGCAGTGTTTGGGTTCTGTTGTCTGAGTCCCTGTCCAGGATCTTTCTAAGAGAACCTGTTAGAAATTTAGAGGTAGGATTGGAATTTGGATCTGTTGCCTACCAAACTCCCCCCAAATCCTGATGGACTGAGTGCTGTCAGCCCAGGTTATTTCTTAACATTGTGTGGCTTTCCCTCAGCTGTGGGTGAGGAATTGTGCAAGCAAGGCCTGTGTGTCCGTGGGTGTCTCCCGGGTGTGTCCGTGTGGCAGGGCTGGGACAAGGACTCGTGCAGGGACCCAGCTGGCACTGGAGCTGCTGCTGCCATTCTGAGCCATTGCCAAGGGGTGGGTAGAGACCATCTGGGAGGCTGTTGCCAGCATTCCATTGGGAGCTGGATCTCCCTCCAGCTGCAGCAGCCAGGGGAGGGTTCTTCCTTGTGCAGCCCAGCGGCTTCTGCTCAGCCTGGCCCAGAGTGGGGCTGGGGCAGGTTCTCCAGGGAGCTGGAGCCAGCCCTGAACGGGGCTCTGGAGAGCAGGGAGCTGCAGGGACTGAGGTTCGCAAAGCTGGGCTGAAGCTTGTCAAAGCAGCAGAACATTCTCATTCTCGTGGGTTTGTGGAGCCCGTGTTGGTGCCCAGGAGAACTGGGTCAGACTGGGTGTTGTGGTCCGAGAGCTGCAGCCCTAAATGTGGCAGGCTGTGTGTGCTGGCAGTGAAGTGCTATCCCCAGAGGCTGATGGTTTCTGTCTCCAGGGATGCCCAGGACGCTGCTGATGCCCAGGGATCTGCTCTGGGTCCAGGCTGTCCGTGCTGGAGGGCCCTGGTGGCTGCAGTCCCTGAGCCCGCAGAGACAGAGAGAGCCCCGGCCCGAGTGGCCTTTGGCACCTTGTCCTGAATTTGGGGTGAGCCTGGGAGCGTGTGGAGGGTGAGAATGAGGGCTGTGCTTCCAGTGCATCATCCCTGGGAAGATCCTGTTGTTCCAGAGCGCTGGGGACAGTTTGGGCTTGGCAGCTTCAGAGCTGGATTGGAGCAGTCCTTGGAAAGAATCAGGAGACTGGAGGTTTGTCTCAGTGGTGCTTTCACACCCCACTGGACAGTCTGGGCTTTGTGGTTGAGGTTGTCCTGTATTTGCTCTGCAGATAATGGGCCCTTCCCAGTTCAGCCCAGCAGATCCCAAGGGCTCTGACAAGAATATTTGTTCTTTCCTTCCCTTTGGGATAACTTCATCTCCAAACTGCCATGAGCAATTCCTGAATTTCTGCTGGAGAAAACCAAGTGTCAGAGGCAGTTTGCCAAGGAGCCCAGAAGTGTCTTTGGAGCAGAGAGAGCTGCCAGCTGCGTGTGCCTGTCCCCAGCCTGGCACTGCCCACAGGGACACACTGGGCACTGACCATGAGAGGGAACAAAACCACTGCCTGCCACAGGGTTTGTCCTGGGCCAGTCAGGCCTTGGGCAGGAATTGGACTGGGCAACTCCATCAGCTGCTCTTCCTTCCCCCACAAAGCACCATCCCCTGGGCATTAATGACGTGCCCTGTGCCCACTCCTCACTGTTCACCCAACTCAAACCAAAGCAAGGCTTGCTTTGCTTTCAACAACTTAAGATAACTTGGAAACCAAAGAAATCACTTTTTTCTTCTTTTTTTTTCTTTTAGATGCTGGAATTGCCTCTCTGGGTGTGTGCTGAGCTCTGGCTGCAGGGCACTGTCAGGCCTTGGTGGCTGCGAGTTCCTGTTCTTCTCCCTGGGAAACCGGAAAGAGTTATTCATTGGATTGCAGAAATGTTTTCTGAAACCTGTCCCCTTCTTTGTGCCTTTTGCTGACACATCTTCTCTTTCTACCTTTGCACGTACAGCTGTTCCCTGATGTCGATTCCCTGGCCTGAATTCCTTGCAGCTCCCAGCTGGGGAAACCTGGGAGAACATGGCAGGGACAGAGGTGACATTGGTAGCTGCCAACTTGGGGTAATTTCGAGGGGACGCAGCAACTGTTTGTGTAGGAAAAGGTGAGGTGCTGCAGAGGGGAGGGAGGTGCATTTTGGAGGGGTCCCACTGAGGGGGGAGTGGAGAGCCTGGGGCTGGAGTGTGAGTTATTAAACAGGGAACAAGAGAAGGATGCTTTGGAGGGAAACACTCAGGGAATGTGTAGGGATGGAATGGAAATTTGGGGTGTCCGGAAGAGCAAATGGGTGATGTAGAGGAAGGGAAATGTTGGGGGTAAGACTTGATCTCATCTGTAGAGAACAGAATGACCATTTAGAGGTCAAGTGAGGCAGTTAGTGGTGGGCAGGTAGGGAAAATTGCTGTTTGTAAAATTTCAGGTCACCTGTAGCAGAGAGGATGTACCTCCTGATGGACACTGAGGCAGTGGGCAGGAGGGGAAACCTTTGGGGGTAAAACTTGAGGGAACGTCCAGGGCAGAGACTGAATATTTTGAAGGATAAATGAGGTACTCAATGGTGGACAGCTGGGGAGTGTTTTAGGGTAAACTTGGGTTAGCCCACAGAGTAGAGAATGAACCTGTATTTGTACAGAGGAGCTGATTACATGTGGGTAGGTAAGGAGAATTGTGGGAGTAAAATCTGCGCAATCTGTAGCAGAGAGAATGAATACCTTGGGGTAAAGTGAGGCAGTCAGTGTTGGGCAGGGAGGGAAAATTTGTGTTTGTAAAATTTAGGTCACGTGGAGCAGACAATGTACATCCTGAGGAAAACTGGGGTAATCAGTTGTGGACTCGTAGGGAAAATTGGGGGGGGAAATATCTGAGGTAATCTGCATGGTAGGGAATGAATATTGAGAGATGAACATGAGGTGATCAGCTGTGGACAGGTAGGGAGAATTGTGGGGGTCAAATCTGTGGCAATGTGCAGCAGAGGGAAGGAACATTTTGGAATAAAGTGAGGCAGTCAGTAGGGGAGAGGCAGAGAAATTTCTGAGGGTCAAACCTGAGCAAATCTGCAGGGCAGAGAATGAATAGCTGGAGGTCCAAAAGAGGTAATCAGGAGTGTGCAGGTAGGGAAGCGTTTGGGGGTTAAAAAGAAGATAATCTCTAGGGATAGAATGACTCTTTTGTGTTCAGAAAGAGGTAATCAGGAGTGGGCTGGAAGGGGAAACTTTGGGGGTTAAAAAGGAGGTTCATTCTCTCCAGGGCAGGGAATGAACACATTGAGGTAACCTGAGGTAACGAGTGGGGACAGACCCAGAAAACTGTGGGCGTTAAACTTCAGGGAATGTGCAGGGAAGAGAAGGAATGTGTTGAGGTAACCCGAGGGTCTCTGCAGTGGCCAAGTAGGGAACATGTTGGGCTGAGCCCTGAGCTGCTCCTCTGTGGGGCGGCTGCAGCGAGGCCAAGCCCTGGCCCTGATTTGCCAGCCATGGGCAGGGGGCTCTGTGCCAGCCGGGGGAGCAGCGGGGCCCCCGTGGCAGAGAGGGCAGGGGGGCTGTGGAGCTGCCCCGGGGGGAGCGGGGGGTCCTTTCCTGGGCCGCCTCCAGCCCCCCTCGATCCCCGGGGCTGCGCTGCCCCCCAAGGCTGTTTGGGGCAGAGAGTGCTGCCAGCTGCGTGTGCCTGTCCCCAGCCTGGCACTGCCCACAGGGACACACTGGGCACAGACCATGAGAGGGAACAAAACCACTGCCTGCCACAGGGTTTGTCCTGGGCCAGTCAGGCCTTGGGCAGCAATTGGACTGGGCAACTCCATCAGCTGCTCTTCCTTCCCCCACAAAGCACCATCCCCTGGGCATTAATGACGTGCCCTGTGCCCACCCCTCACTGTTCACCCAACTCAAACCAAAGCAAGGCTTGCTTTGCTTTCAACAACTTAAGATAACTTGGAAACCAAAGAAATCACTTTTTTCTTCCTTTTTTTCTTTTAGATGCTGGAATTGCCTCTCTGGGTGTGTGCTGAGCTCTGGCTGCAGGGGACTGTCAGGCCTTGGTGGCTGCGAGTTCCTGTTCTTCTCCCTGGGAAACCGGAAAGAGTTATTCATTGGATTGCAGAAATGTTTTCTGAAACCTGTCCCCTTCTTTGTGCCTTTTGCTGACACGTCTTCTCTTTCTGCCTTTCAATTTACAGCCTCCTTGCAGCTCCCAGCCAGGAAAACCTGGGATAACTGAGGAGGGACAGAGATGAAGTTTTCATCTGCAAACATGAGGTAATTTCTAGGGGATACAGCAACTGTTTTTTAGGAAAGTGTGTTTAACCACATTGGCCCTAGTTGTGTTTGCACCAGCTGGGGCCAGAGGTGCAAGGCAATCCAAAGCAAATCCTGCTCAGCCTCCAAATCTCAGGGGAAGTTCTTCAAACTGCTCATTGAGGGCCTAAGGATACATTGAAATGGAACCAAGAGCACTACTAAGTTTCCTGGGAATCCCAGTATTGTTGGCCTAGAATTTTTAACAGGTTTTTAAATTTTTTATGATAAAAATTGCTTTCTTCCTTTAACTGAGTCCCTTGGTAGGATTTGGGGTTTCTTTGCATTCTGAATCCCTCCCAGTGGCCCTGCCCCTGGTCAGGAGCTGGCAGGACAAACAGAGTCAGAGCTCCTGGCAGGCACAGGGGCTTTCCCCCAGAGTGGATCCAACTGCTGCCCCCCAGCCTGGCCAGGCGGGATCTGCTTTGGCTCCCGGCTTCTGCCAGAGACAGAATGTGTTCCCTTGATTGGAATGAGGATCCCGTAGCTTCATCTCCTGGAGGTTCCCTGGGCAGCTGATCCACCCTGCCCCGTGTCCTGCTCTCAGTTCCTGCCCAGCCACAGCCAACTGTGCCAAGGGCACGAGCACTGACAGCCTGGAGAGGGAATGGGGGACTGGCTTGTGTACAATTCACCTAGAAGGCCAAACGAGGGGATTGTTGGAGTCTCTGGCTCCTTGGGGAACCTGCTGGGAGTAGAGAAGCACAGCCCCACATCTCCAGCTGTGGGTGGAGTCATGGAGCAACGTAAACCAGGACAAACCGATCCCCCAAAAAGAACCGTGGGAGAGCAGGACCAAACAAGGGTCACTGTCCCTGTGGAAAGGCAAAAGGAATTGGTTGGGACTTGGATTGTCCCCTTGGGAGATGGAGGTTGCTGGGAGGCAGGGAATGCCCTCCCTCAGGCTGCCAAGATCTCTCAGTGCAGCGGCTTTGGCCGACAGGGCAGCACAAAGATTGTTCTCTGCGCGGGGCCCAGGTTTCAGTTCCGGTCTCAGCTTTGCAGGTTTAGATGAGTTCTACCTACAGCCCACAATTCCCTGCCGAATTCCTGCTGGAACAGCCTCCCAGTGCCTCCTGGAGCCCGGATCTTCCCCTGCAGAGCTGCCGCTCTAAGGCCACGTTTGCCAGGGAGCAGCGGCGGTTCCAGGTTTGCTCAGCGGGATCGGGACAAGGACAGGTTGATGTTGCACAGACTTTGCTGTTTCTAACCCTCCTCCCCCGGCCCCGCAGGTGTCCCTGGGGGGACTTGAGCGAGTTCCCTGGAATTGGGCCGATTCTCCGCCCCGGGCCGGGCTCCAGGGGATGTGTTCGCCCAGGAGAAGGCGGGGGCCGGACGCGCTCCCGGCCCGGGGCGAGGCAGCCCCTGGGCACGGGCGAGGACGTCTCTCCGGCCGGGAAGCCGCTGTCCCTTCGGAGCCTCGGGAGCGGCCCCGGCGAGTTCTTTTCCCGAGGAAAGGGATGCGCATCCCTGCCTTCGGGGCACCTCGGCTCCGACCCACCTGTTCAAGCTGTCCCTGGGTTGTGCAGTTACGGTTGGGTCCCCGAAAAACTGCGAATTGCATCCAAGCCCAACGTTCTCCAAGCACCCCCTTTTCTTTTCAGGCAGCTCCGAGGGCTCTGGCTCGGGATTTAATGCCGCTGAGGGCAGATTGCCCTGGTTTTAAGGCTGCTGCTGGCCTCCGGCTGGAAGGGCAGGGATTTGGGGTGGGCGGGACACACGTGGGGGGCCCGTGGGAGCTCTGGGAGGTCGGCGCGGGGAATGGCTCCCGTGCTGCTCTGCAGCCCCGCCGTGCCGACACTGCCGAGTGCCAGCTGGATTCTTTGGGTCCTTCGGGGCTGGCGCTGGGGCGTGTCCAGGGTGAGGCATCTCAGGGTGCCCGTTCAGAGCAGCCCCGGCTGAGGAGCCGTGGGCAGCCCTTTCCCCTGCCCACCCCACGTGGGCTGTAGGGCACAGCTCCCGGGCACAGCTCCTCCAGCCCCTGGCAATAGGAAGGGCAGTGCAGGGCAGGGCACAGCTCCTCCAGCCCCTGGCAATAGGAAGGGCAGTGCAGGGCAGGGCACAGCTCCTCCAGCCCCTGGCAATAGGAAGGGCAGTGCAGGGCAGGGCACAGCTCCTCCAGCCCCTGGCAATAGGAAGGGCAGTGCAGGGCAGGGCACAGCTCCTCCAGCCCCTGGCAATACGAAGCCCAAGCAGGGCTGGGTTGCTCTCTGTCGCTCCGGCCTCCTCCCGGCCCGCGTTCCCTGCCCAGCTGGGACTGCCCAGGGAGCCCCGAGAACATTCCTGGCGGGAAGCAGGAGCTCCCGAGGGCTCCGTTCAGCTCCGGGCCCGAAAAGCGGCCCCGACCTGAGCCCCCCCCGGCATTTCGGGTTCCGAACGCTCACCTGGAGGAGACGCCGCCCCGCCGGCGGGACCAGGCGGCGACACTCGAGCAACGCCTTTGCCTCGGAGCGAGGGATCCCTCCGGACTCGGTTGGCTCCTTTATCCCTGGAAAGAGACGTTGTACGAACCCCTTTGCAGCCAATGGGGAAATGCCCGACGGGGCCGGAAAACCTCCCGGAGCGCGGCAGTGATGAATTGGTGCCCGTCCCCAGCCGGCCGCGCTCCCTCCGGCCCGTGGCTGCGAAGGGCTCCTGCAGAGCACGGAGAGCTGCAGAGACTGAATAAAAGCAGATTTCCTGACTCTATTTCCCTGCCGTCCTTCCTTCCTTTGCTTCGCGCGGCAGCGTCCAGCTGGAGCATTTCTTAGTTTCCCCTTCTGTAGCCGTTTCCCTCCCAGGCAGGACCTTCCCCGCCTGCAAATAAAGATGAAATGTTTCAACGGGTTTTTGACAAACCAGAGGCTTTGCCCCGGGAGGGTGCGAGTTGCCGAGGAAGCGGGGGAGAGGAAGAAGAGCCTCAGGTCTCACCTGGCAGGTGTCAGATGAGCTGCCCCTTCTGGGTGGCAGGGCAAAGAACTGCTGTCGGCAATTGCCGAAGGTCCGCGGGCAGAGCTGGGAGCAGCCTGTGCCCGACCCGCGGCACGGTCAGTGCCGGCTCCTGGGGCTGCCTGTGGACAGACACAGGGACACGGGGACAGACGGGCAGCTCTGCTCGGGGTCCCGGAGCACGGGAGGAAGGGGGAAAGGGCTGCCCCCGTTCTTCCTTGCCCCGGCAGGGCCCCAGCTCCCCACGGCCGGAGCCCCGGCGGGCCCCAGAGCCCTCGTTCCCGGGGAGCGCTGCGGGCGGGAACCCCCCGGGGCCGCGGGAAGGGGCAGGGGGGCGATGTTCTCCCCGGGAAGGGGGTGTGTGCGGTGGCCTCGGGGGTGCCCGAGCGCGGGGGCTCCGATCCCGCGGGGGGTGCGGGCAGCGCTGCGGGCCCGGCGGGATCGGGGGTCCCGGGGCCGGGCCGGCGTGTCCCCGCGCCCCGGCCGGTCCCAGCCCCGGCTCCGCGTCTGCACGAGGAAAGCGCCGCCGTTCTGCCCTGGCCGGGCCCTGGCAGAGCCTCGGCCCCAGCGCCAGCCCCGGAGCGGCTCCTCCCGCCCGCGGCACCGAGACACAGGACCGATCCCGGTCCCGGTGCCCGTCCTGATGCCGAGCCCCATCCCAGCCCCAAGCCAACCTCGATCCTCCGGTGCCGGTCCTGTGGCCGAGCTCCATCGCCAGCCTCGCTCTCCGGTGCCGTCCCCGCTCAGCGGCCCGGGCTCGGCGCAGCGCCGGGAGCAGCCCCCGGGCCGGGGCTCCGGCCCCGAGCGCCGATCGCTGCCACAGCATCCCGGGACGAGTTTCCTGCATAACAGCGGGCCGGGCGCGGCTCTGCCGCTTTTGAGGGGCGCGGGCGGGGCGGGGCCGGGGCGGGGCCGGGGCGGGGCCCGCACAGGTGCGAGGGGAGGGGCCCGTCCAGGTGCGCGGGGCGGGCACGGGCGGGGGCGGGTCGGGGCGGGGGGTATTTAAGGGCCGGAACTCGCCCCCGCTCCCGTTTGCTCGGGCAGTGCGCGGAGCGGCAGCAGCGCCGCGGGGGCCTCGCTCTGCCGCGGCTCTTTTCCTTTGCTTTTCTTTTTCCCTTTTCTTTTACTTTTTCCTTTTCTTTTCCTTTGTCCCCGTTCCTTCGTCCCATCCCTTCCTCCCCCCTCCCCCCCTCCATCTCCCCCCTAGCCCCCTCCCTCCTTTCCTCCCCAACCCGCTCGTCCCCTGCATCCCCTCCCTGCCCCGCAGGGGCAGCCCGACCCCCCCAGCCCTCCTTCCTGCCCCTCCGTCCTCCGCCCCCCCCGGCCCCCCAGCCGGCCTGGCCCCGCTCCCTCTCCGGCCCCTGCTGCCCACCCCGCCCCTCCCTGCCCTCCTTCCCGCCCCTCCGCCCTGCCCGGCCCCCGCACGCCGCCTGCCCCCGGCCCCTGTCGCTGCCCTCCTGCACAGCCCGGCCCCCCCTGTCCCCCGCTCCGTCCGTGCCCCCCCGCCCGTCCCGTCCGTCCCCCTGTCTCCCGTTCCGTGTCCCCGCAGCCGCGGGCTTGGGGGCGCCGGTTTTAATAAAGCCGCGAGGGCCGGAGCCGGCGCCCCCCCTGGATCCCCCCACGGGGCCGGGCCCGCTCGGCGGGTCCCCCCCTGCAGTTGCCAAGCACCGCCCGACAACCGCCGGGGCTCCGGCCCGTCCCGACATCACACGGGGGGCTCCGCGGGCGGGGGGCAAAGGGGGCGGGTTCGCTGTCGGCAATGGACACGGCGGTGTGTGGAGATGTGCGGGTCCATTGCCGAGAGCGACCCCGCGGGCTGGGGGGGACTGGGGGAGGGGCCCCCTCCGGAGGAGGGGGTCCGGGGAAGGGGGGGGTGGGAAGGGGGTTGGAGGGGTGGGAGGGAGGGGTGTGGGATGGAGGGTGGGTGTGTGTTGGGGTGGAGGGGTGGTGCGGGTGTGGGGAGGGAGAGGGGGGGGGGGGCAGGGGAGGGGGGGGGGGGGGGAGTGGGGGTGGGCAGGGGGAGGCGTGGAGGGGGAGGGGGGGTGAGGAGGAGGGGGGAGTGGGGGGGGGGGGGGGTGGTGGGGGGGGGGGGGGGGGGGGGGGGGTGGGTTAGGGGTAGGGGGGGTGGAGGGAGGGGGGGGGGGGGGGTGGGGGGGGGTGGTGGTGAGTGTGTGGGAGCGTTGGAAGCCACTGCGTCTGTCACTCTGAACAGTTAAAATTGAAGTGTGTACACACACACAACCCGAAAAAATGGGGCGACCACCCCCCCCCCCCTCCCTAGCCCCCCCCTCGCCTCCCCCCCTCCCCCCCCTTCCCCCCCCCAAGCACTCCTCCCCCCTCCCCCCCCTCCCCCCTCCCTCACCCTCCCACCCCCCCCCCCCCCCCCCCCCCCCCCCCCCCCTCTCCCCCCCCCCCCCCCCTCACCCCCCCTCCCTCCCCCCCCCCCCCCCTCCCCCCCCACCCTCCCCCCCCCCTCCCACCCCCCCACCCTCCCCCACCCACCCCCCCCCCCCCCCCCCCCCCCCCCCCCCCCCCCCCCCCCGCCCCCCCCCCTTCCCCCCAACCCCCCACCCACCCTCCCTCCCCACACCCCTCCCTCCCACCCCTCCAACCCCCTTCCCACCCCCCCCTTCCCCGGACCCCCTCCTCCGGAGGGGGCCCCTCCCCAAGTCCCCCCCAGCCCGCGGGGTCGCTCTCGGCAATGGACCCGCACATCTCCACACACCGCCAAGTCCATTGCCGACAGCGAACCCGCCCCCTTTGCCCCCCGCCCGCGGAGCCCCCCGTGTGATGTCGGGACGGGCCGGAGCCCCGGCGGTGTCGGGCGGTGCTTGGCAACTGCAGGGGGGGACCCGCCGAGCGGGCCCGGCCCCGTGGGGGGGATCCAGGGGGGGCGCCGGCTCCGGCCCTCGCGGCTTTATTAAAACCGGCGCCCCCAAGCCCGCGGCTGCGGGGACACGGAACGGGAGACAGGGGGACGGACGGGACGGGCGGGGGGGCACGGACGGAGCGGGGGACAGGGGGGGCCGGGCTGTGCAGGAGGGCAGCGACAGGGGCCGGGGGCAGGCGGCGTGCGGGGCCGGGCAGGGCGGAGGGGCGGGAAGGAGGGCAGGGAGGGGCGGGGTGGGCAGCAGGGGCCGGAGAGGGAGCGGGGCCAGGCCGGCTGGGGGGCCGGGGGGGGGCGGAGGACGGAGGGGCAGGAAGGAGGGCTGGGGGGGTCGGGCTGCCCCTGCGGGGCAGGGAGGGGGTGCAGGGGACGAGCGGGTTGGGGAGGAAAGGAGGGAGGGGGCTAGGGGGGAGATGGCGGGGGGGGGGGGGGGAGGCAGGGCGGGGCCGAAGGCACGGGGACAAAGTAAAAGAAAAGGAAAAAAGTAAAAGAAAAGGGAAAAAGAAAAGCAAAGGAAAAGAGCCGCGGCAGAGCGAGGCCCCCGCGGCGCTGCTGCCGCTCCGCGCACTGCCCGAGCAAACGGGAGCGGGGGCGAGTTCCGGCCCTTAAATACCCCCCGCCCCGACCCGCCCCCGCCCGTGCCCGCCCCGCGCACCTGGACGGGCCCCTCCCCTCGCACCTGTGCGGGCCCTGCCCCGGCCCCGGCCCCGCCCCGGCCCCGCCCCGGCCCCGCCCCGCCCGCGCCCCTCAAAAGCGGCAGAGCCGCGCCCGGCCCGCTGTTATACAGGAAACTCGTCCCGGGATGCTGTGGCAGCGATCGGCGCTCGGGGCCGGAGCCCCGGCCCGGGGGCTGCTCCCGGCGCTGCGCCGAGCCCGGGCCGCTGAGCGGGGACGGCACCGGAGAGCGAGGCTGGCGATGGAGCTCGGCCTCAGGACCGGCACCGGAGGATCGAGGTTGGCTTGGGGCTGGGATGGGGCTCGGCATCAGGACGGGCACCGGGACCGGGATCGGTCCTGTGTCCCGCTGCCGCGGGCGGGAGGAGCCGCTCCGGGGCTGGCGCTGGGGCCGATCCCGGCGGGGCCGCTCGGGCCGGGGCTCTGCCGGGGCCCGGCCAGGGCAGAACGGCGACGCTTTCCTCGTGCAGACGCGGAGCCGGGGCTGGGACCGGCCGGGGCGCGGGGACACGCCGGCCCGGCCCCGGGACCCCCGATCCCGCCGGGCCCGCAGCGCTGCCCGCATCCCCCGCGGGATCGGAGCCCCCGCGCTCGGGCACCCCCGAGGCCACCGCACACACCCCCTTCCCGGGGAGAACATCGCCCCCCTGCCCCTTCCCGCGGCCCCGGGGGGTTCCCGCCCGCAGTGCTCCCCGGGAACGAGGGCTCTGGGGCCCGCCGGGGCTCCGGCCGTGGGGAGCTGGGGCCCTGCCGGGGCAAGGAAGAACGGGGGCAGCCCTTTCCCCCTTCCTCCCGTGCTCCGGGACCCCGAGCAGAGCTGCCCGTCTGTCCCCGTGTCCCTGTGTCTGTCCACAGGCAGCCCCAGGAGCCGGCACTGACCGTGCCGCGGGTCGGGCACAGGCTGCTCCCAGCTCTGCCCGCGGACCTTCGGCAATTGCCGACAGCAGTTCTTTGCCCTGCCACCCAGAAGGGGCAGCTCATCTGACACCTGCCAGGTGAGACCTGAGGCTCTCCTTCCTCTCCCCCGCTTCCTCGGCAACTCGCACCCTCCCGGGGCAAAGCCTCTGGTTTGTCAAAAACCCGTTGAAACATTTCATCTTTATTTGCAGGCGGGGAAGGTCCTGCCTGGGAGGGAAACGGCTACAGAAGGGGAAACTAAGAAATGCTCCAGCTGGACGCTGCCGCGCGAAGCAAAGGAAGGAAGGACGGCAGGGAAATAGAGTCAGGAAATCTGCTTTTATTCAGTCTCTGCAGCTCTCCGTGCTCTGCAGGAGCCCTTCGCAGCCACGGGCCGGAGGGAGCGCGGCCGGCTGGGGACGGGCACCAATTCATCACTGCCGCGCTCCGGGAGGTTTTCCGGCCCCGTCGGGCATTTCCCCATTGGCTGCAAAGGGGTTCGTACAACGTCTCTTTCCAGGGATAAAGGAGCCAACCGAGTCCGGAGGGATCCCTCGCTCCGAGGCAAAGGCGTTGCTCGAGTGTCGCCGCCTGGTCCCGCCTGCGGGGCGGCGTCTCCTCCAGGTGAGCGTTCGGAACCCGAAATGCCGGGGGGGGCTCAGGTCGGGGCCGCTTTTCGGGCCCGGAGCTGGACGGAGCCCTCGGGAGCTCCTGCTTCCCGCCAGGAATGTTCTCGGGGCTCCCTGGGCAGTCCCAGCTGGGCAGGGAACGCGGGCCGGGAGGAGGCCGGAGCGACAGAGAGCGACCCAGCCCTGCTTGGGCTTCGTATTGCCAGGGGCTGGAGGAGCTGTGCCCTGCCCTGCACTGCCCTTCCTATTGCCAGGGGATGGAGGAGCTGTGCCCTGCCCTGCACTGCCCTTCCTATTGCCAGGGGCTGGAGGAGCTGTGCCCTGCCCTGTCCTGCCCTTCCTATTGCCAGGGGCTGGAGGAGCTGTGCCCTGCCCTGCACTGCCCTTCCTATTGCCAGGGGCTGGAGGAGCTGTGCCCTGCCCTGCACTGCCCTTCCTATTGCCAGGGGCTGGAGGAGCTGTGCCCGGGAGCTGTGCCCTACAGCCCACGTGGGGTGGACAGGGGAAAGGGCTGCCCACGGCTCCTCAGCCAGGGCTGCTCTGAACGGGCACCCTGAGATGCCTCACCCTGGACACGCCCCAGCGCCAGCCCCGAAGGACCCAAAGAATCCAGCTGGCACTCGGCAGTGTCGGCACGGCGGGGCTGCAGAGCAGCACGGGAGCCATTCCCCGCGCCGACCTCCCAGAGCTCCCACGGGCCCCCCACGTGTGTCCCGCCCACCCCAAATCCCTGCCCTTCCAGCCGGAGGCCAGCAGCAGCCTTAAAACCAGGGCAATCTGCCCTCAGCGGCATTAAATCCCGAGCCAGAGCCCTCGGAGCTGCCTGAAAAGAAAAGGGGGTGCTTGGAGAACGTTGGGCTTGGATGCAATTCGCAGTTTTTCGGGGACCCAACCGTAACTGCACAACCCAGGGACAGCTTGAACAGGTGGGTCGGAGCCGAGGTGCCCCGAAGGCAGGGATGCGCATCCCTTTCCTCGGGAAAAGAACTCGCCGGGGCCGCTCCCGAGGCTCCGAAGGGACAGCGGCTTCCCGGCCGGAGAGACGTCCTCGCCCGCGCTCAGGGGCTGCCTCGCCCCGGGCCGGGAGCGCGTCCGGCCCCCGCCTTCTCCTGGGCGAACACATCCCCTGGAGCCCGGCCCGGGGCGGAGAATCGGCCCAATTCCAGGGAACTCGCTCAAGTCCCCCCAGGGACACCTGCGGGGCCGGGGGAGGAGGGTTAGAAACAGCAAAGTCTGTGCAACATCAACCTGTCCTTGTCCCGATCCCGCTGAGCAAACCTGGAACCGCCGCTGCTCCCTGGCAAACGTGGCCTTAGAGCGGCAGCTCTGCAGGGGAAGATCCGGGCTCCAGGAGGCACTGGGAGGCTGTTCCAGCAGGAATTCGGCAGGGAATTGTGGGCTGTAGGTAGAACTCATCTAAACCTGCAAAGCTGAGACCGGAACCCAAACCTGGGCCCCGCGCAGAGAACAATCTTTGTGCTGCCCTGTCGGCCAAAGCCGCTGCACTGAGAGATCTTGGCAGCCTGAGGGAGGGCATTCCCTGCCTCCCAGCAACCTCCATCTCCCAAGGGGACAATCCAAGTCCCAACCAATTCCTTTTGCCTTTCCACAGGGACAGTGACCCTTGTTTGGTCCTGCTCTCCCACGGTTCATTTTGGGGGATCGGTTTGTCCTGGTTTACGTTGTTCCATGACTCCACCCACAGCTGGAGATGTGGGGCTGTGCTTCTCTACTCCCAGCAGGTTCCCCAAGGAGCCAGAGACTCCAACAATCCCCTCGTTTGGCCTTCTAGGTGAATTGTACACAAGCCAGTCCCCCATTCCCTCTCCAGGCTGTCAGTGCTCGTGCCCTTGGCACAGTTGGCTGTGGCTGGGCAGGAACTGAGAGCAGGACACGGGGCAGAGTGGATCAGCTGCCCAGGGAACCTCCAGGAGATGAAGCTACGGGATCCTCATTCCAATCAAGGGAACACATTCTGTCTCTGGCAGAAGCCGGGAGCCAAAGCAGATCCCGCCTGGCCAGGCTGGGGGGCAGCAGTTGGATCCACTCTGGGGGAAAGCCCCTGTGCCTGCCAGGAGCTCTGACTCTGTTTGTCCTGCCAGCTCCTGACCAGGGGCAGGGCCACTGGGAGGGATTCAGAATGCAAAGAAACCCCAAATCCTACCAAGGGACTCAGTTAAAGGAAGAAAGCAATTTTTATCATAAAAAATTTAAAAACCTGTTAAAAATTCTAGGCCAACAATACTGGGATTCCCAGGAAACTTAGTAGTGCTCTTGGTTCCATTTCAATGTATCCTTAGGCCCTCAATGAGCAGTTTGAAGAACTTCCCCTGAGATTTGGAGGCTGAGCAGGATTTGCTTTGGATTGCCTTGCACCTCTGGCCCCAGCTGGTGCAAACACAACTAGGGCCAATGTGGTTAAACACACTTTCCTAAAAAACAGTTGCTGTATCCCCTAGAAATTACCTCATGTTTGCAGATGAAAACTTCATCTCTCTCCCTCCTCAGTTATCCCAGGTTTTCCTGGCTGGGAGCTGCAAGGAGGCTGTAAATTGAAAGGCAGAAAGAGAAGATGTGTCAGCAAAAGGCACAAAGAAGGGGACAGGTTTCAGAAAACATTTCTGCAATCCAATGAATAACTCTTTCCGGTTTCCCAGGGAGAAGAACAGGAACTCGCAGCCACCAAGGCCTGACAGTCCCCTGCAGCCAGAGCTCAGCACACACCCAGAGAGGCAATTCCAGCATCTAAAAGAAAAAAAGGAAGAAAAAAGTGATTTCTTTGGTTTCCAAGTTATCTTAAGTTGTTGAAAGCAAAGCAAGCCTTGCTTTGGTTTGAGTTGGGTGAACAGTGAGGGGTGGGCACAGGGCACGTCATTAATGCCCAGGGGATGGTGCTTTGTGGGGGAAGGAAGAGCAGCTGATGGAGTTGCCCAGTCCAATTCCTGCCCAAGGCCTGACTGGCCCAGGACAAACCCTGTGGCAGGCAGTGGTTTTGTTCCCTCTCATGGTCAGTGCCCAGTGTGTCCCTGTGGGCAGTGCCAGGCTGGGGACAGGCACACGCAGCTGGCAGCACTCTCTGCCCCAAACAGCCTTGGGGGGCAGCGCAGCCCCGGGGATCGAGGGGGGCTGGAGGCGGCCCAGGAAAGGACCCCCCGCTCCCCCCGGGGCAGCTCCACAGCCCCCCTGCCCTCTCAGCCACGGGGGCCCCGCTGCTCCCCCGGCTGGCACAGAGCCCCCTGCCCATGGCTGGCAAATCAGGGCCAGGGCTCGGCCTCGCTGCAGCCGCCCCACAGAGGAGCAGCTCAGGGCTCAGCCCAACATGTTCCCTACTTGGCCACTGCAGAGACCCTCGGGTTACCTCAACACATTCCTTCTCTTCCCAGCACATTCCCTGAAGTTTAACACCCACGGTTTTCTGGGTCTGTCCCCACTCGTTACCTCAGGTTACCTCAATGTGGTCATTCCCTGCCCTGGAGAGAATGAACCTCCTTTTTAACCCCCAAAGTTTCCCCTTCCAGCCCACTCCTGATTACCTCTTTCTGAACACAAAAGAGTCATTCTATCCCTAGAGATTATCTTCTTTTTAACCCCCAAACTCTTCCCTACCTGCACACTCCTGATTACCTCTTTTGGACCTCCAACTATTCATTCTCTGCCCTGCAGATTTGCTCAAGTTTGACCCTCAGAAATTTCTCTGCCTCTCCCCTACTGACTGCCTCACTTTATTCCAAAATGTTCCTTCCCTCTGCTGCACATTGCCACAGATTTGACCCCCACAATTCTCCCTACCTCTCCACAGCTGATCACCTCATGTTCATCTCTCAATATTCATTCCCTACCATGCAGATTACCTCAGATATTTCCCCCCCCAATTTTCCCTACGAGTCCACAACTGATTACCCCAGTTTTCCTCAGGATGTACATTGTCTGCTCCACGTGACCTAAATTTTACAAACACAAATTTTCCCTCCCTGCCCAACACTGACTGCCTCACTTTACCCCAAGGTATTCATTCTCTCTGCTACAGACTGCGCAGATTTTACTCCCACAATTCTCCTTACCTACCCACATGTAATCAGCTCCTCTGTACAAATACAGGTTCATTCTCTACTCTGTGGGCTAACCCAAGTTTACCCTAAAACACTCCCCAGCTGTCCACCATTGAGTACCTCATTTATCCTTCAAAATATTCAGTCTCTGCCCTGGACGTTCCCTCAAGTTTTACCCCCAAAGGTTTCCCCTCCTGCCCACTGCCCACTGCCTCAGTGTCCATCAGGAGGTACATCCTCTCTGCTACAGGTGACCTGAAATTTTACAAACAGCAATTTTCCCTACCTGCCCACCACTAACTGCCTCACTTGACCTCTAAATGGTCATTCTGTTCTCTACAGATGAGATCAAGTCTTACCCCCAACATTTCCCTTCCTCTACATCACCCATTTGCTCTTCCGGACACCCCAAATTTCCATTCCATCCCTACACATTCCCTGAGTGTTTCCCTCCAAAGCATCCTTCTCTTGTTCCCTGTTTAATAACTCACACTCCAGCCCCAGGCTCTCCACTCCCCCCTCAGTGGGACCCCTCCAAAATGCACCTCCCTCCCCTCTGCAGCACCTCACCTTTTCCTACACAAACAGTTGCTGCGTCCCCTCGAAATTACCCCAAGTTGGCAGCTACCAATGTCACCTCTGTCCCTGCCATGTTCTCCCAGGTTTCCCCAGCTGGGAGCTGCGAGGAATTCAGGCCAGGGAATCGACATCAGGGAACAGCTGTACGTGCAAAGGTAGAAAGAGAAGATGTGTCAGCAAAAGGCACAAAGAAGGGGACAGGTTTCAGAAAACATTTCTGCAATCCAATGAATAACTCTTTCCGGTTTCCCAGGGAGAAGAACAGGAACTCGCAGCCACCAAGGCCTGACAGTCCCCTGCAGCCAGAGCTCAGCACACACCCAGAGAGGCAATTCCAGCATCTAAAAGAAAAAAAAGAAGAAAAAAGTGATTTCTTTGGTTTCCAAGTTATCTTAAGTTGTTGAAAGCAAAGCAAGCCTTGCTTTGGTTTGAGTTGGGTGAACAGTGAGGAGTGGGCACAGGGCACGTCATTAATGCCCAGGGGATGGTGCTTTGTGGGGGAAGGAAGAGCAGCTGATGGAGTTGCCCAGTCCAATTCCTGCCCAAGGCCTGACTGGCCCAGGACAAACCCTGTGGCAGGCAGTGGTTTTGTTCCCTCTCATGGTCAGTGCCCAGTGTGTCCCTGTGGGCAGTGCCAGGCTGGGGACAGGCACACGCAGCTGGCAGCTCTCTCTGCTCCAAAGACACTTCTGGGCTCCTTGGCAAACTGCCTCTGACACTTGGTTTTCTCCAGCAGAAATTCAGGAATTGCTCATGGCAGTTTGGAGATGAAGTTATCCCAAAGGGAAGGAAAGAACAAATATTCTTGTCAGAGCCCTTGGGATCTGCTGGGCTGAATTGGGAAGGGCCCATTATCTGCAGAGCAAATACAGGACAACCTCAACCACAAAGCCCAGACTGTCCAGTGGGGTGTGAAAGCACCACTGAGACAAACCTCCACTCTCCTGATTCTTTCCAAGGACTGCTCCAATCCAGCTCTGAAGCTGCCAAGCCCAAACTGTCCCCAGCGCTCTGGAACAACAGGATCTTCCCAGGGATGATGCACTGGAAGCACAGCCCTCATTCTCACCCTCCACACGCTCCCAGGCTCACCCCAAATTCAGGACAAGGGGCCAAAGGCCACTCGGGCCGGGGCTCTCTCTGTCTCTGCGGGCTCAGGGACTGCAGCCACCAGGGCCCTCCAGCACGGACAGCCTGGACCCAGAGCAGATCCCTGGGCATCAGCAGCGTCCTGGGCATCCCTGGAGACAGAAACCATCAGCCTCTGGGGATAGCACTTCACTGCCAGCACACACAGCCTGCCACATTTAGGGCTGCAGCTCTCGGACCACAACACCCAGTCTGACCCAGTTCTCCTGGGCACCAACACGGGCTCCACAAACCCACCAGAATGACAATGTTCTGCTGCTTTGACAAGCTTCAGCCCAGCTTTGCAAACCTCAGTCGCTGCAGCTCCCTGCTCTCCAGAGCCCCGTTCAGGGCTGGCTCCAGCTCCCTGGAGAACCTGCCCCAGCCCCACTCTGGGCCAGGCTGAGCAGAAGCCGCTGGGCTGCACAAGGAAGAACCCTCCCCTGGCTGCTGCAGCCGGAGGGAGATCCAGCTCCCAATGGAATGCTGGCAACAGCCTCCCAGATGGTCTCTACCCACCCCTTGGCAGTGGCTCAGAATGGCAGCAGCTCCAGTGCCAGCTGGGTCCCTGCACGAGTCCTTGTCCCAGCCCTGCCACACGGACACACAGGCCTTGCTTGCACAATTCCTCACCCACAGCTGAGGGAAAGCCACACAATGTTAAGAAATAACCTGGGCTGACAGCACTCAGTCCATCAGGATTTGGGGGGAGTTTGGTAGGCAACAGATCCAAATTCCAATCCTACCTCTAAATTTCTAACAGGTTCTCTTAGAAAGATCCTGGACAGGGACTCAGACAACAGAACCCAAACACTGCCCAAGCAATAGCAGAAGGTTTGCCAGGAAGAACAGAAGTTCCTTGTTTTCCTTAACACTCTGGGACTGTAGGACCCAATCTTTGCAACCAAGTGACACCAGAGACGTGATTAACACTTAAACCTCTCCCCCATGGCTCTGTCTCAGAGAACTGGGCCAGCCCTGAGCTACTCCCAGGTGCCTGCAGTGCTTTGGGGAGGGGCAGGACGACGCCCCACTTCTGCTTGGAAACATCCAAGATGAGGAAAAGCCACTTCCCTTCTCTCTCTCTGACCCAGAACCAAAGCAGTCCTGTGGGACAACACGGACTACGCACGGAAGGCCCGAGTCAGTGGGGGGAAAAAACCCTACACAAACCAAACCACCCCAAATTTCAAGATCAAAACAGGTTGCTTCCTTAACAGGAGAACACCAAACTCATTGAAGCCAGAGAGGAAATTACAAACCAAAACAAACCAAAGACCCAAAAAGGTGCTTTGCACTGATACACTCTCTGGTTGATCATTCCAAAGGAAATTCTCCAGAGATTAGAAGCAATTACCAATACTTTGTCCTCTGTTGAAAATTAATGACTTGAGGGGCTGGACGTGTCCAGTGAGGGTTCAGGGGCTGGTGGGTCGTTTATGGCTGACCCCGACTGGCCCAGGCCAAACCCAACCACCCCCATCGCTGCTCCAGCCCAAACCTGGGGGCAACATTCACACAGCTTGGAAACACTGCCCTTCCCTGCTACTCCATCCTTCCTTACACCTCCAGTGCCCAGGGAGCAAATGGCAACCCCAGGAGGAGAGAAACGTGTCCCTGTGACTTACCCCAGCCCACGGGCAGCACCAGGAGCCCCCAGCGCCGGCCGGCGGGGCTGCAGCCTCTTGCCTTGGGCTGCTCACAGCCCAGGGCACTTGGCAGAGCTGGGCTGCATTCAGGGCTTGGTCCTGGCCTGGAAGAGAGGAGAACAAGGCAATTAAGTGCACTGGGCAAGTCAAAGGCTCCTGCCCCTCACCCTTCTCTTCAGTTGCTCACTAGAGAGTTTTAGCCATGAAAAATCCAGGGGGGACGACAAATGAAACGTGGCCTTTTCCAGCATTTTTATTCCTCTCTACTTCAGGCAATAAAAGGAGGCTCATTTTTCTTACTGCATTCCTTGCCCCATTGGAACAGAACCTTCTTCATTCCAAATCCCCCTTGGGAGTTAGTCAATCCTCTGCCATTGGACTTTGGGCAAAGGAAGAGACACCTGGGATGCTGGAGCCCAGGAAATGAGGGAAAGAAACCTGACAGGGAAAGGTTTCAAGGCACTCCAGGACTCAGAAATATGTTCATGCCTTGCCAGGCCACCCCCATTCTGTGCCACCCACCTGAGCTGGGCAGGTGAGGCCAAGGCTCCCCTTCCTCCTGCCAATCACTGTCCCAGCACACGGATCCCCGGGCTGGGCAGCCCTTGGAAAAACCTGGGAAAGGCAGAAGGAAAAGGGCCCTGCCTGTCAGAAAATGAGTGTCTGTGAACATCCCTTCTGCACAAATTTAATGCCATCCCTCTGCTCCAACAAACCAGGGCAGGCAGGTCTCTGCAGCCCAGGGAGAACAGGAAGGAGAAGTGCAGGAACACAGGCAGACACTGATTCCCTGCAGCCCTCTCTGCACTTGGGGCTCTTGGCACTTCATTTATACCGAATGGGGGGGCAGCAGCCCAGGAATGCCCCTTAAAAACCAGGGGCCTTGGCAGCTGGAGATCAGAGGAGGGGAGTTGTGAGAGGAGACACAGAGAGGGAACAGGAACAGGGGTTGTTTGGGAACAGGCTGTGTGTCCAGGAGGGATGGGAACTGGAAACAGGGGAGGCTGGAGGAAGGCAGGGGGTGAGCACTGGCCTGGCTTGGATGGATCCTTTTGCCCTTGGCTCAGGGGCCTCAGCTCCCCTTCTGTGAGAGCAGCAGGGAACTGCTACAGGGGAAGAGTTCATTTAGGCCCAAGCCAGTGATGCAGCCACTGGGGCAGGGGAAGAGGAACTAACACCGAAATGACACAATCACCACTGAAAGGGACTTTATTGAGCTGCAACACAAACACAGTCACAGCAGGTCAGGGCAGGAGGTGCCCCCAGGACCACCACCACAGCAGCTGGACCTGCAGGAACACCCTCTTCTCAAGGGATGGAGCCAGGGGCGGGCAGTTGGGATCCATCCTGGGGGGCTGGAGAGCACTCAGGCATCAGGGCCAAGTCCTGCCCCCTCCCTGCAGACAGTTCAGCCCCAGCAGCAGTGGGATTCTCTGCCTCTCCCTCCAATATTCTTTGGGACCCAACAGCTCAATGCTGGGGAATTTTAGCTTCATAAATGTTTTACATAGTTGAGCTTCACGCGAACTGGGGCATTTTTGAGTATTCCTGACTCTTCCAGGTCTGCACTTGCCAGGATCCTTTGGGCCTGGTGTTTGGCTGACAGGCGGGGCACTCAGGGAAACAACTCCTCCTTAGTCATGGACTAATAGGAGCAGTTTGAACAAACCCAATCCAACACATCAAATACAGATTTAGGGGATACAAAAGGAAATGAGCAAGGCATCACGTGCTGATTGCCCCCAGAGACAGAATTGTGGCCCCTGGGCACACACAGTCCTTACCCTGCTCCTCAAGGGCAGCAGCCCCGGGGCTCAATTCTCAGGGAACTTCTCATCCTTTCCCTTTGGGCCTTTGATCTCTTGTCAGGACAGAGACGCCTGGGAAACAACTCCTTGAATGGATCCCATAGACAACAACTCCATTTTGTTCATAAAATCAGGATAATTACTGTGATCAGGGGATGGATTAAAGTGTTCAAAAACGTGGTAGCAGATGGTGAGAATCCTGTAAATATGTCCCACCAGTGGGGAGCAGGGACTTGTTCTACCTGATGCCCAAAGGTCACTAATTGACCCCATATGTTTACTGCTTGCAGTTGGTGATCAAGTCAAGTCTTATTTCAAATTTGCAGGGCAATAATTCGCTCTTACATACAAAACCTCCCTGGCTTACTTACATTGAAGTGTGTTATTTTCCCAGCACGATATCAGTTGATGCACTGCAGCGATTCAGGAGATAAAATGCAGTAAGTTTTTGCAATCCAGGATGTGAATGTAGTCCTCCAGATCAGTTCATTGGTACTAATTAAGTCATTCTGTGCCTCATTTCTTTGTATTACAGTATACACACTCTGGCATGTGCACTCAGCTCATAAATTACCACCCTGATCAATACTGGCCTCGGGAGGATGATGCCCAACTGTCCCCTCCCCTGCCCAAGCTGCTCCCTTTGCTCTTTTGGCAGCACTTCCCCAGAACAGCCCAGCAGGCAGAGCCCAGGGGAGGGCACCGCTGCTGTGGCACTGTGGCAGTGACTGGCACCGTTCACACAGGGGGACAACGATGCCAGGGAGACCCCCCGGACCCCGCAAGGGAAAGTACAGCATTGCCTGGCCCCAGTGCCCCCAGCCCATGGAATCCCATCCATCCGATCCCACTGAGGGCACCACCAGCCGCCCGCACAATGAGCCCGACACACCCCGGCCCTGCCATAGAGTCCCCCCGGGCACAAAGGGAGACTGACCCCTGGGCAAGGGCCATTTGCTTCCCAGGTCACCTGGTCCTGGGGTCCTGTTTTGGAGCTGCTTTTCCATCTCCATCCAAATCGAACCAAGTCACCCGACCCAGGCACCTTTTCCAGGGAACTGCCCGGGCCAACAGCATCGCCCAGAGGGACCACAAGGGGTGTGAGGACGGCCGGGCTCCACAGGTTCTGTAAGATACCAAGCTAAAACATGGCAGTATCATTCCCTCCACTAACATTTATTCACAGGAACATATTCCCACAGGTAGGGCATCTCATTCAGCACATGCACTACTTTTGCCTCTCCCCAGCGTGACTTCGAACTCCCTCTGGCACGGGTTATAAGCTCCTGCTTTCCAAAAGTGCTTCCCACTGACAGATGTGGCTGAGCCAGCAGTGAGCCATGCATGCTCCCTCTCTTCTCCCAGCACTTGCTCTGGGGCTTTTCCCCATTTGCCCAGTGATCCGTGCTCACTGTCCAGGGGATCTACACTTGTTGCTTCAACCACAGGGCCGTTGGCAACTCCCTCACGAGGCCTCGCTCCTGCCCCGGCCCCTGCTCTGGCTCTGGCTTGGATACACCCTTTCCATGTCATGATCCTGCCTTCCTGAGCGTGGCCTGACCTGTGCATCCTGGAGGAGCTTTTTACCCACGGCCTTACGGGGATTTCAGGCCCTCTTAGCATTTGTGGAGTTTCCACTAAAGCCCAAGAACAGACTCAGAGCCGCTTCTCCAACGGGTGCTACCTCGGTCTGGCTTCCAGTAACTTCCTATTCCCAAATCCTAAAGGCACCTCCTTCCCACCTTCCTTCTGCCAGAGGCTCCAACTGGCACCATTACCATTGGCAGGAACCTTTAGTTCCCCCTCTCTGGCTCGGATTGGCCACAGGTCCGGAGCCTGTTGAATTGCTCCCTGAGCTGTTTCCAACCCTCCCTGCTGCTCATTTCCCACTCAAACTCACAGATCTGTCCTGGGACTTCATGGCCCAGGCCAAGGATTGGTCCCAAAGGAGGACCTTGTTGTCACCAAAAGCCAAACAAACCAATCGACTGCTGGGCTTCCACCTCGCTCTGGGGGCGACAAAGCCTGAAGTCTCCTGCCTAGTCCTGGGCAACACTTCCTGGGGACCACAACACCTCTGAGTTCCTAAAAATATCACAGGTTGGGCAGCTGCTTGGATTTTGTGTGGATTAACTGCCCCCCTTCCTTTCCATGTGCTGCACTACTCACTCTAATGGTGCCTGTACTCCTGACCCATTCCCTCACCCCTCCAACCATCCCTTGTCCCCTCTCTGGCAAGGACAGTGGGTCCAGGTGTTCTGCCAGGCTCCCAGGGCAGAGGGGGGGACTGTGGAGCCACCCTCGAGGGGGGGTAAACATGCCCTGCCTGCCCTGCCCAGGGAAAGGGAACTGCCCCCAGTGTTCCCAGCACAAGGCACCCTTGGAAACATCCACTGCAATGGGACACTCAGGGACACCAACAAGCACTGCACAGGACCAACAAGCACTGCACGAGGCTGCTCTGGCACAGGGCCAGTTTTATCCTCAGCTGTTCTCTGGTCCACTTCACTTTGTTTGCCACCTCATCCTGCACTCAAAACTTGCTGTCCTTGCACCCTTTCAGGGTGACCATAAATTACAGAGGCCTCTGCTCCAGCACCCACAAGGGCTGAACCGTCTGACAGGATCCATTTTTCCAGGGAATTCAAAGCTCCACCTGAGGAGCAGGGTCTTTTCTCCCCCATCCCCGTGCTGGAGCTTGGCCTCCATCTCCCTCTGCTTTCAGTTCTTTCCCTGGTTGCACATCTGCAGCCCTGGCCCTGGGCGGAGCTCGGCATCCTGATCCCATCCCTCCTGGCCCCCGGAACCGCTGACTCAGCAATGGGGGGCCCTCCATTGCCAAGGGCACGGTCCCGTCGGGGCTCACGGGGGGAGCAGGAGGTCCAAGGGCTCCAGCCCTCCTGCTACAGCCTTCCACCACTACAGCCAACAGAGGAGCCTCTCCAGCCCTGCCTCCCAAGGCATCCTGAACAAACCCAACCCAACTCCACAGGACAAACTGCTCCCTGTCTGCACAGCCCAGTCTAACCCCAGAGACTCCTAGGTCATGCAGAACAACTGCCCAGGAGATCAGAGACTCCACTCCATCTCTTCCTAGCACAGGTTTGGGTGAGTTTGGCAAACAGACAAACTCAGGAATCACCCAATGTTTTCCCAGTCTGACCCCTGTCACACCAATCACCTTAACAGTGCCAGTCCTTAATTCTCCCTCTACTGTGTTAAGGACTGAGGAAGTTGGACCTGTGTCTGACCAGGACATGTGCAACCCAAATGCTGGGGACTGGAACACACCCCTTGCACTCCTGCAGCTCTTACAGTCACATTCCAGAGCAAACAGCCAACTGCACCATCACTGCTCATTTCTTAATCCCAATCCCACCCTTCTTTGGCACTTGGAGCCCCACTTTTATCACCCAATTACAGCCCATGAGAGAGCTCCATGTCCAGCAGGGCCAGGTAGCCCTGGGATACTGTCAGCAATGCCTGAATCCATTGCAGGGACCTTGCTTTGAGCTCCCCAGGGCCGGGCACCCCGAGGATCTCCCCGAATAATCCTTTCGGTGCGCGCTGGAGTCCTCGGGGTGCCCCAGCCCGGGGGGCACCAACAGCACTGTCCCTCCAGGGGCCCAATTTGGTGCCAAGGCTTCAATGCACAGCCCAAAAGGCATTTCAAGAGGCCTTCTTGGGAACCCAGCACCGTGGACGGGCAGGAAGCCCCAAGAAGGCCTCATTTCTAAAGGCAGGGGGATCTTGCCTGTGTCCCAGACTGGTCCGGGGATCTGAGGCCCTTCCCGAGAAAATCTCGGTGCCGGCGTGAAGGCCCAGAGATCCCTTGGAGCCACGGGAGAGCAGGCACAGAGTCCCTCCTGGGGGCCAATTCTGCTGCCTCAACTCAGCTCTGCAAAGAAGCCTCTAAGGCTCAGCTGGTGAGTTTTACAAGCCAGGCATTCCTTGCTTACAACACCCTGCCATGATCCCAGCCCGCCGGGTGTCCTGGCAATCCGCTCCCAAAGGGCACACGGAGGTGCCTCCACTGCAGCTCATGGGAGGGGGCAGCATTACAGGAGGGTTCATTTTCCTTCCCTGCATTCCTGGTCCACATTCAGGACATTTCCCAACACTTATCACCATACACACCTACCCTTAGAAGGTTTCCAAGGAGCTTTACCGAGGGCCTTCCCAGGTCTTCTCTGTCTGGAGCCCTCACAGTCCTCAGTGCCTGCCTGAGGAACCTCAACACAACTCACCTGCTGACACAGCAACTTGGTGCTGCTTGGCTGCTGCCTCAGTTCCCTTCTTCCTTCTTTCTTCACCTCCCTTGCTTGGTCCCTTGAAATCCCTTGGCTCAGCTCTGGGCAGTTTCCAGGCTCCATCCCACTGCAAAAAGGATCAGCTCTTGTTACATCTCCACACTCAGACATCATTCCCCCTTTTTCCTTGACACTGGGCCATCAGGCCAGTGTCTCCTTATTTAAAGCAGAGTTTGACTCCTCAGTGACAACAACTGACAGCCCTGAATCATAACACAGGCTGAGACACAAACACGGATGGGAACTCTGAAGGATCCACTTTGTTCTGCTCACCAAGCAAAAGGAGCTTTCCTAACTCAAGAATAACAGACCCCACGTCCTTGTTCTGCAACTTTACCTGCTGTAAATGGGATCCCCAAGACCTGCAAAGGCCCTTTCCCCTTCACCTGCAGGGCTGGCAGTGCCACCACTCGACACGGCCCCAGTGGCTGGGCAGGAACGGAGGGGCTGGGGCGTCCAATCCATCGGCCCAGGCGGCACCAGGAGTTCCTGGAGTTCCTGCAGGGGAGAGCCTCAAGCCACCAAAGGATTAGGAAGAGCAGTTTCAACTTTAACATGTGTATCTCCTGGAAGATGGGGAGTTGGACAAGGCCTACTGGGGCAACAAGGACACACTCAAGGCTACCTATTCAAAGGATCTCCTAGCACTCAAAAGCTATCACTGTCCTTCTGTCAGGGGGAACTCAGCAAACTCTCTTGGCCAAGAGCCTCCAGGAGGATTTCCAGCTCTTGTGGCTCTCTCTTATCCATTTTTCCCACCTTGCACTCCTGGAGCTCTTACCATTACGTTGAAAAGAAAACAGCCAATTGTACCATCACTGTTCATTTCGTCTGTGCCAGAACAACATCATTCCACACCTCTCACTGCCAATGCTCCACTTCTCCAACAGCTCCAGTGGCAACTGAACTTGTTCTGAAGGCACAAAGGTTCCTTTTGGGAGCACCACGACCCACCTAGACTGTAGCACTGGAATTCCATCTCCTGGACGTGCTGGGAGAAGCAGGGAAGAAAACCAGGACCTTAGGAGTGAACTGGGGGCACCTCTTCATCCAACAGCAGCTCCAAGAAAGGTACTGAGTCAACACCTCACCAAAGACACAGGAAAACAAGTGCCAACACCTTGAAAATCACTTCAGTTTTCAACTGATAAAGCAAAACAAACAACAACAAAAAAAGCTTTTCAGACTCTTGGGAAGAGTCCATCCCACTTGAACCAGTTTGGGGGACTCGTTCCCAGCCTCCTGAGGTTCATTTCCCACCTCACTCGGGGCTGCAGTACACCTGCTTCTACACACACACACAAGGAGCTGCTGCTCCTGGATTCCAGTCTCCTGGTTCTCCCTGCAACTCCTCCAGCTGTCTGCCCAGCTCTCCAGTGCCCATTCCTTTGCCCACTGCACTGGTTCACAGCCCCAGGGCTCCCAGGGCCACCCTGGGCTCTCCCCTGCCCCGACACTCAGGGCCCTTTCCCAGCCCCGACTCCATCCAGCACTGCCCCAGCTGCTGGCAGCTGCAATTCTCCTGCTCCTGCCCTCCCTCTGCCTGCAAACACCCCTGCCAGCTCCTGCACCCCCACCTCTTACCTCCCAGGCAACATCAGCTGCATCCTCCGGGATCCTCCAGCTGGATGCTGCTGGCTCTGGGCAGCTCCCACCCTTCACCAGGGGATGCCAAAGGGAGCTCTGGGGACTGTCCCGAGGGCAGGGGACACCCACTGTGGGTCACACCAACACTCAGCCAGCTCAGGCCTGGGCTCTTCTGCCTGCAGGGCAACAAACAGCCAAGCAGGGACACTGGGACACTGAAAGGAAACAGGCACAACACACTCAGGAGCCTGGCACACCACAGCCCCCAAACCTGACCAGGCTCCAGCTGCTGCACAGACCTGTGGCCACACAGGACCCAAACCCACCCCCAGCACAGACAACCCTGGGGACGCCAAGCTGCTCATTCCCAACCACAACCAAACATCCAGTGCCACTGTCTGCCAGCCCCTGCTCCCAGAAATCAATCACCTTGCCCATTTCCTTTCTTTACTGGTCCTTGCATTCCCATTCTACTATCAAACCATGATTAGCAAATTTAGCTGTTACTGGAACCAAGGCAGCTTGGCTTCCTAATTTTAAAGGATACTGGGTTTGCCTTACCAGGAGAGACTCAGGCTTAGGGGTAATTCTTACAGGTTCTGCCCTTGTCCATTTTCTTGGAATTCCACTGGCCCACACCACAGGAACAACTGCAGCTGCCACTTCAGTCGGGCCCTTGCTGCTGACAGGAGTTATTCCCTGCACAACAAGAGCTGCTGCTTGGACACATTTAGTTTCAGCAATTACAGTGTCAATAGCCCCAGTTTTCCATTTCATTGCTGCCTCAACTTTTCCACTCCATCTCTTCCTAGTACAGGTTTGGGTGAGTTTGGCAAACAGACAAACTCAGGAATCACCCAATGTTTTCCCAGTCTGACCCCTGTCACACCAATCACCTTAACAGTGCCAGTCCTTAATTCTCCCTCTACTGTGTTAAGGACTGAGGAAGTTGGACCTGTGTCTGACCAGGACATGTGCAAACCAAATGCTGGGGACTGAACACACCCCTTGCACTCCTGCAGCTCTTACAGTCACATTCCAGAGCAAACAGCCAATTGCACCATCACTGCTCATTTCTTAATCCCAATCCCACCCTTCTTTGGCACTTGGAGCCCCACTTTTATCACCCAATTACAGCCCATGAGAGAGCTCCATGTCCAGCAGGGCCAGGTAGCCCTGGGATACTGTCAGCAATGCCTGAATCCATTGCAGGGACCTTGCTTTGAGCTCCCCAGGGCCGGGCACCCCGAGGATCTCCCCGAATAATCCTTTCGGTGCGCGCTGGAGTCCTCGGGGTGCCCCAGCCCGGGGGGCACCAACAGCACTGTCCCTCCAGGGGCCCAATTTGGTGCCAAGGCTTCAATGCACAGCCCAAAAGGCATTTCAAGAGGCCTTCTTGGGAACCCAGCACCGTGGACGGGCAGGAAGCCCCAAGAAGGCCTCATTTCTAAAGGCAGGGGGATCTTGCCTGTGTCCCAGACTGGTCCGGGGATCTGAGGCCCTTCCCGAGAAAATCTCGGTGCCGGCGTGAAGGCCCAGAGATCCCTTGGAGCCACGGGAGAGCAGGCACAGAGTCCCTCCTGGGGGCCAATTCTGCTGCCTCAACTCAGCTCTGCAAAGAAGCCTCTAAGGCTCAGCTGGTGAGTTTTACAAGCCAGGCATTCCTTGCTTACAACACCCTGCCATGATCCCAGCCCGCCGGGTGTCCTGGCAATCCGCTCCCAAAGGGCACACGGAGGTGCCTCCACTGCTGCTCATGGGAGGGGGCAGCATTACAGGAGGGTTCATTTTCCTTCCCTGCATTCCTGTTCCATATTCAGGACATTCCCAACCCCTGTTCCCATATACACAAACCTTTATAAGGTCTCTCCATCAGGGGTCTCTGGTGCTCACCTGTGCCTGCAGCCCCCAAAGTTCTCAGTGACCACCTTATCAACTTCAAGACAACTCACCTGGTTGTAGAGGAGCTCGGTGCTGCTTGGCTGCTGCCTCAGTTCCCTTCTTCATTCTTTCTGTACTTTGCTTGCTCAGTCCCTTTCAGTTCCTTGGCTCAGCTCCAGGCAGTTTCTAGGGTACATCCCACTGCAAAAACTACCAGTTCTTGGTACACCTCAGAACTCAGACATCAGGGAGCCAGGCAGAAATCAACTAATCCAGGGCACTGCCTCCAAATATTGGGACAAAAACACCATAACATTCCACGGCCTCCCTTGGCAAATAAACCCCAAACTGCTCAGATACAAACAATAAACTGCACACTACAACAATCTGGCCCTGTGGGTTCAACCCGGCCAAGTCAGCGGGGACATTACACAAGGTCAACTTTCTTCCACATTTCAGTTGTGATACAAAAATCAGGGAGATCACAGACTCTCCCACACAGTTTTACTCTGAGGAGAGAAGGAAACCAAAGCCATCCCCAGGGCTGCAATAGCTCAGGCTCCCAAAAAGGCCCAGGGGTTTCAGGTTTCCAAGGAGCTTCACCAAGGGCCTTCCCAGGTCTTCTCTGTCTGGAGCCCTCACAGTCCTCAGTGCCTGCCTGAGGAACCTCAACACAACTCACCTGCTGACACAGCAACTTGGTGCTGCTTGGCTGCTGCCTCAGTTCCCTTCTTCCTTCTTTCTTCACCTCCCTTGCTTGGTCCCTTGAAATCCCTTGGCTCAGCTCTGGGCAGTTTCCAGGCTCCATCCCACTGCAAAAAGGATCAGCGCTTGTTACATCTCCACACTCAGACATCATTCCCCCTTTTTCCTTGACACTGGGCCATCAGGCCAGTGTCTCCTTATTTAAAGCAGAGTTTGACTCCTCAGTGACAACAACTGACAGCCCTGAATCATAACACAGGCTGAGACACAAACACGGATGGGAACTCTGAAGGATCCACTTTGTTCTGCTCACCAAGCAAAAGGAGCTTTCCTAACTCAAGAATAACAGACCCCACGTCCTTGTTCTGCAACTTTACCTGCTGTAAATGGGATCCCCAAGACCTGCAAAGGCCCTTTCCCCTTCACCTGCAGGGCTGGCAGTGCCACCACTCGACACGGCCCCAGTGGCTGGGCAGGAACGGAGGGGCTGGGGCGTCCAATCCATCGGCCCAGGCGGCACCAGGAGTTCCTGGAGTTCCTGCAGGGGAGAGCCTCAAGCCAACAAAGGATTAGGAAGAGCAGTTTCAACTTTAACATGTGTATCTCCTGGAAGATGGGGAGTCGGACAAGGCCTACTGGGGCAACAAGGACACACTCAAGGCTACCTATTCAAAGGATCTCCTAGCACTCAAAAGCTATCACTGTCCTTCTGTCAGGGGGAACTCAGCAAACTCTCTTGGCCAAGAGCCTCCAGGAGCCTTTCCAGCTTTTGGGGCTCCCTTTTAACCATTTTCCCCATCCCTGTAGCTGGGACTATCACCTGCCCTACAGGGGGAACAGCCCACAAAGGTCACCATCAGGGATGCCATGAACTCAAAGTCCCTTGTCAGGCAGGTCACTGCACACCTTGGCCTTTCTTTGCCCTCCCCACCAAAGATGCTGCCAACAGTTCTGAGACATCTGGTAGACCCAGAGCTCTCCTCAGGGAATGCTTCAGCTGCTTAAAGGCTGCCCTTGCACCATCTAGCCAAGGCAGCAAATCCTTACAGGCTCTGTTTTTAAAAGTTGGCATCACAGTCTTACCACACATCCAGAGGGAGCAATCCAGAGTCCAGCCCGTGCCACCATTCCCAGGGAAGCAGTTCCTGGGCTGTCTGGGGCTCAGGGAGGAGTCACGGGGCTTCTCTTCTTCCTTCCCGCTTCCCCCATTTTCTCCTGCAAAAGCAAAGGTTTCTTGGCTTTCCTCGCTCCAGGAGATGCAGCAAAGGCCATCTTTTCAATCTAAGACTGCAAACTACTCCAGGTTGTCATTTCAGGGGGTTCTCTCAGGTCCTGCACTCATCAATCCCCTTGGCCATTGGTTTTCTTGGCAGGTTCTTGCATTCACGTCCTACAAGCAAACCAGGAGGAGCAAATTCAGCTCTTACTGCAACCAATCCAAGCTGGCATTCTGATTTTAAAGGATACTGGTTTGGCCTTACCAGGAGAGATCCCACAGTAGGGGTAATACCTACAGCTTCTGCCTCTTCCACTCTCCTGCAATTCCACTGGCCCACACCACAGGAACAACTGCAGCTGCCACTTCAGTCGGGCCCTTGCTGCTGACAGGAGTTATTCCCTGCACAACAAGAGCTGCTGCTTGGACACATTTAGTTTCAGCAATTACAGTGTCAATAGTCCCAGTTTTCCATTTCATTGCTGCCTCAACTTTTCCACTCCATCTCTTCCTAGTACAGGTTTGGGTGAGTTTGGCAAACAGACAAACTCAGGAATCACCCAATGTTTTCCCAGTCTGACCCCTGTCACACCAATCACCTTAACAGTGCCAGTCCTTAATTCTCCCTCTACTGTGTTAAGGACTGAGGACAGTCTGATCAGGACATGTGCAATAGTCAGACTATTGTGTCTGACCAGGACATGTGCAACCCAAATGCTGGGGACTGGAACACACCCCTTGCACTCCTGCAGCTCTTACAGTCACATTCCAGAGCAAACAGCCAATTGCACCATCACTGCTCATTTCTTAATCCCAATCCCACCCTTCTTTGGCACTTGGAGCCCCACTTTTATCACCCAATTACAGCCCATGAGAGAGCTCCATGTCCAGCAGGGCCAGGTAGCCCTGGGATACTGTCAGCAATGCCTGAATCCATTGCAGGGACCTTGCTTTGAGCTCCCCAGGGCCGGGCACCCCGAGGATCTCCCCGAATAATCCTTTCGGTGCGCGCTGGAGTCCTCGGGGTGCCCCAGCCCGGGGGGCACCAACAGCACTGTCCCTCCAGGGGCCCAATTTGCTGCCAGGGCTTCAATGCACAGCCCAAAAGGCATTTCAAGAGGCCTTCTTGGGAACCCACCAACGTGGACGGGCAGGAAGCCCCAAGAAGGCCTCATTTCTAAAGGCAGGGGGATCTTGCCTGTGTCCCAGACTGGTCCGGGGATCTGAGGCCCTTCCCGAGAAAATCTCGGTGCCGGCGTGAAGGCCCAGAGATCCCTTGGAGCCACGGGAGAGCAGGCACAGAGTCCCTCCTGGGGGCCAATTCTGCTGCCTCAACTCAGCTCTGCAAAGAAGCCTCTAAGGCTCAGCTGGTGAGTTTTACAAGCCAGGCATTCCTACACATGGCGAGATATTTTAAGGCTTTACTGACTGGAAAGCATAAAGCTTTTATCATGGACATCTGACCTCCCACAGACAGCTCCTTTCCCCTTTCAGTACAACATTATTTTCATGGAATCACTCAATAGGAAGTGCCCAGGAACCCCAGATTGTTCTTTCCAGAACAGAAAATAAACAGAGGAAAGGAGCTTTGCAGAAATTTAACATACTCCAGAACAGACCTGACTTTAGTTTTACCCTTTGTGTTCAAATATTCTATAGAAAAGCTCTAGGAGGAGAGCTGACACATTCCCAAGAGTGTCCTGGAAGTCCCTTTCATGAGGGCTGTAGGAAAATCGCAGTTGTACGAGTCCCTTGTGCCTGCAGATCCTCTCCATCCACCTTGTGCTCTCCCAACAGGAGAAAGGGTGCTGAAACAGGAGGAAGGAAACCTTTAGCATAAAGCTGGGGAGGAATCTAAAGCTTCCTTTCCTGGGGAGTTTTGTGAAGTCTGCAGATGACAAAGGGAAAATTTGCATCTCCTTTGGTACAGGTGTCAACAGAGGCCGAGACTTCTTGCCTTTTTCAGACAACTGTGCCCTTTTTGGCTCCCTGGCAGCTCCCATGGCACCAGAACCCCCTTCCTGCACACCCACGGGCGTCACACACAGGCACCCACACACCTTTGCTCCAGCCCACACGTGGCCAACATTTCCTCACCCGGGACATCCCAAGGGGAGTATTTCTGCTAAAGAGCACAGCAACTCCCCTGTCCTTGCAAACTGCCTCCCTGCGAAAAAGGAATCATTTTACCAGGACAATTCCCCCACAGTCAAGGTCTTTTCAAACCTGCTCAGGGTCCCTCCCAGCTTCTGCCTGTCCTTGCATTTAAAGGCACGGGCATATTCTATCTGCCAACAGCAAACCCAGCTCCTCCCTGGCAGTACAAGCCCCGCTCTTACCTGGACAGACTCCCGGGCTCGGCACAGCTGGGGGTCATGGAGCAGCTTCCCGAGGCCCTTCTCTCTCCCCGCAGGAAGCACAACTCGCCTCCGCACCAGGGGAAACCACGAGCCAGCCTGGAAACCGACACAGAGCGAGCAAAAAGCATTAACGCAGCGCCGAAAATGCAAGTTCAAGCAGTCTTTGCCTCGTAACCCTGCACGGGGAAAGGCTTTGGAATCGCAAAGCAAAACCCGAGACACCCAGAGAGCACCAGCCCCGCAGCCCTGCCCCGGCTCCCCCCGGGGGCACCCGGCAGGTAACGGGCTTACCCGGTCCCCGCTGCCCAGCACAACGCGCCCCTAAACGCCCCCAGCTGCCCCGGTCCATAAACCCAGCGGCCCAGGCGCTCTCCCCTCCGCAGCCCGGGCAGCAGCGGAGCCGCCCCCGCAGCCCTCACACACAACCGCCCGCACCTGCCCCGCCGGCCCTTCTATAGCGCGGGCCGGCAGCGCTGCCCAATCAGCACTCGAGCGCCTCCGCCCAATCGCAGCCCGCCTGGCCCTGCGGCCCCGCCCCGCCCGCTCAGCCCGGCCCCGCCCCTCGGCGCGGCCCCGCCCCCCGTTCCCTCAGCGCGGCTCCCGCCGCCGCCGCCGCCGCCCCGGCAGCGCTGCTGGGGCCGGGGAAGGGCGGGTGGGAGCTCCGCGGGCACGGCCCGGCCGGGAGCTCTCCCGGGACAAGGGGAGCGGGGCCTACGGGGACAGCGGCGTTCTCGGGGGCGGGCAGGGCGGGCCGGCGCGAGCCGGGGGCGGGCCTGGGCGGGCCTAGGGGCGGGGGGGCACGAGCCGGGGGAGTGGGCATGGGCGGGCCGAGGGGCGGGGCCGGCGCTAGCTGGGGGGCGGGCCTGGGCGGGTCGAGGGGCGGGGCCGGGGCGATCCCGCGGCGCTTCGCTCTGGGCTCTGGGGCTGTTTCGGGCCGGTTTTGGGTGCGGGTGTTGGGGCCCTGCGCACACCCTGCCCTGGTCACAGCCCCGCCCCAGCTCCCTGCGCTCCCCGCACCCCTCGCTCAGCTCCGCGGGGATTTGTGCCTCCTCTGAAGGTGGCGAATGTCTGCAAAGCCAGTCGGGAAGCCAGAGAGCTGCAGCCCCCGGGCCCCGCCGCGGCTTCCCCGCCGTCACCCGGCACCTCCCGCCCGTCCCGCCCCGCAGCGCCGCTCCCGCTGCCGCCCTCGAACACAAGGAACGAACCCCCGTGCCCCGAGCACAGGCCGGTCCCTCCTCGGCAGCGCCGGGAGCGGCCGCAGCCCCCGACGACGGGCGGGGCGCGCCGGGAGGGGCCGCGCGGGGCGGGGGCGGGTCCCGCGGCTGCGACCCCGCCGGGAAGGGACCCCCCGGCCGGCCCCGTCCGGCACCGCCGCTGGCCCTGCTCGGCCACCGGCCCTCGCCCACAGTTTTAACATTGGAGAGCCAAGATTTAACCCAGAGCGCCGCAACCCCTCTGTCCCTGCAAACTCCCTCCCTGCAAAAAAGGAATCAATTTCCATAGACTTGTTATTTTTCTTATTAATGACCACGTTGCTACAGTCAGGGAAATCCAATCAGCATTCCCGAAACACCATCACTTCTCCATCCACCTGCGATCGGGGGCCGATGGGCAGCAGCCTGCCCTGGACGGGCTGCAGGGATGCTGGGAAGGCCGCTGTTCCCAGATTGGAAGGACTCTGGCCGTGATCCCTGGCCCGTGGACAGAAAGCCCAGAGCCAAGGGGAACTCCAGCCAGCTGCAGGCAGATGTTACTCCGTCCCCGTGCCGGGGGTGGGGACGAAGGTGCCCTTCCCTGTCCGAAAGTGGAAGTCGTCCCCTGTGCAGAGCCCGCTCTGATCCTCGGCCTCGGGGGAGCCAATTCCCTTGTCCCAGCCCACTTCTGCAGAGAAGAAAGGGAAAGATTGCACATAAGGGAGCCATTCTTCCCTGGGAGGGTGGGGAGGTGGCCTGGCACAGAGAAGCTGTGGCTGCCCCATCCCTGCAAGTGGCCAAGGCCAGGCTGGATGTCTATTAGAAGGTGTCCCTGCCTGTGGCAGGGGGTGGAAGGAGATGATCCCTGAGATCCTTTCCAACCCAAACCACTCCACGATCCCAGGATGATTCCACGCTCTCTCTCTGCATTTATTTGGCCTCACTTCCTCTCAAAAACAACATCTCCAATTTAGTTGATTGCTAAAGCCATCATTTTAAAATCATCCCAGGAATCAAAAGGGACTGAAAACCACACAGAAATCATTCCTACACCCACCAAATCACTAGGAATTGGAACCTGATTCCCTCATCTCCCTCCCTGTTTTTCTTGACTGGAAAACCTGCTGACCCCCACTGGCTATTTTTGGGCTGGTTTTCTTCCACAGCTCCTTTCTCCCGGCTGAAACCTCCTGGCATATTCAGGGCTTATCTGGAGGGAAGCCCCTCTGAGGTATTTCCTCTCGTGGCAATTCTGTGGGATGAAGAAGTAAAAAAAGCACGTCAGGAGCTCCCTCTCCCCCCTTCCTTCGCAAACACCCTCCCGGTTTGTCCTCGGCAGCTCCATCCCCCCGGCACCCGCCCCCGACGCTTCGGCTCCGCGGGGAAAGGGACAGCAAGTGCAGGAGCAAGCTCAGTGCTGGGCAGGGGCTCCCTGGGGAACGGCTCTTCAGCGCTTTAGTCCGTGGCCTTTCCTGCTGCCCTCCCTCCCGGAGGCAGAGGATGACCCGGCCCTTGTTTCTCCCACGCTCGCAGACCCAGGTCCTGCTCTTTTGGCCCCGCTTTTCTCAGCAGACCCGGCATCATTTTCCAGGGTCCCCAGGAAACTTCTGCACTTGACCCATTGCTAAGTGCAGAGCACAGGGCAAGGGAAGGACAAATTTCTCAGCACCCAGCACCTGGAATTTTCCTTCTCCGCAGCACGCTCCCGTTCCCGCTGTCTCTGGAGGTGCCCGCACGAGTCCTCCTTTTGTCCCAGCACCTCAGAGGACGCAATTTTCACCCAGGTCCCGCTCACCGGCGTCGCACAAAACGTGCCGACAACATTTCTCGTGACGCCAGTGAAGAGCTCTCAGAGCACACTGCACAGGGAAGCCGAGGCTGCCCCTGGATCCCTCCAAGTGTTCCAGGCCAGGCTGGACGGGACTTGGAGCATCCAGCCGGGGATGAGAGTGGAAGGGGTCCCTGCCCACGGAAGACAGGGTGGCCTTTGAAGGTCCCCTTCAAAGCAAATCGCTCTGGGATTCCCCTCCCAAATCACTGCCAAGGAGACACAGCAATCAAAGCGGAGGGACTGCACTCCCAGCTTTTCTTACCCGCAGGCACACGGCACGCCGGACCTTAAAGCCACGGGGTCAGTCCTGCCAGAGGCGTCCGGCACGGCCACGGCGACCGAAGGAAAAGAGGGAGCCTGGGAACACGGAGTAAGAGCCACTTGAATTAGGACTGCACTGACCAACAGCCAGGTCACTCCCACGGACGGCTTCGCCGTCCAGTCGCACAAAAAGCACTCACCTGCCAGGGCCTCAGTTAGGGTGGCTCCTGACGCTGCCCAGGTGAACACCTCCCCTTGCCCCGGGGGGTCAAGAATAACATCCCCGGTAAGAAGTCACCCCGAAGGACAAAAAGGGAAAATTAGTGAAGCACGGGGGCCTCTTCTGACTAGATTGCCCCCGGCATTCAATAGCAAATGCCACGGCTGTTCTGTCACCGACGAGAAAACCCCGTTCTCCCAAACCAACAGCGAGGAGATTTATGGGCACGCCTGAAAATTTCCCGGGAGGAACTTGTTGTAACTAAGGAGCAGGTGCTATCTTGAGTCGAAGGCATCGATTGGACGGACGCTTAGTACGGCAAACTCTTCAGCAGAGGAATTAATTGCTGCCTGTTTGAACAGCAGGGGAGAGAAAATGACAGTCGAAGGGAAGACAGGAAAAGCAGAACTGGAATCAGCAGACTTTTCTTCCATCTCTCCCGAGAAAGTCGTGTTTCTCTGTTCTAATAATTCTAGGCCCTTTTCTACACGAAACTTAGACCAAGGCTGAAAAAGCAACTAGAAAACACGGAGAGAAGCTTTTGAGAATGTCACGTGATTTTCCCAAACCCATCCCAGAAAAGCAGAACTCGGTAGAATGTACTCACCTCCAGGCCTCTGGTCTTTTTTTCCGTAAGCTTCGTCACCTGATGGAAAAAGCAGAGCAGACTCGGTATTCAGGCTCACAACGGGAAAACTTCCCCTTCGTCTCCTAAAAGAAACTCCATTAATTTGCACGGCTGCAGGTGCGGATCTGTGGCAGTAAATCTGCATTATATGGGAAATCTGTTGTTTAAATGTGTCTTAAAATGGCTTTTGGTGGTCTTTGCAAACACATGCTTCTTCTTCCCAACACCCCCCACGGTAATGTTATCCATGCAGGAATGTCCTGGGAAGGTGTCCTGAGGTGTTTCCCATTGGCCTTTGTTAACCCCTTCCTGTGATTGGGTGTTCCTGTAAGCCCCTTGAGTCTTCTAATTGGTTACCCTGTGAATCCTCCTAAACCCTATAAATGTAACATCCCCAACAATAAACCCTCTCTTGCCTCCTCTCCACGCCCGGTGTGCTGTCTCTGTGCCTGCCATGGGACCACGTGCGTGGGGGGAGGGGAGGGCACCTCTCCCCTCCAGCCTCAGGGACAGAAGAAAACCCTGAGAAAACCTCTGGAGTTCCCTTTCCCCATCCTTCAAGACGTCGGAATGGTTCTTCAGATGGAAATGGAACTAGAACTGGGCCGCCCCACGTCATGGGTTGGGAAAGGGATCCAGACGGATCCAGATGTTAAAGTCTTCCGGCTTTTCAGAGGGGGAGAATGCCCCGCTAAGGAAGGCTGAAAAATGCTCGGAGCCCGCACAGCTCCAAGACCACCTTGATTTTGTCTGTGTTCCAGTCCCCGGCTAAAGAAACGGTACAATAACCGCAGTTGCTGCCTGCCTTTTCACCAAGGGGTTTTGCCAGGTGCTGGGCCAGCCCGGGCACTCCCGGGGGCAGCCCGAGCTTTCTGCGGTGGCCCCTTTTCCCCGGGAGGAATCTCCGTCCCTGTTCGATTCTGGCAATCGGACTGGCAACGCAAGCCAAGTCGGCGGCACAATTCCGGACCTTTGCTCTCCTCAGAGCGCCCACGGCGAGGGGAAAAAGCACCTTTGGGTCGCCGTCCCGAGGATGGAAACAAACAAAAAACCACGACGCCGGACTGAATTCCCCCGCAGAAGCCCAAATTCACCGAACGCCCGCTGAACTCAGCAGGGACACGCTCCCTCGACGCCTCCGACTCCGGCTTTAAGCTCGGAGAAGCCCGGCAGGGCCAAACCACTGCCGCTTTCCCCCGGGCGCCGCTTGCGAGCCCGCCCCGAGCGCCGGGCCCTGCCTCACAGTCGCCGCCTGGCGGACACGGCCGGGAGCGGCACTGCAGCCGCGCGCGCCACTGCAGCCGCGCGCCCCCCCCCGCCCTTGGCGAGACCCGCGGCGCCTTTCGCCAGGACGGGCCTTTCTTCCCTAAAACCCGCCCTCGCCTAGGAAAAGCTGAGCAATTCGCAGAGTTGCTGTTTCCACCCCGGCTTCCCAAAGGATCGCTCTCTCCCGGCAGCACGGACAGGGTCCCCGAGGCAGCGCAGACCCCGCCCCGCGGGGGGGGGGTGCGTGCAATGCCAGGGCACACCCGAACCCGGCCCTGCGGCGGCACGCAGGTGCAAGTTTCTCCGCAGAGGCGAGAAACTTGCCTGTCGCTTCCCCTGCCCGCGGTCCCCGCTGGCCGCGGGAGAGGCCGAAGAGCGGCCGCGCCCCCGCCGCGCCCCCGCCGCTTACCCCGGGGACGATCTCGGTCAGATCTGCCGCCGTGGGTCGCTTCCGGGGGGAAGAAGCGGCGGCGCAGCCCCGAGAGCATCTCCAGGGCACGGCGGGACCGAGCGGGGCGGGGGCGGGAGCGGGAGCGGGAGCGGGAGCGGGAGCGGGAGCGGAGCGGAGCGGAACGGGGCGGGGCCGCGCCTGGGGGGGGTCCTCGCGCGTCCTGCGCGCGCCGCGGCGCCGAGAGGGGGCTGCCCGCGCCGGTGCCTGCCGCCGCCCACGGACCTGCCGCCCACGCCCGGCGCCGCCGAGCGCCCCGCCCTGTCCCCACAGCGGGAAGCGGCGCGGCGAGACGGCGCTGCGGGCGCGGGGCGGGGGTCCGGGTCGCGGCGGAGGTCAGGCAACAGGATAGACGCCTCCCTGAGGCAAGGGGTCCTCTCGCCGCCATCTTGAGTGTGCTCTCGGCTAAGTTGCGGTCCCGGCGGCGCCATCTTGAGTGTGGCCTGGGGCGAACTTCCGGACCGGGGCCGCCATCTTTACTGTGGTCTCGGCTAAGTTCCGGTCCTGGCGGCGCCATCTTTACTGTGGGCTTGGCGGACTTCCGGGCCGGGGCCGCCATCTTTAGTGTGGTCTCCGCTAAGTTCCGGTCCTGGCCGCGCCATCTTTACTGTGGGCTTGGCGAACTTCCGGGCCGGGGGCTTGGAGGACTTCCGGTCGCTCTCGAATTCCGGCGACCGACTTTACCCAAATTAGCGTCCCTCGCTGATTTCTGCGCTTTCGCCCCTAAAAATCTTCATGTTATTCCCCCCCGCACACCCCCCGGGAGAGACGGGAGACCGCGAGTCCCGCCGTGCCGCAGGCACCGGCCCTTAACTCGAGCAGGGAGCGCTGCACCGGCACGACAGCCACTGCGCATGCGTCGCCGGTCCCGCGCCTGGCCGCCCTTACTTACCACGTGATCGACGCCGTCTTGCCAACGACTGCGCAGGCGCCGGCGCCGCCACCTTGGCTGCCCCGCCGCCCGACCTCCCGGCTTCGCTTTCTTACTGCCGCTCCCCCTCCGCTTTTTCGGCTCCCTGGGGTTCCCCCACCCACATTTTGGGGTCCCCTTCTCCCATTTTAGGGGTGACCCCGCAATTTACGCTTCGGAGGGGGGGGAAAGGAAACGGGGTCCCCAAGAACGTGTTTTTTATTTTTTTTTTTCCTCTTTTATTTCATTTTCATTTTATTTCCTTTTTCGTTTTTTTGCTTTTAATTTTTTTTTTAATTTTTCTTTTGTCTTTTATGTTTCCTTTTTTATTTCGTTTATTTTTTATTCTCCTCTCCCAGTGCACCCCAGTAACACCCAGTGCTCCCCAAAAATTGACCCAAAACCCACCCAAATCGCCCCAAAAACTGACCCAAAACTGACCCCAAAAACTGACCCAAATCATCCCAAAAGCTGACCAGAAACTGACCCAAATCACCCCAAAAAAAGACCAGAAACTGTTCCAAATCACCCCAAAAAAGGACCAGAAACTGACCCAAATCTCCCCAAAAACGGACCAGAAACTCACCCAAATCACCCCAAAAAATGACCACAAACTGACCCAAATCACCCTAAAAAATGACCAGAAACTCACACAGATCTTCCTAAAAAATGCTCCAAAAACTGACCAAAATCACCTCAAAAATTGACCAGAAACTGACACAAACCTCAACAAAAAATGACCACAAACTGACCCGAATATCCCCCAAAAGTGACCCCAAACTCACCCAAATCTCCCCAGAAAATGGTCCAAAACTGACTCAAACCTCCCCAAAAAACGACCCAGAACTCACCAAAATCTCCCCAAAAAATGACCCAGAACTCACCAAAATCTCCCCAAAAAATGACCAGAAACTGACCCAAATCACCTTAAAAAATGACCAGAAAGTGCCCCACATCTCCTTGACAAATGGCCAGAAATTGACACAAATCACCCCAAAAACTGACCTAAAACTCACCCAAATCACCCAAAAAAATGACCAGAAACTGACCCAGATCTCCCCAAAAAATGACCAGAAACTGACACAAATCACCCTAAAAAATGGCCAGAAACTCACCCAAATCTCCCCAAAAAATGACCAGAAACTGACCCAAATAACCCCCAAAAACGCCCCAAAACCAGACTCAAATCTCCTCAAAAAAGAACCAAAAACTCAACCAAATCTCCCAAAAAAATGACCCCAAACTGACACAAATCACCCCAAAAAAATGACCAGAAACACTCCCAAATCACCCCAAAAAAA